>NC_046325.1:46481690-46793489 GCF_009819535.1 Lacerta agilis | reverse complement strand
AAAAATGCAGAGAGCAAAACCAACCTCTGAACATGATGTTTATTGACCTGGCTAAGGCCTTCAACACTGTAAATCGTAATTCCCTGTGGACTGTCCTGAAAATCAGCTGCCCAGATAAATTTGTGAACAAAAGGGAGAAACGAGCTATGAGGAAGGCACAATTGGCAAACCCTCACCATGATCAACTCCTGCCTGGAAACCTATGTCCCCACTGTGGAAGGATGTGTGGATCCAGAGTTGGCCTCCACAGTCACCTACGGACACACATCGTTAAAACCGTTTTCATGGAAGACAATCTTATTTGGCTACGAGTGATCGTCAAAGAAGAAGAGCCACTTAACATTTATATATTGGCAGGCAAACTACTTGAGTATCTATTATGTTTTGATTTTGTTAATTTGCTTTGGCATTTTGTTTTCATCTGTTCATCTTTTCCAGGCATACACATGTCATAATCAGTATGTTATTTTACAAATATTGTTACAGAATAGCCTGTATGCAAAATCAGAGTGAGTTATATAAGCTTGTTTTAGAGAATTGATGCTTTTATTTTCTATTTCATACAATTTTAAACCCTATTTTCTATTCTCTTCTAAAATGTCTTTTCATTTAGTGGATTTTTAAAAATGGGGTTACTGTAACTGGGGTTATACCAGCGTAAGTACAGATGTTAAGTTCCTTTTAAATTCTTTTTTAATACAAACATTTTTTTTTTTTTAGTTCCAGAACTTGTACAAAAACCTCATGAAGGCCCTGGAGAAATGGGGAAACCTGTTGTCATTCCTAAAGAGGACCAAGAAAAAATGAAGGAAATGTTTAAAATTAACCAGTTTAATTTAATGGCAAGTGAAAGGATTGCACTCAATAGATCTTTACCTGATGTCAGATTGGAAGGGTAAGTGCATTTACAGTGCTATAAAGGTATATTTAGTTTAAAATGGACTCTTTTTGAATTATCTTATATAATCATTAGTGTTGGAAAGAGCAACATTGAAAAAGAGTCTCAGAGTTTGTTGATATATATTGCACTTTCTGTATTCTTCAGTGTGAACGACACTTTAGCACCAAATCAGCATACAAAGTATTTTAACACTGGAGTATTTTCCAAAAGTTAGATTAAAGTTTATGAAGCTGGTTTGTGAAACTGATGAGAGTTTGAGATTTAAACTATCTCAGATTTGCATGTAACAACATAGTATGTTTTTTGGTAAGTGAAACTAAACTTCACACAAGTCATAGTCCTGGATATGTGAATGGAATAAGAGAAAGAGAAGAGCCTGAAGTGCACTTTGTACCTTCCTGCTTATGCTACTAAAGCATGGGTTAATAATAATAACAGCAACAATACCCCAACCACTGTGGGTAACTTCCAAAACATATAAAAACATAATAAAACATCAAATATTAATAAATTCCTGATACAGGGCTGCCTTCAGATATCTTCTAAAAGATGTGTAATTCTTTATCTCACTGACATCTGATGGGAGCACGTTCCACCACTGCCGAGAAGGCCCTCTGTCTGGTTCCCTGTAACTTCTCGCATTGAGGGAACCACCAGAAGGCCCTACCAGCTGTACCTAAGTATCTGGGCCAAAGCCATTTAGGGCTTTAAATGTCAGCACCAACACTTTGAATAGTGCGCGAAAACATACTGGGAGCCAATGTAGATCTTTTATGACCGGCGTTACATGGTCCCATCAGCCACTCCCAGTCACCTGTCTGGCAGCAGCATTCTGGATTAGTTGTAGTTTCTGACTCACCATTAAAGGTAGAGTATATTACAGTAGTCCAAGTGGGAGATAACTAGAGCATATACCACTCTGGCGAGACAGGGCGCAGGCAGATAGGGTCTCAGCCAACATACCAGATGGAGCTGGGAGATAGCCACCCTGGACAAAGAATTAACCTGCGTCTGCATGGACAACTGTGAGTCCAAGATGAACCCAAGGCTGCGTACCTGGTCCTTTAGGGGCAAAGTTACCCCATTCAGGACCAGGGGGGTCCCCCACACCTGCCCGCCCCCTGTCCCTCAGAAACAGTACTTCTGTCTTGCAGCCTCAATCTAGTGACTGCCATCCATCCTACAAGTACCTCCAGACACTCACACAGGATGTTCATTGCCTTCACTGGTTCCGATTTAAATGAGAGGTAGAGCTGGGTATCACATACTGGTGAACACCCAGCCCAAATCCCCTGATGATCTCTCCCAGTGGTTTCATACAGATGTTGAAAAGCAAGGGGAGGTGAGTGCTTAGGGGTCCGAACACTCATCTCTCAACACCACTTTCTGGATATGGCCCAGAAGGAGCAGTACCACTGCATAACAGTGCCCCCAATTTCCAACCCCCTTATATGGTCCAGCAGGATACCATGGCCAATGGTATCAAAAGCTGCTGAGAGATCTAGTAGAACCAGGTAAGAGTTTTCACCTTTGTCCCTGGCCTGCGAGAGATCATCACCCAGTGTGACCATGGTGGGGTCTGAGTCCTGATTGGAAGGGATCCAATTGGTCTGTATGCCTGGAGTTGTTCACTGACCACCCACTCAGTCACCTTGCCCAGAAATGGAAGATTTGAGACTGGGTGATAATTGGCCATTATGGCCGCATCCAGTGATGGTTTCTTAAGAAGTGGTTCAATAACCACTTCTTTAGTGGGTCTGGGAATACCTTCTCATAGAGGGAAGCATTCACCACGCCATTGTCCAGCCCTGCCTGGCTTGCTTTTATGAGCCAAGATGGGCAAGGATCAAGGAAGCAGGTGGTCCGTTTTACTTGTGCAAGCAGCCTGTCCAGATCCTAGGAGGCAGCAGGTTGAAATTGATCACATACAACTTGACTAGACAGAACACTGGCACTCTCCCACCCCGGCCCTGCTACCACGGTGGAGTCTACCTTTTTCTGAATCTGAACAAAGTTTATCTGCATATTATTTTTTTTGCAAAATCATCACAGAAGATCTTGGGATCCTCACCAGACCCCAATGGCAAAGGTAGTTCTGTTAGATTACGAATCACCTCAAAGAGTCTCCTGATACTGTTTTCTGCAGATTTAATAGAGGTGACAAAGAAGGTCCTCTTTGCCGTCACTATCGCCACTTAGTAGGCGATAGGTTAGAGCTCTAACCTGTGTTCGTTCTGATTCTGAAACAGTTTTTCACCACTGGTGATCTAGCTGTCTCAGCAATTGTTTCATCACCCTCAGCTCTGGGGGAAACCATGGGTCCATCTGGACTCCATGCAGTTGGAGAGGGCACTCTGGAGCCAGATAGTTGGTAGCCCTGGTTAACTTTGCATTCCAGCAGCCACAAGGGAATTGGCTGAAAGTCCATCAACATGGGATAAGACACCCCTTACCACTCTCTGGAAGCCATTTGGATCCATTAAGTGGCAGAGGTGGACCATTCAAATCAGTCCCACCTCTCTTGAGGGGAAAGGTCACATAGAGACTTCTAGTTGCACCAGGAAGTGATCGGACCATGGCACTTCTTTGGTTTCACTGGAACTTAGTGTCAGATCACCCATGTCCATAGACATAAACACCAGGTCTAAGATGTGTCCATAGCTATGTGTTGGGCCAAACATATTCAGGGACAGCCCCATGGAAGCCATGCTTTCCACTATCCCGAGCTGCCCCTTGTAAGGTCATGTTGGCATGGATGTTCAAATCCCCTAGGACCACCAGTCTGGTGTCCCCAGGAGAACATCCGACATGACCTGAAGCAGCTGGGCAGAGACTCCTTGGTGCAGCGGGGAAGTCAGTACACTAATGGGAATCCTGTACTGCCCCCATTGCCCAACTTCCAGAACATACACTCAGAAAACTGGGTCTTCCCAATAGGAAGCCTGGCACAAACTAATGACTTCCTAAAAATCACTGCAACCCTGCCTCCCCGCCCACATGGCCTGGGTTGCTGTGCATAAGAGAAACCTGGTGGACAAGCAGCAGCAAGAACAGGTCTGTCAGCCATGTCTAGCCAAGTGTCTGTTACACATGCCAGGTCAATTCCTCCATCCACAATTAATGGATGGCAGTGGTCTTGTGAATCATTGACATGGCATTGCACAGCAGCAGCTTAAGGTCATGGTGGTCAGCTTTGTTGATACCAGTATCCTGGTCAGGACCAGACCTGGAGACAGGGATGGTCTTCAAACAATGACTAAATCTGCCGCCCCAGTAGTGATATTGTCTGGTCCTAGTGTAACTCATTCTCCTACCTGTGATCACTGAGATCGGGTGTCTGAATGCATTCCCTCTAGTAGAACCTGCCCCAGCCATTTTGTTGGCTGGGGTCCACTCCTGGGCAGCCCTGTCCTTCCCCCCTTAAAACAAAATAATGTATACACCTAACTAACGTAAGAAGGTAAATTGAAAAAACAAATGCAATTTGAAACAGTTAATTCCAAGGTTAAAACACTTTAAAACAACCCCCCACAAGTTGAAACTCCGTCCCCATTAAATGGCAAGTTTCCCACAGGGGGCTGGCATAATTTAGGGTTATGTTTCTTCTCTACATATATACACATTTTCAAGACATGTGTATCTCTTTTCTCTAGAATGTATGTATCTCCTTTATCTAAAATAATAGAAATTCATCTACTTACTGACATCTGAAATCAGAGTTGACATCCAGAAATTAACGATTATTTTCAGTGTCATACTAATTTCTTACTATATAGGAATCATGAGTTACTGAAAGCTAACCGCAAGCATGCTAGCATACTACTATAAGTTCAAATATTCATTTCCTGTATCTCCCAAGTGCTATTCAGATAATGCTTTCTAATTTTCCTGCAGAATTGAGACTTACTCACTTTTTTATTTAAACCTTATTTAGTGGAGTAAGGTTCCAGTAACTTACTTTTTAAAAAAATCCGCACCCATAAGCATGTCCTATAGCTCTTCCTGTATTGAAGAATCATAGGTGGAAGGAACTACAGATGATCAAATGGCAATTTTTGTTTCTGTTTCTCATTTTTCCAAACTTCAGTTTATTTCTGTATCCTTTTGCAAACTTTTACAAACATTTCTATTGAAAACCTATACACCTTTTTGTGTGCATTTCCCTCAATACACATTTTTGCAAGCGGTTTTCGGTAATGCAATTTTATACATTGTTTTCACTAATCTCTGTATTTTTGTGCATTTTCCTCTGTGTTTTTTGTACACATTTTTACATTACATTTTTTGCATTGCAAAATTGAAAAGTACAGATTCCAAAGTATGCTTCATTTTGTGGATTGTTTTGAGAAGTGCAAATTTGGTTGGTTTGCATTAAAATGCAAACTGAATGAATTTCCACATCAACTCTATTGTGTGGCACAGCCCAACCCTGTTGGAAGCTTCTATGAACTTTTATGCCAAGAGTGTTTTAACTAGATGTATCATGAAATTAGGTGGAGTCAAGCCTGAGCAGAATCCCAGATCGTTTTGCTTATAATTCTAGAAGACTAGAAAAGAAATGTATCTTGTGATGTGTTCCTGCCTTGTCCATGAATGTTGCAAGTACCAGAGTTTGTGTTTGAAGGACTATTTGTAGTAGGAAAAGAGAACTCACATGTGCTGAGACTTCATCAGTTGTGTCTACTCATGGAGAGAACTATATTGAGCCTATGAAGTATTGGTCCTGTTGCTAGTTAATGTGTGGTTTTGAATCACACTGCCACGATCTCTGCAATGCTGGTGATACAACAAATATTTTCAGCTTAGTTGGTCTCTAAGATGCTACTGGAAGGAATATTTTTTATTTTGTTTTGACTATGGCAGACCAACACGGCTACCTATCTGTAACTTAGCCATGTAGGTTAAGGATGGCTAAAAAACTGTTTTCCTACATAAATACAACTTATAAAATATGTGTATTTTTGACTTCATCTCTGGAGAGAATGATCTTGATCTGTTGCCAGTGTTGCTAAGAGTCAGTGTGCCTCAGCAATACCCTGCAACCAGGGAAGAGACAAGAACAAGCAGGAACTGTCCAGCCCTCCCTGCTCGTTAGAACAGATGGTAGACAGACCTTGCTTCCTTTTTCAGGAATCCAACACATGGAACTTGCTTACATATGTTGAGTGTAATTGATGATGGAAAATTTTAGACCGTAGAAACTAGACGAACATAGGCATATTTTATAGTAACTTGAAAATTGCTATCAAGTACATGGGTTCCCAAATGGTGGTCCTTGGACCACCTGTGGTCCACAAACTGCATTTTGGATGTTTGTAAAAAGACAATGAAATATAATGCAGGATATATAGCACAGCATACTACAATTGCTGCAGCAGGCAGAGAAATAATAAAGTGGTCGGCTAAGTCCATGAACAATTTTTAAATCTGTGGGGAAAAGTTTGGGAAACACTGATCTAGAACTCCACAAATAATAATTATGCACTTGCCTATAGCTCTGGTCACAATAATTCTTATATTAAAAACTTTGATACTGCATGAGAGTTAATGTTAGTGAAATGGTCTCTAGTGTGTTTGCTCCTGAGTTTGTTTTAGTAGTAGCAGAAAACATATCCCATCGTGTATTCAGAAGAGTTCTAGATCTTTCATTATTTTCCACAATAGCTGTGGTCCCACAACCTTTTATTTCAGTAAATAAGTTTTCAAGGTTTTGTTTTTAGGTACCAATTTCTCATAAGTTTCATAGCTAAATTATTTTCATACTTTCCCTGATGCTTTTAATAAAAAAAGTAAGGGGTTATATCCAGTGCTGTGTCAGTGGGTTGTGTTGATGCAATGTGACTTGGGGGCACAGAGAAGGAGAAGAAATCAAAATTTGCCCCAGAGCACCCTCCAATCCTGAAACTGATGTTGAGGGTGTATGGGAAGCTTGAGAGGAAGAGAAAGTTCCATTGGGCACATGGAAGTCCCTTGTGTTAGCAGAGCTGCAGTGTTGGATACAACGCAAGGTAATCACTTCAGCTTAGTCCTCAAGAACATGGAATTCATCTGTTTTCTGTATTGTGGAAAACAAAACAGTTGTATAAAAGTGATGTCTCTGCAAGTTGTTTATATGGGGAAAAAACCCTGTAGTAAAACTGTAGCATCATCATCCATTCAGGAAAAAAGACAAGCAAAGCATTTTTAATATCCATTAAACAATAAGCACTAGAAAAAGAAAA
Organism: Lacerta agilis; assembly: GCF_009819535.1. Taxonomy (NCBI): domain Eukaryota; kingdom Metazoa; phylum Chordata; class Lepidosauria; order Squamata; family Lacertidae; genus Lacerta; species Lacerta agilis. Next base: position 46,786,367 of record NC_046325.1, on the reverse strand, counting down.
GGAAGACAGTGGTAGACCATATAGCTGATTTGTAGTGATCTACGTTTGTGGCGCTGTGGTCTAAACCACAGAGCCTAGGGCTTGCTGATCAGAAGGTTGGCGGTTCAAATCCCCGCAAAGGGGTGAGCTCCTGTTGCTCAGTCCCTGCTCCTGCCCACCTAGCAGTTCGAAAGCATGTCAAAGTGCAAGTAGATAAATAGGTACCGCTCTGGCAGGAAGGTAAACGGCGTTTCTGTGCGCTGCTCTGGTTTGCCAGAAGTGGCTAGTCATGTTGGCCAAATGACCCGGAAGGTTATGCCGGCTCCCTCGGCCAATAAAGCGAGATGAGGGCCGCAACCCCAGAGTTGCTCGCGACTAGACCTAATGGTCAGTTGTCCCTTTACCTTTACCTTTGCAAGACACCAAAAGCTATGTGGTTGGGCATTACCTTGTACCTCATTCCTACGTATAATCAACAAATCCAATATTCAACTGTTGGCAGTGGGAGTTTCTTTATCAAGTTGTAAAATAATATCAGATTAAATGGAGATTTTACTGCCTGGATTGAGCTAATATATGCTGACCCAAATGCTTGCATCTTCATGAATGGAACAAGTTTTGACCCATTCCAAATGAATACAGGAACCCAATAAGGATGCACTTTGTCACGATTTAGTTTTTGCATTGTCTGTAGACTCATTAGCAGAAGCTTTTAGACCAGATAGAACAATTAAGAGAGTAACAATAGGGAGAGAAGAACTCCACATTAATCTTTATGCAAACAATGTAGCAGTGATCGGTTGTAAGAGATCCAGAAAAAATCATTTGAGAATGTACTTATGTTAATTCATGAATTTAGCATGGCATATGGATATAAAACTAATTCAACAAAATCTCAACATTGAATTAGTGAGGGCTTGAATATGAATAAACAGGTTAAAGAGAATAGCACCCTAAGTTGCCATAGAGAAACTTACTAATCAAATATCTGGGAATATATTAAAAATGCAAAATTTAGGAGATGTAGTAAGTATCCTTGCCCTTTCCAGTTGCAGCAGTGTTGGGGGCCAGTGCCACCCTCCCAACACAATCCAGTGACAGGGTGCCTTTTGGCAGCAGCCACTGGCCTTCGGAGGCTTGCAGCCTGCCTTGATGGCCTCAGCTGTGGATACAAGGCTGCCCGCAAATTGGCCTATCGCAGGCAGGCTAGGGAGCTGTCTGAGCCCAAGGGACAGGCCCAGCTGAGCCTGCAGGCTTTGCTTGGGTCTGTTCCTGGGGTATATAAGAAGGGTTGCCCCTGACTTTCTCATCCACTTGTTGCCGGATCTCCCATCCCTCCTCTCCTTGTATTCTGCTGTGTGCTTGACCTTGCTATGGACATCATTGGTCATATTTGAGGCTAGGCAGGAATTTCCTACCCAGCACATTGGCTCTCTCCTTGTGGTTTTCCCAGCACGGTGTAGTGGTTAAGAATGGTGGACTCATAATCTGGTGAACTGGGTTCGCTTTCCCGCTCCTCCACATGCAGCTGCTGGGTGACCTTGGGCTAGTCACACTTCTCTGAAGTCTCTCAGCCTCACTCACCTCACAGAGTGTTTGTTATGGGGGAGGAAGGGAAAGGAGATTGTTAGCCGCTTTGAGACTCCTTAAGGGGTGTGAAAGGCAGGATATCACGTCCAAACTCCTCATCTTCTTCTTCCTCCCTCATAGCAATCATTATAACTTTGGCGGTTTAGACATTGGGTAAGTCTTGGTCAGAGGGGAGGTTGTAAAGGGCTGTCCCGTTAAAGGAAGCTGGATGGAACTGCTTCTGTCCAGATGCCCAGGTGGGATTAGTGCCATAGCACTCCAATCCTGTGGGGGGGGGGACACATTCCTATTTGATGTAAATCATAGGCCTTGTCCCGCTTCTGGATTGGTTTGCTTCCTGGGCGTGCAAAGTATATTCATGACAGATTAGTGGTGGAGGTAAGAAAAAAATACTGGTAGTCCATTGGATGCACATGGAAATTTCATGGATGGGCAAAATAGTGGCTATTAAAATGTTGGTGCTTCCAGAGATGCTTTCTTTTAAATCTTCCATTAGGAATAAATTATAAAATAATTACTAGCTGGCAGTATTATGTTTGGGTTAAGAAAAAGCTCAAAAGTTGCTGCTAAAATGATCAAATTTTAAGAATGGTGGACTAGCCTTGCTTTCTTTAAGTAAATAATATGATGCAGCTGTGCTTACAAATTTACCGCAGTGGGGCCACCCAGACAGATCTATCATATTAGAACAATTCATTGTTTCAGCAGAATTTTTGAAAAAGACTGACACTACACAAAATTTGATAAGGGTATTAAATTAAATCCATGTACCAAATCTTTATGAAATCTTTGAAGTATATATAAACATAAATCAAGTCCAGAACTATCACCTCTCATAGAACTTTAACATAATGAAGAAATATAGGAAGAGTTTTTTTGGGGGGTATAATATAGTAAGATTCACGGGCATTTTGAACAAAGAAAGTTATTTAAAGAGGGTACTGTTAAAACTTGCAATCAGATTGTTAATGATATACAACAAAATTATCCTCTCTTTTATCAATACTTGCAGTTGAGAAATATAGCCATACCTTATTGGTAAGACATGGACAGTTTAGAGAAAGGATAGAATTTATAAATTTGATGAGAGAAAAACTCAAAAAAATTACTAAGCAAATTATACAAAATCATTAAGATTACTGATACAACACTTAATACAGGCAATCCTCAATTTGCCTGGGTGTTGTCTTCCTGGCACCCCCCGTGCATCGGTAGAGTGTGCATAAGCCCACTTGGTTCCACCCTTTTCTGGGTCCAAAATGACCTATGTGTTGGCTGTCATGCGTCAATTGAACACACGCTAAATGGTCTCCACCTGTACTTCACCTGTAAATGGTAGGGAGGTGTGGGACATGAGATGTTACTGGGTCAGTGGAGTTGGATTTGGCAAAATGTCCCTTATACAATCAGCTTAAGACCTAAAGCAAGTTTTTATACATTCGTCTTTTGTTTATTTAATACCACTATGACTCGGTCATATCTATGATACAAGTAATTTATATTGGAGGTGCAAGGCAGTTGATGCTGGAATGTTAAGTGCTGTATTTTTCTGTGTATAAGACGCCCCCATGTATAAGACAGCCCCTATTTTTTTAAAACCAAAAATTAAGGAATTAAGTTGTTTAGCTTTTTTGTGGGGTGGGGGAGTTCACTTCTGCCAATCGCTCACCTGCCTGCCTGCCACTGCTGATCGCTTGCCACACCCACTGCCGATCGCACACCTCTGTGTCTGCCCGCTCACTGCCACCAACAACCAACCTGCCCACGTGCCGCAGCCGCCAATCGCCTGCTCAATTACCACAGCCACAGCCAATTGCCAGCAGGCCTTGTTGCAGCCACCAAGCACCCGGCCAGTCGCTGCTGCCAATCTCCTGCTTGCTGCTGCCATTAATCACACGGGCCCCCCTCTGCATTTGCTATCTGTGTATAAGACGACAAACAATTTTGCCTTTTTTTTTTAAGCAAAAAGCATTGTATTATACACGGACAAATACGGTGCATCTTTGGCTGGTGTAGTAAAAGTTATTGAAGTGATAACGGTGTCTGCCAATGGATCCTTTAATTATTTGGGCTAACCAAGTATCAAATATTATTGGAAGTAGGGAATTCAAAGTTTATGGACAGCTGCTAGACTGATCATCTGTTGGAATTGGGGAAAAGTGAGCACTGGAGGAAAAGGGAACCAAAGGATGGGGTATTGTGAATATGGTTAAATAGATAAATATTGGGAGAGTCAAAGAAGGAAGACAATCTGATCTCTTTGTGGGAAAATTGAGTGTATTTATTGGTTAGTAGTATAATAAGGTACAAGAGATGATCTCTCGCAGGGACAAAAGTGAAAACTGTTTCCTGGTTCTACTAGATCTCTCAGCAGCTTTTGATACCATTGGCCATGGTATCCTACTGGACCATATAGGTGGGTTGGGAATTGGGGGCACTGTTATGCAGTGGTACTGCTCCTTCTGGGCCATATCCAGAAAGTGGTGTTGAGAGATGAGTGTTCGGACCCCTGGGCACTCACCTCCCCATGCTTTTCAACATCTGTATGAAACCAATGGGAGAGATCATCAGGGGATTTGGGCTGGGTGTTCACCAGTATGTGATACCCAGCTCTACCTCTCATTTAAATTGGAACCAGTGAAGGCAATGAACATCCTGTGTGAGTGTCTGGAGGTACTTGTAGGATGGATGGCAGTCAGTGGATTGAGGCTGCATCTCAACAAGACAGAAATACTGTTTCTGAGGGATAGGGTCAGTAAGGCTCAGGGTGAATTTAAATTAAAAAAATCTGATTTAAATAAAAATCCGATTTAAATTTTTTTAAAAAAAATCTTTTTTATTTAAATCAGATTTTTTTGATTTAAATCCACCCTGAGCCTTACTGACTACTGATTTTTATCAGTTTGATTTAAATCAAATCCACCCTGCTCAGAAACTACAACTAATCCAGAATGCTGCTGCCAGACAGGTGACTGGGAGTGGCTGCTGGGACCATGTAACACCGGTCATAAAAGATCTACATTGGCTCCCAATATGTTTCTGGGCACTATTTAAAGTGTTGGTGCTGACCTTTAAAGCCCTAAATGGCTTTGGCACTGCATACCTGAAGGAGCAACTCCACCCCCATTGTTCAGATTCGAGGGCCTTCTGGCAGTGCCCTCATTGTGGGATGTGATGCTACAGGGAACTAGGCAGAGCGCTTTCTTGACAGTGGTACCTGCCCTATGGAATGCCCTCCCATCAGATGTCAAAGAGATAAACTACATGAGTTTCTGAAGGCAGCCCTATATCAGGAAGTTTTTAATATCTGATGTGTGTTTGTATTTGTACATTCTGTTGGAAGCCACCTAGAGTAGCTGTGGTGACCTAGTCAGATGGGCAGGGTACAAAATAAATCATCATCTACTAACAAAGCTATGCTAAAGATCATATGCAAAGGCTTGATTAGTCTTTGCAAGAAATGGTGCCTTCTCTGTTGCAGACCTGGTATGTTTTTATATCCACGCTTAGGTAAAGGACCCCTGACCATCAGGTCCAGTCGTGTCCGACTCTGGGGTTGTGGCGCTCATCTCGCTCTATAGGCCGAGGGAGCCGGCGTTTGTCCTCAGACAGCTTGTGGGTCATGTGGTCAGCATGACAAAGCCGCTTCTGGCAAACCAGAGCAGCTCACGGAAACGCCGTTTACCTTCCCGCCAGAGCGGTCCCTATTTATCTACTTGCACTTTTGACGTGCTTTCGAACTGCTAGGTGGGCAGGAGCTGGGACCAAGCAACAGGAGCTCACCCCATGGCACGGATTTGAACCGCTGACCTTCTGATCAGCAAGCCCTAGACTGTGGTTTAACCCACAGCGCCACCTGGGTCCCTATATCCACCCTTAAATTTGTATGATTACCTTTTCTTTCTTTCTAGAGGCAGGTTAAAAGATTTTCTTTTCTGTTCCTCCTTTGGTAGTTGAATTGTTTGATTTCTGCTGTTAATATCTGATAGGTTTTTTGTTCTTTGGTTTATATTTTCATTTTAAAGTTGAAAAGCAGTATAAAAAGGTATCAAAATCACCTGCTCAGCAACACTGTCTCTTGAATGCTGCCCATACTCTTAGATCAGGGTATGTAAAACTTGCTTGGAGACACATCTTGTTTTTAACTTGTGCATGGATATTCCACTCTATTTTGGACTTTTCACATACATTAAATTAGTTATGTATGGATTGTGTTTTTATTTAGATGTATGAACAAGGTCTTGCATGTTTTTTTAATACCCATTGTGTTTCTAAGACGGTCTACCTACTGAGCATATGTGCCTTTAAAAAGTTATTTTTTTGTAATTAGCATAATTATTAAGCACGTTGATCTGATCTAGTAAAAGTAATGTTTTGAAAATACTTTGACCAAGTATTTTTTTGTCTGGTCTAATGTGCACATCTAGTCCTTAACTTTAGATCTTGATTTCTTGCATTCAGAGCCATTTAATTTAATTTGGAATTACATGTAAAAATGAAGAATATTATCCCACTAGTGATTATGTGATATATTTTCAGTTGTATGAATTGGGTGATCTTTTGGAAGTTTTCTGAAGTCTCAACAGTGGAAAAGGTTTTGATGGATGATTTTGATCTTTGGATGCCAGATTTTGTCTTGTCCACAACCCCCAAGTTGAATGCATCTGTGGCTTGAGGTTTATTCCATTGGTAGGGTGTTAGCCTCTCCCCAGTCTTGGTGTGCATTCATTCAAAAATTCATGCTTATTTCTGTTGTGTGCTCTCTTTTCCATGACTATGCTTTTAGATAATATTTCAGGTAATTCTGTGAAAGGTAAAGCAGCTTTAACACCAAAAGTATCCATTTTGGCCCACAATAAAATTCAAAAATCCTTATTAGGGCAATAGCTTTATGAGACCAACCAAAATGTCTTAAAGTGTGTACTTTGATAACCTCTGTGGAGGTAATGTATTAGTAAGAAAGATAATAGGAACATCACCTCCAATGCTTAGAGTTATGGTTGCTCAAGACCCACACAAGGTTCGGCTTTGAACTAGATTTTAAGTAGGTTTCACGATAAGGAGTGCTATTTTTCTAGAAAAAGAGGTGCCGGAACTCACCACAAACACCTGCCTTGTTCTCTTACAATGACAATGGCACCTACCTGAGAGGTGTCGGAACTGAGTTCCATTGAGTTCTGGCTGAAAAAAAGCCCTGACAATAAAGTAAATTGATGATAGAAGCCTCCAGTATTCCTAGTTGATCGCAAGCAAAGGAGGTGCTAATACATAAGTCCGCTGTGATTCTTGTTCTTTCTAGGAACTTCTAACCTAGAGGAGAGTTGGAGACTTAAGAGTTGCTTCTCTTAAATACACAGCAATACTGCATGTTTGGAGCCCATGACAGAATTGACCTAGGATTTTCTTTAGGCACCTACATTTTAAAAGTGGATTTTTCTGGAAAAAAACAGAAGTCTAAATCTTTTTAATTTTTCTTCTCAAACATAACTAACTTTACATATCCTAGATTTGTAACATCTTTTACTAATACATACAGTCTGGTATTTCAGCCTTCATCTAGTTAGCATGTAAAATAATTTTATACAGCAAAGAACAGAATTTTAAGTTTTTCACCAGAAAGCTCTCTTGGGGGGCAGCTGACTTATGCCATAAGCACTAGAAAATCTTTCTTTATATGAATTCTGCTTGAATCTCTAACCACAATGGTTTTAAGGACCATTTTGGATTTTGTTTCTAGGGTCTAAAGAAGATTTCTACTTGAATCATGAGATATTGCAACTTTCTTATATCAGAAGAGAGGAAAATTTCATTCTCTTGATGTCAGGTAAATTATGAAATAACTGTTAAGGTCAGACTTGAACTTGACTACAAACCAGTGTGTGGATGCTGAAAATATTTAGTATACATAGGCTACTAGATGGAGTAGTGTCTCTTGGAGACTTAACACACAAATTCCTATTGATTTTCATAAAAGTATTGCTGCTTAGCCCTGCTGCTTCCACAGGAAATGTTCCACTATGCGTCTTGTGCCTGTTTTCCGAACTATTGGCAATTAAGTTCATTGTTACCATACTGCCTGTTGGGTGGGATTACAAAACAGGTGTTCAAGTTTGATATATCCTGTATGGAACAAAATCTCAATGAATACTTCATGTCTTTTAGATGCAGTCCTGTGCCCATTTTTATGGGAGAATGTCCCACTTACTTCATTGTGACTTATTTTGAGTAGATATGTATTAACAAGGGTGCGGACTTGAATAAAATATTGCAAGGGCCCAGGTAAGCCCCACCCCATATAATCAATCACATGACATGACACACTCACAACATTTGAATAGCAATGCCCGTCAACGTTGGGGTGCCCTGGCCCCCTCAGATATTTTATTGGGGGGCCGAAGCCCCCTTGGCCCCTAGGAGTTGGCTCCTATGATATATAAGATTGTGCTGTACATCTATAAAATATACCTTGGGGTGTGTGTGTTATGCATTTCCTGCAGTACTTTTCCCCTTTGTGGCATTTTTGAACTATTTTGAACCAGTGACATGCTTGGCCTCGTCTGAGGGTTGCCTAGAATTATTAGCAGTTTTGACCAGTTCTGCTTCCGATAATCCATGGTAATCACAATTGATGAACTTTACCTGTTTGTGGGTACATAGAATGTAATCAGTCGAGTATTGATTGATTAGCCACTAGGGTATCTTTAGACCTGAAATGTCTTATTGGGCTGTTTAATTGAATGTGAGTGGTCCTTTGTTAACCTTATTCTGCTGTTAACATAGAGCCAGCTCAAGACACTGGCTCTTTGAAGACTGCTGTAGAATATTTTGTTGCGTTTTAGGTGATCTACATAGACACCTCCTCCTAGATTAAGAATCTTATACAGAGGTACCTTGGTTCTCGAACATAATCCATTCCGGGAGTCTGTTCGACTCCTGGAACCATTTTAAAACCATGGCACGGCTGCGTCGGACGTTTGGCTTCCAAAAAACATACGCAAACCGGAACACTTACTTCCAGGTTTGCAGCGTTCGGGAGCCGATTCGTTCAGCAACTAAGCTGTTCAGGAACCAAGGTTTGACTGTACCTCTACTTCACAGCTAGGTGGCTTTAAATATGTCTTATAACTATAAAAATAAAGCAGGTTAGTGTTGCTCCAGACACTAAAGGAGCTTCAGAAGTTTTCTCATTCAGCCAAAAGAGCCTGCTGTATGGAAGCCCTTTTCCACGTCTCAACATTACTATATTGTGACTTGGAATTTAAATGGTTCTCATGATCATCCTATCAAATCTGTTTTTGTAAAGGTTTGTAAAGAGCCAGAGTGGTATAGTGGTTAAGAGCGGTAGTGTTGTAATCTGGTGAACCGGGTTCGCGTCTCCGCTCCTCCACATGCAGCTGCTGGGTGACCTTGGGCTAGTCACACTTCTTTGAAGTCTCTCAGCCCCACTCACCTCACAGAGTGTTTGTTGTGGAGGAGGAAGGGAAAGGAGAATGTTAGCCGCTTTGAGACTCCTTCGGGTAGTGATAAAGTGGGATATCAAATCCAAACTCTTCTTCTTCTTCTTCTGGTCAGCCAGGCAGCAGCTTCATTTGTCTTGTCTTGCCGGGGGGAGGGGATTTCAACTACTGTACTGTGTGTATACCTACCATGCAATGTATATTTTAATCTATTCAATATTTTGGCTAATAGGATGCATTCCCACATTTACCTCAGTCAATAGAAACAATAGTCAAAGTACTGTATCAAGGACTGCCTTTCATGCCTAGACATTTTGTAATCTATACTGCTTTACCAGTTCTCAGTCCTGACTCAAATCAGTTCTTCACTTCTAGCAGAAAAAGCAGAAAAAACAGCTCTCTGCTTGATGCACAGGTTAACCAATTTCCTTTTCTTGTGGGGAGTCTGAAAATACCCTGTCCTTTGAGCTTCTGTCCAAATTTGAAGGCTGCTTGCCTTTTGTACTGAAATTATTGTGGCTTTCTTTTTAATTATAACTGTACGTAATAGAACTTGGCATTTGAAATATGTGTCAGTATGTCTTAAACCAGGGTAACTAGTGTAGTACTCAATTCCTTTAATTTTAAACCATTTTGTTACTGGTATGCTACTTTAAACAGAATATTCCTTATTCCTAAATATACTGAAAAGATTACATTCTAACTGTCGGTGATAGCTTCTCTTTATTAGATTGTAAGTTCTTTTCCACTTGAATGAGAACGTCCTCTCCTTTCAGAGTTGTCAAAGCTTCTTAATGTTTTGTGACATGTAAGTTAGTTAAAGTGGTTAAAAGCCAAAAAGTTTAATTTACCTTGTAAGGAGCTCCCAGGCTTACTAACAAAAATACTTTCTTGTTAGCAAACAAATTGTGATCCTCTTTTGCATTTGATGGATACTGGGTTTTTTGAGGTGCACCTCCATACCAGGGGGAACTGTTGTCTCATGAGAATAGGCTTTTAGGATAAGTAGTACATTTGGAACTGGACAGGAAGGAAGCTATTTGCATATTCTTGGGGTCTTACATCGTTTTCATAGGGGTAATATCCCATGCTAATGGAGGAGACCTGAGGTGCATTTGCTGCTTTCTTGAGCGGGGTATCTAAAACTCAGCTTACTATACCTTCATAGAAAAAATGGAGAACCTTTTGGATCAAAGCACTAAGAACATACTTAGTGTGGCAGAAGAATATATACCAGCATCCTGAAAGCACTTCTCTAGGATGGGTAGCATTACAGATGTTGGGAAAGCCCCATTGTTAGAACAACATTTGAGGTACTAGTCTGCCTCCTTCAAGACTGTTTCTGCCTATATAGAGCTTGATCCAGTACTTTGCAAGTTGTAGTTCTGTTCTGATTACGGTAGCAGTGATTGGGCCAGTTTCTGATACAGTGGTTCACTCACTGCTTGGAGCATTGATGGTGGCGAGGTCACCAATGGCATCTTCAGCTAGTCTCTGATTAATTATAAAGGATTACTCTTTGCAGTCTTTAGCCATAACCTGGAAATCCTCTTCATGCGTAAGAACTATTTTAATTGAACAATAGACCTGACAGGAAATTCATTCTGCATCTGGACATTCTATTCTGCATGAAGCATGTTTCACACAGCTAATTGTGCCCATAATTTTCTTGTGCATTCATTGATGACCTATGCAAGTTAATGCTATTACAGCCTTCTTGCTTCAGTGTTTCGGTTGAAATTGAAATGGCCAGTGTAGCATGGGCCAAAGGGCATTTTTACAGGTGAGTTCTGAATGCATCAGTGAACAAGGGCCTATTGCTAAAAGCTTGGGGGAAAGGGACTTTTCAGTGATGACAACCCATTGATGAAACACCCTCCCCAGGGAAGTTCTCCTTGTCCCTACCTTATATTTTTTAATATAAATAGAATATTAGAGAGAATATTTTTTTTATTCAAATGTAATAATAAAGGGTTCATTTATTACTGATTTGTTTTATTTGTGTTTTGTCTTAGGTGTAAGACAAAAGTATATCCAGATAACCTTCCTACAACAAGTGTTGTAATTGTCTTTCACAATGAAGCTTGGAGTACTCTCTTGCGAACTGTACATAGTGTCATAAACCGGTCACCACGACACATGCTGGAAGAAATTATTCTGGTAGATGATGCTAGTGAAAGAGGTAAGATTGCATAAGGTGCAGTTTGGGCATATTGCATGAATTCAAAAAAACTGAGTAGCAAACAAAAATGAAATGCCGGTTGCTGATGTGACTGTAGTTACTGGGCAGATTAGAGCAGTTTTCATCAGGTGAAAATGAAATGCCTGTTTTGATAGGTGGAGTGTAAATATTTATATTTGAGAAAGCCTCCTTTAAGTCAAATGCATATGGTAGAGGAATTGATTCAAGTTATAGATAGCAGTGCAAAACACTTCGTGCATAACTTTGCAGGTCTGCAAACCCCATTTTGGCTGGGCCAGGTCTTTCTTTACCTTCCCTAAACTTGACATCATATATGATGGCAGGTCCACAGGGCTTGACCAAAATGGCCTGGCAGATCTAAATAGATTCATAGATCACCTGTTTTAGATTAATCATAAGACTAATGTACTTGCACAGGTTGTTTAATATTAAATTCATTATTATTTAAGAGAAATGCAGTATTCACACTTAAAAAAATCAAATCTGATTTTAAAATTCAATTTTAAAAAGCAACCTGATTCTTTTAGGTTGTTTTGTAATCAGTATTCGAAACAGGGATAGAAAAGCTAGGAGCCAAATGGCTCCTGGAACTTGGGATGTGGGCACCAAAACAGAATGTCTAGTCGCCATTTTGGGGTGGGGCGGCAACACTTTCTATTTATTATTTTGATAAGCATGAACTAATACACAATTCTAATAAGTGACACATTGTTAATATCACATTTTTAACAGAAATCGTTAATACATGTTTAATTTGGTGTTTACCATAAAAAATTTGGTGCCATACTTCAGTTTTCAAAACACTATTCTTTATTCTTAAACTCCTAAACATATTGTTTATCCTTAACATATACTTTGAAGCTTCAAGGCACATACATTTCAGTAATCCTTGAGTGTCAGCCAGGCGCACAAAGTGGCACCCAGACTTTTTGAGGTGCTCACGAATGGAGAATCTTTAGGCGCAAAATGCGCCTGGACTCCCTGCTAATTTTGAACCCTGTTTGTAATACCAATTTTTACTTACCATAGCCCTTATATGAACTTGTATAGCAAGTATATAGCATAATATATAATCCATGCTTCTCTGTGCTAAAAACATTCTCCATACAGGTACATACATTCACTCTTTTGAATTTAATGAATTCATTAAAGCTACCCACTGGAAGCAGTCCTTTGAACACTTCACAGACTGCATATGTTGAAATAGAGATTACTCTATGCCAGGGTAAAGTAAATCACACTCTTCAAATAACCTAGGGTGCCCTTAATGCTCAAACATGCATGAAATGAATATTCATTAAATAGTGCCTGTTTAATCTCAAAATCACTTTTTAGTTGGATTTTGCCGTATTGATAAGTACAGTGCACCCACATTCTGTTTTTCCTTTGGAATTGTAATGAACCTGCTTCTTAAGAGAATTCTTTTGCCTTTATGTAGAATTATTATTATTGTGGATTTCTTCATTGAAGCAGTTTTGGAATAAAGAGCTGTTGTGTGAGCTTTGCTTTTAAGAGTTTTCTAAATGTAAAGATAAAGGACCCCTGACCGTTAAGTCCAGTTGCGGATGACTCCGGGGTTGCGGCGCTCATCTCGCTTTACTGGCCGAGGGAGCCGACGTTTGTCCGCAGACAATTTTCCCAGGTCATGTGGCCAGCATGACTAAGCCACTTCTGGCAAAACCAGAGCAGTGCACAGAAATGCCGTTTGGCAAGCCCTTGGCTCAGTAGTTTAGACCACAGCGCCATCCGCGTTCCTAATAGTTTTATAGTACTTAAGTAAACTGTACTCTGAAACCATGTATACCTGTCTCTTCAAGTTGTACATAGCTACATAAAGGTAAAGAGACCCCTGACCATTATTAGGACCAGTCGTGTCTGACTGGGGATGCAGCACTCATCTCGTGTTACTGGTCGAGGGAGCTGGCATACATCTTCCGGGTCATGTGGCCAGCATGACAAAGCTGCTTCTGGCGAACCAGAGCAGCGCACGGAAACGCTGTTTACCTTCCTGCCAGAGCGGTAACTAATTATCTACTTGCACTTTGACGTGCTTTCAAACTGCTAGGTTGGCAGGAGCAGGGACCGAGCAATGGGAGCTCACCCCGTCGTGGGGATTCAAACCTCCGACCTTCTGATCAGCAGGCTACATAGCAATATGCTAATGTTTTCCTTGATCGTGCTTCTATGACTCACACGGAACTTTGTTAAAAAGAAATTGGGTTTGAAGTTTATCAAACTGAAGGATGCAGGCAGAAAAGGCAGAAAATGTTTACATGCTGGTTAAATACTTTGTAAGTAGGAAATTGGGCTTCTACAAAAATTTCCTAATCTGAAGAGAGTGGGTTTCAAATTTTAGCATCAGTTGGCTGAACTGAATAAAGCAAACATTCAGCTTTACCTTTGTATCTGCTGGTGCCATATTCCCAGTAATAAAGCTGATTTGCATAATATTTCACTTTTGCACTGGAAAAAGAAACATCAATAATACAAGACTACTCTTTGCATAATTTAGAAGTGCTAATTTTTCATTTAGAAGAAAAATAGTGGATAAATACCAATTAGTTGTTTGATTACATGTGGAAAAAGTCACCAGCCTGAACCAGAAAGAGAAAAAGAGAGTTTTAATCTTCCATTAAAATCTGCAATTTGGAGCATAATGTGTGTGTCCTGGTTCTGTTGCACAGTATTCATAGTATATTCAGTCTTAAATTTAGTGTTGATATCTGGATTGTTCTGCCCCCTTTTGACTACTCTTGTTGAGAGTTCATTTAGACGTAAGCCATTTTACACGTTCTTACCAAAATTATGAGTGTACATGTAGCTTGAATGTTTCATTTATTTTACCTTTTGTTTGTCATACTTTTTAGAGTTCTTGAAGAGACCCTTGGAGAACTATGTGAAGAAATTACGAGTACCAGTTTATGTGATTCGAATGGAGCAGCGTTCTGGACTGATCAGAGCCAGATTGAAAGGAGCTGCTGCCTCTAAAGGCCAAGTCATCACCTTTTTAGATGCTCATTGTGAATGTACAGTAGGATGGCTGGAGCCACTGCTAGCACGGATAAAAGCAGACAGGTGCTTATTTTATAAAACATGTTAAAGGTTAATACTGACTAATGCAGCTACTCTGTTTCTTTAAGCGTAACTCATCCTTGGACATAGTAGGCAAACTTCATTAATCCTTAGAATATGAGAAATTTGTAGTAGAATAATATTTGCACAAAGGATTAATTAAAGAACAGTGGCAGACCTTGGTAATCTTCAAATGCAGTATGGATGTATTGCAGATATAGTTATATGTATAATTAATAACTGTGACATCTCAGGTATCCGGCCATAGCCTGTTACTATTGTTGTTTTCTGTGTTATGCTCATGCCTTGCAGCATGTTTCTCCGGAAATCGAGCAACCTGTTCTCTGTGGTACATAGGAACCTACCATTCTACCAAGTTAAACCTTTGTTTCATTTAAGGACTTTTCTGCCCTAATTGCTAGGGGCTATGACCCCATCTGCCTCTCAATATAAATACCTTGTTTAGAGAGGTAACACTTTTGAATATGGTTAAGTTGAGCTTCAGTCTACTACCTTGTATTATTTAATTTCTAAGATTTCTTCTTTTTTCTTCCCCCCGATTTTACAATAATCAATATCTCATCACAAATACATACATCATAGTTTGACCCCCCCCCGCTTTCTGTGGTTTCTTCTATTTTCACTTTTGATTTATGCATCTCCCCTATAACTCCTTATAATTGTTACTCTCAGCTTTGAAAAGGTTAATAGTTTAACTGCTCAGCTTCAGTTAATCCTGCTAATGTAGTTAACAGTTTACAATGATTTTTAAAATACTCCACATAATTTTCCCATTCTTTTTTTACAAGTTCCCTAATCTTGGTTCCTTATTGTTCCAGTAAGCTTAGCCATTTGTGCATAGACCATTAGTTTTGCCTGCCATTCTTCCTTGGTTGAAACTGCATTTTCTTTCCATCTATTATTTATAAGATTTCTTATCCACCCTTCACCCCACATAGAATAGAAGTGACAACTCTTGCAGATAAAGGACTATTTCAAGTGCTTGATCATTACAGTGGTACCTCGGGTTACATACGCTTCAGGTTACAGACTCCGCTAACCCAGAAATAGTACCTCGGGTTAAGAACTTTGCTTCAGGATGAGAACAGAAATCGGGCAGCGGCAGTGTACTTTGTTTAATAGCATAGCACTGTTTCTTGTATTCTATGTTGCTGTGGTATAAAGTGAGCATGAGCCAGACAAAAGTGAACATATTAAGCCAGGAATAGGCAAACTCTGCCCTCCAGATGTTTGGGACTACAATTCCTATCATCCCTGACCTGGTCCTGTTAGCTAGTGGGATGATGGGAGTTGTAGTCCCAAAACATCTGGAGGGCGAGTTTGCCTATGCCTGTTTTAAGCCTCATTGAAATAACTGAAGCTATTTCAAAGACACTTGTAGATACTTAACATGAGCTGGATCATGCCTATCATTGTACTAAAACTGAAACTTTTTCAGAGATGAACTGGAAATGAGATGCTCATTTGTGGTGTAGGGCTGATATTGTATGTAAAAAAGTCTGCTCTCCTGTATTTTTGTCACATTCTTGCTTTTTCTCTTCTAATGGTCTATGCCATTTCTTTCTTTAGGAGAACAGTAGTTTGTCCAATTATCGATGTAATCAGCGATGATACGTTTGAATATATGGCAGGTTCTGATATGACTTATGGTGGATTCAACTGGAAGTTGAATTTCCGGTGGTATCCTGTTCCTCAGAGAGAAATGGACCGAAGGAAAGGTGACAGAACCCTTCCAGTCAGGTAAAGGGAGCTGATGAGCATTATTGGGATATCCCTTCATGCATGTGTCTAATTCAGGGGTCAGCAACCTAAGGCCCATGGGCGAGAAGCAGCCCGCACAGGTCATTTGACCGGCCCACGAGCCGCCCCTGAACTGAGTTGCCCGCTTGCGCACTGCGCTAAACCGATGCAGTGTGGCGCCAAAAATGTCTGCATGGACGCAGATGCTGAAATTTGCGGGCATGTGTGTGCACGTGATCCAGCCCACAGAGGGATCTCCGCGGGACCAATCCGCCCCAGGCAAGATAAACCTTGCTGAACTTTGGTCTAATTGCTCAAATAATACACAGTTATATACTGTTCAAATAATACAATCCAGGTTTAATCAGTTCCCAAGTCCATTTCCACATTAAAAAGAACTATGAAGGTGCAAGGAACTGTGAGGGAAATATGATATGTAATCAGCGACCATTAACTTTATTTTTTTTAAAAACCAGTAAATTAAGACAGATCTTAGAAAGCCTGCTGAAACAGGTAGATCATACAACTTTTACTAAGTGATTGCAGGTTGAACACTAGGAAGTGTGTTCTCCCTTAACTGTGAGCATCTAGTTTGAACAGGGAGGTCCATTTCAAGTTAGTGATTAATATGCCACCTTTTCTAAGCCTGCGGCAGTGAAACAACACTGTTTTGGCACAACAGAACTTCTTCCCTAAACCTGCTCTGGGGGTTTTGCCCAACCCTCCAGAGCATGGTTATGGGGTGCACAAGGATATAGGAGAGGAAGGGGGAGTTCTGTTGTACAGCCCAAAGTGCTTGTGCTAACATAATTGCTTAATTGGATACTGCCTATGGAAATTAATGGACCTAAGTTAATCATGTATTCATTTTATTGAAATTAATGTTCTGAGTTGGACTGGCATTAGATGCAGTTCAGAATGTTGCAACATTAAATGCAGTTCAGGATGTTGCAACATCCTTCAAATCTGTGCTGCCTTCCTGTACTCCCAGACTTGCAAATGCCTCCCTCTTTTTCACCCTCTGGCAACAATTTTAGCTTTATTTTCGTTGGGATAGAGTTCACTGCTAAGAGTAATAAATGTAATAATAAATGTCAGAGTTGGATTTAAAACATTTTCATATTCCTTTAGGACGCCTACAATGGCAGGAGGCCTTTTTTCTATAGATAGGGACTATTTTCAAGAAATTGGGACATACGACGCAGGAATGGATATATGGGGAGGAGAAAACCTAGAAATTTCATTCAGAGTAAGTAAACTTCATTTTTATTCCCATGTACTGCAGCTTAGTTTACTGTATACAGACATATTTTGAATGTTACCAGAGGGAAGAGGAAAATGTGTATAAACAATTCATAAAAGGTAGACAATTAGTGCTATCTTTCAACAATAGACTATTTTTTTTTAATTAAAAACAAATGCAGGGAAAAGAGAGAACAGCTGCTTTGCCAGAGTGCTCTGGTGCAGTACTGCAATGCACATGCTTCACAGCTGTAAACAAAAGCTCTGGGACATCCCAGTACTGTCTCTGCATGTGCAGTTGACTGAAGAATAGTTAAACTTGGGTAGAGCCAGCATGCTACCATCTATGATGTTTCAGTAATACTGGTAAGTGCCTAATATCCTTGCTGCAACAGAATGGTCTTGCTATGTTATCTGGATGTGATTTCACATGGGCTGGAAGTGGGACATCTGCTATGAGTTCTCCATGAAATGGTGAAGGGTGACATCCACTGGTCAAGTGTGATGTGTAAAAAGAATTTAAATATAATTAGTAAAATTATAATGCAGAATTATTACTCATGCAATTTTAGTTTGCATAGTAATCAGAACCTTTTTTTCTAAAAGACAATAGAAATACGTTTATGGTGTACTCTTGACATTTTCAGATTTGGCAGTGTGGGGGAACTTTGGAAATTGTGACATGTTCGCATGTTGGACACGTTTTTCGAAAAGCCACTCCTTACACTTTCCCAGGAGGCACAGGGCAGATTATTAATAAAAATAATAGACGACTTGCAGAAGTTTGGATGGATGGATTCAAGAATTTCTTCTACATAATTTCCCCAGGTAAGCAAGGAATCTTCAGCATTATATAGTGCATTAAAACTGATACGATGAATGTATAAAGCCATCTGCTCAGAATATTGATTCATCTAGCTCTGAAATGTGATGCTAATGCAGTTTTAGGCTGTGTTAATAGAAACCATAGTTTCCATCTCATGAGAAATAATAGTTACACTTCATTTTGTACTAGACAGACCTCATCTTGGAGTATTGTGTCCAGTTGTGGACTGTGAGAAGGATGTAGAAAAATTAGGGGGCAACCAAGGTAGTTTGTGGGATTGAGGAGACATCATATGAGAAAAGATTGTATGAACTGTGTATGTTTAGCCATGAGAACAGAAGGCTGAGGGGACCGAACGGCTATCACACAATAGAAAGGAATCTCTGCTACTCTCAAGCGGCAGGAATAGATCTGCAGAAGTAGAGATTTCAGGTGAACATGCATTGCAGATGCTTTAGCTCTAGATTTCCTACATCAAGCAGAAGGTTGGACTAGATTCTGTAAACATTTCTGTACTGTACTCTTAAAGATACTTGTGCTGTTATGGGGCTCAAATAAAGTAGCATCTTGAGGCATAATTCAAAGACTGTACAAAAACTACCCTGTTTGGCTGCAATTTCCTTGGAATGTTCAGACTCCTGCTACCTTATATTAAATGTTCATTTGTAGCTGTGTAAGCAATTTTCATGGAAGTTGGTCTGTAGATAAGAAATTGATGCAGCCTCACAGTATCAGATAAAACTGTTTTTTTTAAAGGTATCCATATCTCTTAGAAGACTTTTTGTGATAGTAAGATACCCAGAATAAAGGTATATAATGATCTTGCTTCAGAACCTGTCCTCAAAGATCTATGTAAAGATTACTCTTCTCACCCAGTCTAATTTTTGTGCAGGTCATCTATTACTGTATTTATTCAAGTAAAACTGTAACTAACTATGAAATGCAATTCTCTGCAGGGGTTACAAAGGTAGATTATGGAGACATATCATCACGACTTGGACTTAGACACAAGCTGCAGTGCAAACCTTTTTCCTGGTACCTAGAGAGTGTTTATCCTGATTCCCAAATACCACGACTCTATTTCTCTTTGGGAGAGGTAATGTTTTTAAGACCCTTACAGTTTTGAGAACTCTTAATTAACTGTAGAATTCTTTAATATGCCTCAAGTGTTGAAGTAAAAAATGTGTGTCAACAGCACACCTGTGCTTTTTTTAATGTGCAAAGTTTTAAAGTTTGTGTAATAAGATTAAAGCAGATTTATTTCTCCCATGTGTAAGTCTTTCTGTAATGCTGTAATATAAGAATTCAAATTCTTAGGTCATATAAAATCTAAGTTAATACTTGGAAGGAAATTCTTTTCCAGAAACAGGGAATTTACATGCTGCTGCTAATGTGCACTGTACTTTTAGCTAACAGCTTCTAAACTTAAGTACTGTATTTTTCACTCCACAAGACGCACTTTTTCCCTCCTAAAAAGTAAGGGGAAATATCTGTGCGTCTTATGGAGTGAATGGTGGTCCCTGGAGCCGAATTGCCCAGGGGCCAAAAGAGGATCATGCTTTTTATTTTACAAAGAGAAAAGGGGGTGTTGAGAGGACCCCACTCAGCAGCTGATCAGCAAGAGATCGGGAGAGAGATAAGTCCCGGCTCCCTTTCAGCCCCGCCCTCCATTGTTGAATGTGCTGCAGAGGGAGGTTGTTTGTTTCCCCAGTAACATGTGACTGGCTGATTAGATTATCTGTCTGGAAACTGTAGAAAAGGCTCCCTTTAGAAGCTGCAGAAATGTGAGTTGAACCTCATAAAAATGGGGCTTTCCCTCTTTGCTTTTCCCCCTTTGCAAAAAAAAGCTGCAAAACTTTTAGCTGATCCTCAAAAAACAGGTATTTTAACTTTGCAAAAAAACTGCAAAACTTTTAGCTGATCCTCAAAAAAACAGGGCTTTTAGAGGAGGAAAACCAGAAAAATATTTTTTCCCCTTGTTTCCTCCTCTAAAAATCAGGTGCGCCCTATGGTCCGGTGCGCCCTATGGAGCGAAAAATACGGCAACCACAGGCTAGTGATGTAGCAGGGATTCTAAAGAGGAAACACTTGTTTTCTCAGAACAAATTCTTTTCCTCTTATTATGTTCAGCATGTTTCTATACTGCCTTTTTTGTAAATAATTTTTTATTAATTTTCACAGATACTAAACAACAAAATAAGGCAATCTAACATTTGAACTTCTAATAAGGAATCCTACTATTTAGAAGTCTTCTTTTGAGGTTCTTTAAACCTCAAGACCCCTTCTTCTGGTTCTTTACATCTTACATCATTCTCTGCATTTTGTTATCATTTTTATCCAGCTGTTACTCCTTAACATTTTCTAGGGCCTTACTGCTTACAAGTGCTTAATCGAACCCTGCCAGTGTACCAACTTGTTTACAATATTTCTGCACATATACAATAAGTTTTTCCCATTCATTTTTAAACTTCTCATTGTCAGAGTCTCTGGGTTTTGCCGTCAGTTTTGCCATTTCTGCATATTCCATAAGTTCTACCTGCCGTTCTTCTATTGTTGGCAACTTTTAAACCTTTCTCTCTGATTTCCTCAAAATATTTTGACTTTAATTGATTATCCACTTCTGTTAACAGCTCTCTGTACGTTGGCCATTTAGTCCTTATGCTAACCTTTTTAATACTGATACAACTTCTGTCGGTGAGATCTACCATGGTGTCTTTTGTTCTAATAAATCCTTATATCTCCCATACTTTTAAAGTTGCATTTCTTATTATGTGGTTCTGGAATGCTTTGTGCACTTTGGCTTTATTATACCATAAATACACACGCCAACCAAATCTATTGTCATGTCCTTCTAAATCTAAAAGATCTGTGTTTTCTAATTTAATCCAGTCCTGAATCCAACAGATACAGGATGCTTCATAATATATATTTAAATCTGGTAGGGAGAAACCTGCCTTTTAATACAAATATTCCCAAAGTGGTTAACATACAACAGCTTAAAAACTCCTGTATTTTATTTAATAAATCTTTAACTTACCATACAGAGTATCTACCCTCACAATGCAGTTTGCAACATATATAATAAACATTAGAATACTGAATTATTAAAATAAGAAACAATAAAAATGATGCTCCCAATGGACATCAAAAGCATTTTCCTGGGGATGAATTTTATTAATGCATTATATTAGGGTTACCATCAGTGCTGTCAAGTATCCCGTTTCCCCCGGGAATCTCCCTTATTTCAAGCAGTTTCCCGTTGCTATCTCTTATTTTTTATATCCCTTTAATTTCCCGTTTTTTCAAAGGAAGCAGCTCCTCTCCCTCCCCCTGCTGGCCAGGGACTGGGAAGACCTCGCCTCCTTGCAGCCTCAAAGCAAGCGGGAGCCATTTCCCGCGCTTACAGGCGTCGTAGCCCACGGGCAGCGTTTCCAAAATACAGTAAGCCTACTGTGCGCGTTCACACCAGTGCCGCCCACTACTGCCATGTGACTGTCCCCGGGATAGGTGAGGCTGCTGATCCCTTATTTTCAAATCCAAAACTTGACAGCTATGGTTACCATACGTCCGGAAATTCCCAAATATATCCTGAATACTTTAGTCAGAAGCAATGTACAGGCAGAAATTGCTAAACTGTCTGGGAAAATCTGGAAGTATGGCAACCCATGTTGGCATTGTCGTTATTGGCAATTTTCCTTAAAATTGGCAGCCCTACATTATATGCTATATTATAATAAACTAATTTAAAAGGCAGTAAAGTACACACTCTCTGGTCAATCCAACAGTAAAGTACACACTCTATGGTCAATCAAGCCCAACGGCCTTATCGAATAAAAGGACTGTTGCTTACCTCTAAAATGAAGCCAAGGAAGATTATAGACAAGGCTTTAGAGTCATACTCAAAATGATGATTAGAATCTGATCTTGGATTAACAAAGCTAAGTGGACCACTAAGGCTATTATAATGTTTGATCTGATTAATCATCCTATTCAATTTCAGGTTGGACAGGTAATCTCACTCCCTATCCTTCCTCTCTCTCGCCCAATTTAAGGTTAAACTAATTTGATAATTTAGAGTGAATGCCATAATTACCACTCCGTAAGTGATTCTCATGATCACATATTGTCGTCTAAACAATTGTACTGATTTTCACTAAACTTTAGATAAAACTTTCCACATTTTAAAAATCACATTGACTCTGAAACATATGTTGGACTATGCAAGAATATCCTTGCTTTTATCAAGGGGTTCAGTGAGTTTAAGTTATAAGTCTTAGTGTTATTAAAATCTCAGTTGTTGGAAAGGCATGGGTAGCTTAGCTGGTGTGCAAGCTATAACCATTCTTGGGAAAGTGTAGTCTGGCCATATTATCCATGCCCTAACTAAAGTTACGTTTACAGTACTGTAGTGCATTCCATGTGGGGTTCCCTTGGGAGACTGGAAAATCCAACTGATTCAGAACACAGCTTCCACTAGTGCAGTGCTTACTCCTACAACACTGCAGAATACTGGTTTACTGAAAGGAAAGCATTGGAATGTGGGGAGGAAAAAGTCTGTTAGGTGACAGTTGGGGAGAAGTAGTAGAGTAGAGCAGCTGAAGAGAAAGATGAGAGAAAGCAGTGGACTAGGGAAACAGAGCGGGGCAAGTGGTCCAAAGTTTAACCATTGGGAAAAAGTGAGCTATAATAAAACACTGAATACTATTATATTTCCAGGAACAATCACTGACTTTTAGGAGTCTAAGGATCTAAGTAGCTCTTGAACACCATGCTGCTATTCTATGCCTTTCGTTTTATTGGTGGTTTTTAAAATTGTGTGTGCTGCCTTGATAATTTGATTTGGAAGCATACTGCTGCAAGGTTGAGGCCTGGTATTGCCCTGCATCCCCACGTGGCCCCCATGCCACAGCTCATTCACTATTTCTCTGCTCTTCCATTGTGGTTCTTTGTTGTATACAGTGAAGGGCATAAAGAAGGTGCATGGAAAGAGCCTCAAGACTGCTCCTGATTTGTTTGTTTGCTTGCTTGCTTGTTGAATTCATATGCCACCCTTCACCCAAAGATCTCAGGCCAGTTCACAGCATAAAAATACAAATTAAAAACACAAGATGCATAATAAAAACAAGAAAAAGGAAAACAAACAAAAAACCACTACCCTCCGGAAGCACATTTAACATGACATAAAATGTTATCAGCCAAGGCCTGGTTGAAGAGGAATGTTTTCCCCTGACCTAAAGATGTATAATGAAGGTGCCAGGCAAGCCTCCTGGGGAGAGCATTCCACAAATGGGGAGCCACTGCAGAAAAGGCCCTGTTCTCGTGTTGCCACCCTCCGGACCTCTAGTGGAGGAGGCCCGCAAAGAATGGCCTCAGGTTGGCTCATATTATTATTATTAATTCAATTTATATACCGCCCTATACCCACAGGTCTCATGTGGAGAAATACAGTCTTGTATGTATAGGATGGACAGGGTAACTGAACAGGGCACATATGCAAAGGCTTTCTTGCTTGTGATTTCCAAGGCTTGCATGCAGATTGTCTTTCTACTGTAAACATGTATAGCAAACGGAGTGTGCTGAATTTTTGTTCTTGTCTTCAGATAAGAAACATGGAAACAAATCAGTGTCTGGATAACATGGCAAGGAAAGAAAATGAAAAAGTTGGCATTTTTAATTGTCACGGGATGGGTGGCAATCAGGTAACAATATAAAATTCCTAAAACTAAAATATTAGATTTTTGAACTGTATATAATTAGACAAGTCATTGTGTATGTGAATGTGAGAGTGCATATGTCTGTGTACATGCATGAGCACTGTGTGTACATATGCCACAGAGTGCGGAGGAATTAATGTTTTGGGGAGTGTGCGTGCATATGTCTGCATGGCAGTATGCTTGCGTGTGTGTGTGCATGTTTGAGTGTTCAAACAGTGTAATGCAAGAATGTACGCGGGTGGCGCTGTGGGTTAAACCACAGAGCCTAGGGCTTGCTGATCAGAAGGTCAACGGTTCAAATCCCTGTGATGGGGTGAGCTCCTGTTGCTCAGTCCCAGCTCCTGCCCACCTAGCAGTTCGATAAATAGGTACCGCTCCAGCGGGAAGGTAAACGGCGTTTCCGTGCGCTGCTCTGGTTCACCAGAAGCAGCTTAGTCCTGCTGGCCACACGACCTGGAAGCTGTATGCCGGCTCCCTCGGCCATTAACACGAGATGAGCGCCGCAACCCCAGAGTCAGACATGACTAGACGTAACTGTCAGGGATCCCTTTACCTTTACCTTTATGCATCTGTAGGACTCTGTGTACATGTATTTGTGCATATATGTGTGTACACAGATCTGTGTGTGAGAGACGGGGGTGGGGTGAGATATGTGGGGGAGTGAGAGAATGGAGGAGAAAGAGTGCCCCCACTTATTTGTGCTTTGGCCACTCCTTCTGCCAATGGTATGTGGCTCCAGTCACTGTCTCCCAAAGACAATGTGCCCCTTGACCTCAAAAAAGGGTTCCACACTTACTGGGAAGTAAGCCTTGTTAAATTCAGTGGGACCCATTTCTAAATAGAAATAGGATTGCACTTTGACAACTTCTTTATAGGATGCTTTGATTCTTGTAGGACTTTCTTGGAATAATATTGATTTGACTGTTGTGAGATTGCAAGCTTGTGCAGCTAGAGGGAGATAATCCTGTTTCATGCTGTAGACCTGTTTGTTTTAGGACATAGATGGGTGCTGTTGGGTAATATGGCGGGGAAAGTTGTGATTCCCTCTCAAAAAACTATTGCCCTGGAATGAAGTTCTGCAGCAGCCCTGCCCTCTATCCAGGTGCCCAGTGACTATATCTACTACTAGTTTGAGGAACTCTTTTATGCATTGATTATTCAAAAGCTGTTTTCCAAATGTGTACATTGAGGACAGGTTTAATATTCAGAAAAACATATAAAGTGGTATATAGCATGGTAATAACAGGCTATTGCTTTCCATCAAGGTTTTCTCATATACAGCCAACAAAGAAATTCGAACAGATGATTTGTGCTTAGATGTCTCCAAACTTAATGGTCCTGTCACAATGCTCAAGTGCCACCATTTAAAAGGCAATCAACTTTGGGAATATGATCCAGTGGTAAGTTGTCTTATGACTGAAGTTCAAGTGATTAGAAAATTCAGTGAATAAAGATTTTGGTATAATTATAGTTATTGTGGAGTATGCTGGTTGGAACTAGGAGATGGGAGTAATAATTTAAGATAAGTAACATGATGTGTTGCAATTTTAAAACTGTGTTGGAATTAAAGCTTCTTTTTTAGTATTGCAGTTTTGTAAGCAATGGGAGGGAACTCATCTAAGGAAATAATTCATTCCTGTGTTCCATGTATTACAAAGGACACACACACCAATTACACCTGTACCCTAACAAATAACACTCCCTATTTTTTCCACAAACTGCAATGCTAGTTTTACCTGCCTTTCTCAAACTACAGTAATTCCTTGCATGATTAAAGGAAGCGCTGGCGGCCTTGGAGCTTGCAGTCACATCCTGTTTTGTTTTCCAAAGGGCCTGAACAAAAGGTACCAATGACCTTTTTGTTGGCCCCTTGAATGCAAACCCTTTCCAACTCTTCCCCATTTCTCATTGTGCAGTGGTGCATTTAAATTTCTGTTACAGCAGCATCAAGGCAAAGCTAGAAATTGCTGTTAGAACATGGTTACAGGTTGGATTAAAATGTCAATTTGTATAAAAGTTTTGATAGTCAATTTCTAGTAGTACATTTTTAAATCTGTGGGCCCATGGTCCATTTATTACAGTGCGCCTGCTCTGAGTATGATTTTTGTTAGATATTACCTAGTGTTTTAAATTGGCCCTATTTCTTGCTGATTTAAATAATGATTTAAGTCTATGCTGAGTCATTACTTTAAAACAAAAGAGTTTCAAAAGCAGTGTGCACTTTAAGGGAGGCTGCTCGTGAAAGGAAACACATTAAAAAAATATCCTAGACACCCTCCCACAAGCCCTTAAGAATCTTCAGTAGCATTTCCAAGATACCTAAGAGGTACTGAGTTCCATATATGCTCTCAAAGGATATGGACTGCTCGGAGAGAGGAAAACACAACTGTCCTTTTCCTAGCAGTGGTCCTAACATAAACCTACCTGACTGGTGTAGATTATCTCTTCCTCTTCTAATTAAAATATTCTTTTTTTTCCCTCTTTCCCCTCTCCCCCGCCAAAAAAGAAATTAACCCTTTTGCATGTGAACAGTAACCAGTGCCTGGATAAAGCCACTGAAGAAGACAGCCAGGTACCCAGCATCAAAGACTGCAGTGGTGGCCGCTCTCAGCAGTGGCTTCTTCGTAATGTCACCCTTCCAGAAATATTCTGAAAGGAGTCAAAGAGGAGGATTGACTGGACTACCTCAGCAAGTACGTGGGCTACGTTTTTATGTAGCAAGCAAAGGCTGCAAGGTTTATTGGCCACTGGAGCAGATTTCTAAATCTTGAAGAGCCAGCCATCCTGGTGTTAAGGGTGTGGGACTACATGAGTACTTGTGAACCTGCGCACACTGATGTTTACAAGATTGAAAATAGTTCATCGAAGAATCATTTAATAGAACATTTGGACCGTGGAAACAATCAAGGAAGTAGGCACTCTGGAGAGTGGCACAACTTAGTTCGCTTGTACATCAGCAGCCTTGGACAAAGGTGCTGTTACAAAGATTCCTAAGATTCTTTTACAAGGTTTAATGTTAACCAAGGTATCAAACATAAATGCAAATATAAATGGAGAAGATTTAATATCACAAGGGGGGGAATCACTGCAGCAAGAATCAGGGTTCAGAGGCAAAAAAACAAATCAGAACTATATAAGAAGTACAATTTGTAATACTAAATATCAGATTTATATGTAGATTTTTTTACTTCGGTGGGGGGGGGGAATAACCAAGTGAGACACAATTTCTGTTCAATTGTGTGGTAGTCCATTAATATCCTTTCTTCCTCCCCTGATGGGTCTTGAGCTTATTAGGAGCAAAAGTAAAATTGAGTATAAATAAAATTGGCTCTTTGAATGTCAGTTCAACCTTTTCAAACTTTTCATTTTGGCTTGCAGGCTGTTGGAACTGTTAATACATTTTTAATCATCTGAAAACTGGAGATGCATCCTTTGATGTGACTTGCTATTTCAGTTGTACTTGGGTCAATCAGCTTTTGACCTTCCATCACCAACTTAAGAATTTGTTAGTAAAATCTGTTAACTTGACTGATAATGCTTAATGGCCAACTCTCTTACTACTGTACTACAGGTTTTGTTTTCACAGCAATAAATCTTTCATTTTTTGACTCCAGTCAGAGCCTACAAATATTGCTTATTCAGGTAATAAGTAGTTGACAACTGAATGTTTCTTGAGAACATTTTTTCCACTCCATACTTCGATTGCATTCATATTTACATTGCATTTTTTGAATTGTAATGTTGATCTGCTTTTTTTTCCTAATAAAATCTAAAAAAAAACCTTTAGAAATGGCCTTTAAAAAATTGATGTAACTGAAGGCCCTATGATTTGCTGCTACATTAGTCCAGCATTTTGAACTTGAATAGCTTCTTTCAGCAATCTCTGAAAAATCAGAGCAGTGGGGAGTGGGTAATATTATGGTTCCTAACATTCAAAATGAGCTGTCTTTTAAAGAAAGAAACATGGAAATGACTAGGATAATTTTGAAAAGAATGTGGAGTCCTGTTTCCATTCCAGTTGGTTATATGCTGCTTTGATCAGCTATTCTCTCATTTTAAACCCATTATGTGACACATCTATAAAATAGAACCAGAATGCTTTTCAACACAAAATGGGGAAGCTGTCCCCTCACAATTCTCTCCATCATATCACTGTTATATGCAGTTTGAGCGCTAAGTGTTTTATATAAATGTGAATCAACTGTCCTAGTAATGTTCTCTTCAGTTAAATGTTAGCTAAGTAGTCGGAACTAAGGAACCTTGATATATGCTGCAGAGCTTTTCCATGATATTTGCCTGAGTTGTTCATATCTACTATGTGCCTTTCAGATGTGTAATTTGTTTGGTAATATTTGAATTTGAAATACTTTGTCACTTGTACAACTTGTATACAGTGAGATTACACAAGCACCCTGTACTCAGCTCTCTTAGTCTTAATTCCCCTCGTTTACTGACGCACACCCACCTAACCCGAAAGTCAGTTGCTCTGTTATCATTTCATTCAGTAGCCTAACAGCCCACGGATAGAAGCTGTTCTTTACCCTGTTGGGTGTGACTAACCATGCTTCTATATCTTCTGTCTGAGGGCAGGAGATCAAGAAAGTGTCGGCCAGGATGTGAATCATCCCTGAGGATTTTCCTCACTCTCCTGAGGCAACGGTCTTCCACAATGTCATCCAGCAGATTCACAGGACAGCCCATAATATCTTGTGCTGTATTCATCACCTTTTGTAGGCACTTCCTATCCGTGGCTGTCAAACCCGCATACCACACCGTGATGCAGTATGAAAGGACACTTTCTATTGTGGACCGGTAGAAGGAGATCATCAAATGTTGGTGGACATTGTTCTTTCGCAATACTCTGAGGAAGTGGAGTCTGTGTTGGGCTTTCTTAACCACCTGGGTTGTATTTATTTTCCAAGCAAGGTCTTCACCGAGATAAACTCCTAGGAATTTAAAGAGACTCTCTCCACACAGCCCTCCCCCATGTACAGTGGGGTAGTTCTCCTCTCTTCCTCCGAAAAATCCAACACCATCTCCTTTGTCTTGCTGATATTAAGGTGCAAGTTGTTCCCTAGGCACCATGTAGATATTTTTTGGACCTCCCCTCTATACGCTGATTCGTCTCCACCTGTTATTAAACCCATTATGGTAGTGTCATCTGCAAACTTAATAATTGCAGTAGATGGGTCAGATGATACACAATCATATGTATACAATGAATACAGGTAAGGACTTAGCACACATCCCTGTGGTGTGCCAGTGCTGATTTTTAAGGAATTAGATGTTACATGTCCAATCCTCACTGTTTGTGGTCCGTTCTATCAGAAAGTGTTTAATCCATTCACAGATGGTAGAAGAAAGTTTCATGTCAGTCAGCCTTTTAATACCACAGAGACAAGAAAAAGTTCTTCTAAATTAAAGCATACTTCTACAGTAAGAACTGCATGTGTTCTACATTAAGAAGTGCACATAAAAAGCAAGCAGGAGGCTATTAGGCCAGGAATAGTCTGTAGTTGCTCTAGAATGTGCTTGTTTTCTTATTTCTGCATCCTGTCCTTCTAGGAACCCAGTAAGTTTGAAATAGTTTTGCCAGCTGGGTTTCTTGCATCTCTGCAACGTTTCAGCTACTGCCAGACACTGCTCGTCCTAATCCTATGTATGTTTACTCATAACTCATTTTAGGACGTACTTGATAGCAGTCTTAATGTTGCTAAAGCAGTTAACTGCGATTGGGGGCAGTGGCTAGTTGAGGAAAGCGAAACTAAGTAAATGAATGTGCTTGAGTGAGAACAAAATAAAACCCTTTCTCCTGTAGGGATGTCTCTGTCCATCTCTCCACTGGCAGGAAGTTAAATCTTATAGAGAATACACCTTGGGGGCTGAGACAACCCCCTTCAGTTTTACTTCCTGCCAACTCCACTGCAGGTGGTATTGCTGGCTGTTCCAGGCACAGCAAAAGAGAAGAGGCGGGCATGCCATTTGAGAAGGGATTTTTCATTTGTTCTTCCTTGTCTGTTTATTCCTGGCTTCCCTTCTGTACTCCTGATGGGTTTTAGCTTTCTCTCAGCTCCATGTACATACAGATCTGAAGACTGGAATATGAGTTATGAACAACTAAGCCAACTAATCTTGGATCCTATATACAGTATCTTCCTCCATTCTGATAAGCGTTTTCCTTTGATGGTGTTTCCTGCTTGGCAGGGGGTTGGACTGGATGGCCCTTGTGGTCTCTTCCAACTCTATGATTCTATGATTCCTTAAAGTTTGTGTATGCCTCAGGCTGGTCACTTGCTGATTTTGAAATGTGTAGCAGAGGCACTGAACAGCTCACATTAAGTGAGGCCCAGTAAATGGGGACATAAGCCTTGGCCATTAGAAAATTATTAACTATTCTTTATTAGTAGATCTACTATTTTTAAAAGGTCACGTTTCCTCAGACTGACCTAACATTGGATGGGCTAATGGGCAAGGCATTTCCACCATGGTAAATAAGTTGATATTTCCTTGGGAAGACCCCAGGTTCAAAGGGCCACCAAGTTGTAAAGTTCACTGTGCGTAGCCTTGGGCAACTTAAGGAGCCTAACTTACTTTGTTGTGTTCTTGTGAGGTTAAAGCTGCACTCAGTTGCTTCAGGGCAGGGTAGAATGCACAGGGAATAAATGCCTGTCATTTTATGGGTGGCATCTACCATGCTCTATAATTAAGGCAAGAGAGCACATGCCATTACAAAGAATGGAAAGTTTCACTTCATTCTAAGATGCATGTTTCAGAAATAACTGGCCTGTCTGCATAACCCCTGCTTTAACTGCCACAATTCAGCAACACTGGTCTGCAGTGCAAGTAATAGCTGGAGAAGGAGTCCTGCATCCAGCAGCTTGGGGCATGCAGTTTAAAAAAGAAAGGGTGCCCAAGAGATGAGGCAGATAAAGACTTTGAGCTGTAGCCCCTGGGGGGGGGGGAAACCACTTTGCCAATTAATCATTTGGTGTTGGGTGGATTCACCCATTAAGGGTACATGCTGCAGCTCCTCCATAAAGGATAAGTGACCCAGTAGTAATGTACGGAAGTGAGAGCTGGATCTAAGAAGGCTGATCGCCAAAGAATTGATGCTTTGAATTATGGTGCTGGAGGAGACTCTCGAGAGTCCCATGGACTGCAAGAAGATCAAACCTATCCATTCTCAAGGAAATCGGCCCTGAGTGCTCACTAGAAGGACAGATCCTGAAGTTGAGGCTCCAGTACTTTGGCCACCTCATGAGAAGAGAAGACTCCCTGGAAAGACCCTGATGTTGGGAAAGATGGAGGGCACAAGGAGAAGGGGACGACAGAGGATGAGATGGTTGGACAGTGTTCTTGAAGCTACTAACATGAGTTTGGCCAAACTGCGGGAGGCAGTGAAGGATAGGCGTGCCTGGCGTGCTCTGGTCTATGGGGTCGCGAAGAGTCGGACACGACTGAACGACAAAAACACATGGCCCCAAATGCATTTTGCTTTTCTCACTAGTGTTACCCATTCACTTTCACAACGGACAGTAGAGAACACATTCTGTCAACATTTGCAGTGATTGAGATGCTGCTGCCATGGCAGCACCAGATGCGTTGTCCAAAGCAACATTGACTCCAGTGTTGTGGGGTCAGCCTGGTGACTGATTTTAAATTCTAATGTTTTTACTGCTTTGATTATCAATGAACAGTGGTATACAATTTTTATAACCAAATAAGTCATTAGGATCCTAACTTCTTTTTATCTGGAACTGTTTAACCTATAGGATGAAAGGGGATAGCTTGTTTTTCAGCAGCCATCAATCTGCACAAGCTCTGTCCCTTAGCAAGACAGAAAACAGGTATCGATTTTGATATAACAAAGGCGAATTATATAACAAAAACTAGTTCTGGAATTGTCTGCCTCCTACTAACTAAAAAAATCCCAATTGAATTTTGCACAAAGGGGAGGTGACTTACAATAGAACTATACAAAGTAGTAGTACATTACATCATTATGAATTGAGTACAAGGATGGCTTGTGCTGGAGTTAATACTGGCTACAAACACCAGCCACAGCAAGCTGTTTTATGCTGCCATCCAGTGAAACTGGTGGTGTTTGATCATCTGTTGGTTTCCCCCCTAATTAATGCAGATGGCTTAAGCTATTTTTATTGGTTTCCCAATGAGCACTTTAAGCAACCTTCTACATCATACCATAGGTTAAAAGTTCATTCTCTTCTCTCTAAATGAGTACGCGAACTATTGGTGGTTGCTGCAGACTCCATTTCATTGCTATTGCACTGGCTCTGAGCTGTAAAATATCAAAATACCACGGCTGTGTGATTGGAGGTTTTAATTACATTAAATAGATTTAAAGCCAACATATCTATAAACCAGTGCTAAATGAAGTGACAGGTTTCTGCACACAAGCCAAAATATTCACAGAAAGTGTCCCTTTTAAGGAACGTATGCCACTTCGATCTTCTTTGGTACCTCTGTTTTGAGGGGCTTTGCCAGAGGACTCAGTTCAACATCTACCCTCTAGCAGAAATTAACTGTTCACCAGGGCCCTGCCACTTACTAAAGTGTATCTCATAGCTGCCACTTCAAATGTCCCAAAATCTGAGAACTTGAAAGGTTGCAATGTTATTTTGAAATATTTATCTTGCCCCTTCTTGGTCTCGTCATCAAGGGCAAGATCCATTTAATAAAGTGCATTTAAAACTATCAGTTCTTTGCTTTCCCTGAAACACTGAAGAACAGAAAGAAGCACAATCTAAAAATGGCTTGTGCTCAGAAAGGGAGAGAGAAAGTAGGTGCTCTCCAGATCCTCCTCCTGGTTTATTTGAGCTTCAGCTGCTACCCACCAAGTTTCCTGCTCCTTTCCCTCTCGCCTCCGTCAAAAATTAGCAGGAGATGAGACCGCTCATAGCACCTTTCAAGGCAGGTAGGAGAAAGAGCCTCTGAGCTTCCTTGCTCCTTGTGCAGCTGGATGGGAGCTGAGCTGGCAGCTTGGCCATGAAGACACCTGTTCATACACTCTTGCCCATCCAAGAAAGGAGGGGTTTGAAGCTTCTGTCTCACCCACAAACCTTTTCCCCCTTCAGGCCTTACTTTTTCCTACCTAGATATGTGAACTAAATCTATTTTTGCAGCAGCTAATGATGCATTAACATCAAACCGAAACAGCTTGAAATTAGGTCACAGTTTTAGAGAATATACTGATTTATTTAATGACTCCTAATAGCTGGTCTGTACAATTTTGTACCCCAGCTTTAGAGTACCATATAGGTTCGGGTTCAGTTCCCAGTGTGGTGAGTGTGAGAAAGAATCCCCAATTGTCACTAATGTAAGTCACTTGTACACATACCATGAACATAATAAAATAATGAGGCATGAGCAATCATTTCCTTTTCTATATGCTTGTTGGCAACAATAACTTTTTAAAAATCTGGCTGAGAAAATTACCTTGCTTTCAGCCCATTATTTGAATGACATAGTTAACTTATTTTCTCCTCTCTGTCCTCAACTGAAGGTGGTCTTTGTTTTGGCTGCCATCGCTGTGGTAGAGCCCATCCCAAAGCTTGAGAGAGATCAGTCCAATGGGGTGAGGGGGCGAGTGGGGAAGCCGATAGCAGTACAAATACTTTCTATAAATTGAGACGCCTCATAATAAAGTCTCACTGTTAAGCCCCGTCTTCTGAAGGCTGGATTTGTCATCTTTTATGACAATACGTCAGTATATATTGAAATGAGGCTGGCTAGCTAAAGCAGAATAAAGCAGCATTAAAAGCAGACAAACCTGAGTTGTCAGCCAGTGTTTTCCTGTCCGCTGCAGGCACGGAAAAAACCAATTCAACAGTAGAACAACAGACTTCCCTGTGCGTCAGGTTTGCTCCTCTCTGGTTTCTTTATTTACCTGTGTCCTCTTTTCCATTTACCCATTCAACTGCACTTAGCACAGCTTGAACTTTCTTTTCAGGTAGACAAATACTGCAGAAAACATCAGCATTCTCGCCTGACAACCTTGGATGCTTCTGCCAGCCCATTATTTAACCAAATAGGTTCCTTCTCAAGTGGCATTTTATAATTTAGAAAAATTGCTAATCCTCAAGGTGCAGAAAGAAAACTGCTAGCACATTTAAGTACTGGGCCGCACAAGCCTTTTTAGTACTTTGTATGCTCAAAAGGGACCCAGGTGGCGCTGTGGGTTAAACCACAGAGCCTAGGGCTTGCTGATCAGAAGGTCGGTGGTTCGAATCCCCGCGACGGGCTGAGCTCCCGTTGCTCGGTCCCAGCTTTTGCCCACCTAGCAGTTCGAAAGCATGTCAAAGTGCAAGTAGATAAATAGGGACCGCTCCAGCGGGAAGGTAAACTGCGTTTCCGTGCACTGCTCTGGTTCGCCAGAAGCGGCTTAGTCATGCTGGCCACATGACCCGGAAGCTGTATGCAGACAAACACCAGCTCCCTCGGCCTATAGAGCGAGATGAGCGCTGCAACCCCAGAGTCGGACATGACTGGGCCTGATGGTCAGGGGTCCCTTTACCCTTTACCTTTTTATGCTCGAAAGCATGTCAAAGTAGATAAATAGGTACTGTTCTGGTGGAAAGGTAAATGGTGCTTTCGTGCGCTGCTCTGGTTTCGCTAGAAACGGCTTAGTCACATGACCTGGGAAAACTCTGCAGACAAACGGCTCCCTCGGCCAGTAAAGCGAGATGAGCGCTACAACCCCCGAGTCGTTCACGAGTGGACTTAACTGTCAGGGGTCCTTTACCTTTTTATGCTTTTATGCTTATTCACAGCCAGTGGTACCATGTTGGTCCCATCAGGCTTCTCCACTTACCAGCCTAGTGGCTACAATCTACATTGGCTGGAGCCTCTGGGTGACCTTCAAGGAACCCCCCCCCCAATCTTATTACAAATGACACCAGGCTATCCCAGTCCAGGGAAACCAAGATGATCAAGGGTCTTGAAACCAAGCCTGATGAGTAAGGGATCAGGCTGTTGGATATGTTTAGCCTGGGAATGACACTGAGAGGACATACTGTACAATAGCCCACCTTCAACTCTCTAAAGGGTGGAAGATGGAGGATGCCTGTTTTCTCCTGTTTTGGAGGCTAGAACCTGAACCAATGGGTTCAAGTGACAAGAAAAGAGATTCCAACTAAACACCAGGGAGAACTTTGTCAGTAAGAGCTGTTTGACAGTGGAACGGACTCCCTCAGCAGGTTGTGGACTCTCCTTGGAGGTTTTTAAGCAGAGGCTGGGTTGGACTAGATGATCCTATGGGTCCCCTTCCAGCTGTACAATTCTACTGCTTAGAGGTTTCTTGGATTAAGCAGCTTATTTTTTTTTCTAAAAAAAATAATAATTATGGGCAACATGAACCTCCTTTATGAGGATATACTTGTGGAAACAAGTGGCTTTTATTACCTCTATTAATCAAAGCAAAACGGAAGCACAGCCCCAGCCCTGAAAAGTTTAACATCTTCATTTTGTAGGTGGCATAGGCACCTTTGCATTGTCCTGAGCACGCAACATGCCTTTGAGTTACTCTTCTTAAAATGGAAATCTTATTGTGCAAGTTGGCTTACAACTCTCATTTCTGCCCCCTTCCTTCAGGGTGGGTGTGAGTTTTGAAGAAGAAAAAGGATGATCATAGCTCAAAATTGTTCTACTGAAATAAGTGCTTTTGTCTAACTAGATATTCAGATATGCTGGTTGCTTGGCCAGCTGATGCCCAGACCTAGGGTCTAGCCTGGTCTCGGGCCTGAGTTCCTGATAAGCAATTGCTGCTTTGTTAGAAAATACTTACAGGTTCCCCTTGAATTTCAAGTGGAGATAGCAATGTCTCACTTTGGGTAATGTTTGTTACCGTATTTACGCGAATCTAATGCGCACCTCAATTTGAAAGGCATCCTGATTTGGTCCTTTTTAGATAACCAACTAACTTAAGTCATATTTACTGGTATCTGCCCTTTCCTGAATTTGTGTGCCTTTGGTTACAATGAAAAGACCTCATGCTTTCCATTTAATTACAAAAGAAATAATTTTTTTGGGGGGGGAGGTCAGCTTGCTAGTAAATGCTTTAAACATTCTGATGATTTTCAGTCATGGAGGAAAGTTGCATATGCTGGGTTTTAACTGTACTCTTAAGTTTTAATCAGAGTAACCAGAGTAATGCTTCCTCTCAGTTCACTGGCTATTCTATCCCAGCTGGAAATACAACCACCTAATCTAATAAAATTTTCTCTGTACAGTGGTACCTTGGTTCTCAAACGCCTTGGTACTTGAACAACTTGCAACCTGAATGCTGCAAACCGGAAGTATTTTGTTCTGGTTTGAGTGTTATGTTGAGGTCTGTCTGTTTTTGCTATTTATTTTGCATTTTGTGGCTTTTTGTTTTGTTTTTGTGACTCTGGAACCCAGTTCAGCTACTGAGTGATTGGTTGTGTGACTGCAATACATTGTTTATTGCTTTCATTTATAGATCAATGGTCTCGTTAGATAGTAAAATTCATGTTAAATTGCTGTTTTAGGGGTTGTTTTTAAAAGTCTGGAACAGATTAATCCAATTTGCATTACTTTCTATGGAGAAGCCCACCTTGGTTTTGGAACGCTTTGGTTTTGGAACGGACTTCTGGAACGGATTAAGTTTGAGAACCAAGGTACCACTGTATTTACATTTTTATTTTGAATAATAAAATTGGGGGGGGGGGGTAATCAAGGGACATAGATGCCTAACCAAGCCAAGGCGCATGCAAGATCAGACTGCATTTCTACACAGCAACAGGAAAGGAAAATACCTTTCAAGGCACCATCTTGCACAGTACTTTGAAAGGGGCTTTGTAAGCAAGACATTCGGAGAGCCCTTTGCAAAGTCTTATCTTGCAAAGCTCCTGCAAAACAGGATGAATGTTATGCCAAGCAACTGACAGGTGGCCAGCTCTGCCAACCTGCCAAACTTGTTCTGCAAGAGGTGGGGCAGACCCATTTCTCACCACAGATTTATATATTCTTGAGTAGCACCAACACCTGTTTCCAGATGGAAGAACTAGGGAAACTAACTCCAACCCTCGTCTCCATGCTGCTCATTCGCACTGTCCAGAATGTCTAACCAGGGCTGCATGCTCTCAGTCTAACATGTGTGTGTGTGTGAAAGAGACAGAGATTGAGATTCTTCATATCTAAGAACAAAAGGAGTCCAGGCCAAGGGACAATCAGAAGCCAGCATCCCTTTTCCACCAGTGGTCAGCTAGATACTTCTGACAAGTCCAGAAAGACGGCATGAACAACCCTCCCCCTTGCCGTTTCCCCAAAGCAGCCGATATTTAGAGGTACGCTCCATTGAGGTGCCAGTAGCAGCCGATAGATCATCCTATATCCTACATATATTGGCCAAGCTCATAAGGATGTGTAAATCAGTAGCAGTTACCACAACCTGCATGTTATGTAAGTTAATTCTGGGATCTGTGAAGCAGCAGCTAGGGAACGGTAGATGAAATTCTGTTGCTGTGTTTGCTGCTCTTAACAAGGTCAATGCAGAAGGCTAGAAAACCTTTTACCAAAATGTAAGTAGAGGCTTAAGTGCATATGCACACACAATCTCAACACTTAGCAAACCAGCTGTATTTACAAGTTCAAATATACCAAACCAGCTGTATTTACAAGTTCAAATATTCCAAAGCCATCCATACAATTTCCCCAAATACTGATTCCAAACTCTCCTGTTTAAAACGCAGAGCCCAAGTACCACTTCTTAAGCCCTAATGTAGAACTTTGATCCCTGGGAAGAGATATAAGTACAGTATTTAATTATTGTTGTAACAGTGAAGTGATGCTACACTTGAACTGCATCCTCTAATGTCTCAGAAGGTAGATTTGAGTTGGTAGGATGGAACAAAAAAATTATATATCACATCATTTTTTCTCCCTCTTTTTGCCATTTTTGTTTTTTTAGCCACTATACTTGACTACCATCTAGTGGTTTCAGTAAAGATTGCACTTAATTGGCGAAAGTCTTTTCAGGAGTTAGTAATTGCTATTCCATGCAGCCATGGCTTTAAATCTGTTTAACTTCCATTTCCTTATTTTTAAAACCACCAATTATTATGTGATCATCATCACAGACATGACTGGGAGTCAGGCACTGCACTTTTGGCTGAGGAGCCACAGTTGTAAATGATGCTTTCTTGCAGGGGTGCCAACTAGAATAAAATATGGGGTAAGCCCAGCCACATAATTGAACACAAGATGTAGTGCATGCACACCATTTGAATGGCAACACCCATCAACTGGGGGGGGGAGGCTGTCACCCTCAAATATTTTATTGGGGTGTCTGTGAAGGGAACTCGGCCCTAGGAGTTGGCTCCTATGCTTCCTTGCTAAACAACAAACCCTCCAACATTGCTCCCATGAAAATAGAGATGTCCTAAGGAAAGGCAGGACACTGCGGGATCAAATCGGAAACCGGGACAGCTTCTGTAAATCCAGGACAGTCCCTGGAAAATAGGGACACTTAAGAGGGTCTGAAACAACATCCTTCAGTGTTTGATAGTAGGACTATTATTTAGCATTTCCAGTTTAACTGCGGTTTGGTCTGAGAGAGGCTAGGAGCTACGAGCACAGGAGTTGCATGACATTACACACCCATCTCCATTTAGTAATCCCATCCTGTAATCCTTAATAAGGCCCAGTTAGTGGAAAGTGAGCCTGGAACTTCTCACTGCTAGCAACTGACCCAGCTGTTCTGTCCTCCTAGCCCCCCTTCTGGCTCTTGGAGAGGGGGGTGGGGTGCTGTGTGACCTGGTATTTATTCCCTGCTGTCTACCAGCTGCTCTGGTGCCTCCCCATGTTCCACACAAGTGCCGAGGTCTCCTGATCCGAGCCCCAAGGACCCCCAGTAGCTGCTGGTGCCACCTTCTGAGTCATCCTCATCCTGTCCTGACACTGGCATCATGGCATCATTTGACTACAGTCGTACCTCGGAGGTCTAATGCCTTGCGACTCAAATGTTTTGGTTCCCAAACGCCGCAAACGGTTTGCAAATGTCCTTTGGAACCCGAACGTCCATTGTGGGTTCCGAGGCTTCCAATTGGCTGCAGGAGACTTGTTTGCTGTAATTTCTGAAAACTCTGTGCGTAAAAATCTTCATTATTTGGACAGCTGAAGTGTGTGATTTATTCTAGCCAATGTACGGTGGTACCTTGGTTCTTGAACTTAATCTGCTCAACTCCTGAAACTGTTTGAAAACCAAGGCGTGGCTTCCAAATGGCTGCAGGAGCTTCCTTCACTCAAGCGGAAGCCACAACTGACATTTGGCTTCTGAGAAATGTTCGCCAACCGGAATACTTACTTCCAGGTTTGCGGCGTTCGGGAGCCATTCGGGAATCAAGGTACCACTGTATTTTCATGGGGAACATTTGCTTAAAGGTGGAAGAGGGCGGATGTACCGTATTTTTTGCTCCATAAGACGCACTTTTTTCCTCCTAAAAAGTAAGGGAAAATATCTGTGCGTCTTATGGAGCGAATGATGGTCCCTGGAGCTGAATTGCCCAGGGGCCAAAAGCAGATTGTGCTTTTTATTTTACAAAGAGGAAAGGGGGTGTTGAAAGGACCCCGCTCAGCAGCTGATCAGCAAGAGATCGGGAGAGAGATAAGAGCTGGCTCCCGTTCAGCCCCGCCTCCATTGTTGAATGTGCTGCAGAGGGAGGTTGTTTGTTTCCCCAGGACATGTGACTGGCTGATTAGATTATCTGACTGGAAACAGTAGAAACAGCTCCCATAAGA
Source organism: Lacerta agilis (assembly GCF_009819535.1). Lineage (NCBI taxonomy): Eukaryota > Metazoa > Chordata > Lepidosauria > Squamata > Lacertidae > Lacerta > Lacerta agilis. The sequence continues at coordinate 46,746,746 of NC_046325.1, read as the reverse complement.
TTTTTCAGAAATGTGAGTCAAACCCCATAAAAACGGGGCTTTTCCTCTTTGCTTTTCCCCCTTTGCAAAAGGAGCTTTGCTTTTCCCCCTTTGCAAAAAAAAGCTGCAAAACCTTTAGCTGATCCTTTAAAAAAAAAGGCCTTTTGCCTTTGCAAAAACAGCTGCAAAACTTTTAGCTGGTCCTCAAAAAAGCCAGGGCTTTTCCCTTTGCAAAAAAGCTGCAAAACTTTAGCTGATCCTCCAAACACACACACACACACACACAACCCCAGGGCTTTTAGAGGAGGAAAACCAGAAAAATATTTTTTTTCCTTGTTTCCTCCTCTAAAAATGAGGTGCGCCCTATGGTGAACGATCACCATTGTGCTAACTCTGATACGAGAGACAGGTAGGTAGCCATGTTGGTCTGCCATGGTCGAAACGAAAAAAAAAAAATTCCTTCCAGTAGCACCTTAAAGACCAACTGTTTGTTCTTGGTATGAGCTTTCGTGTGCAGAAGTGTGCAAGCGCATGAAAGCTCATACCAAGAACAAACTTTGTTGGTCTTTAAGGTGCTACCGGAAGGATTTTTAAAATTTTGTTCTGATACAAGAGAGTAAGAGATCTCTCCCCCAAAGCTCTTTCTCCAACAGTTCCCCTCTCATTTACAGTTACGCATGAGTAAGAGCCCTGAAGTCTTACTTTTATCTGAGTTTCAGTCAACAGATGGTCATGATTTATTGCTCTGACCAGTAAAACCACATTCTGGCGGGTAACTTCATAGCTGAAAAGCCATCTGGAGAAAGACTTTGCCAGGATCTTCCCCAGCCTATCCTTCCTCCACTCCTTAGCCCAGCAACCTCCCATGAACTCAAAATTTGCTACTCCTATTTGCACATGCCTCGTATAATTGTGTAAAATAAGCTGAAGTCAAAATTAAAGTAGAAAGAGAAAAGAAATTACACTTTCCATGGAGCAGGGCACAGTCATGTTGCCAGAGTATTGTGCTGGTATTTTAGAAAATCATGTTCTCACTGGAGCGGAATAAATCCATCTTTTTGTTTTCTGAGCCAGAAGCAAAGGTAAAGCAACTACAGAACACTGGCCATCTTCTTCCTAGCGGGAGGGATTACTGAGAAAGACTATCGATAATGAAAATGTAAATTGAGCATAAAATGCATTTTTAAAAAGAAGTTGGGGAACTCTGCAATGTGCTTTTCACAGCTGACCAACATGCTTTGCATCCTGTTCGCAGCACAAATATGGAGAGTGAAATGTCAGAATGACTTTTTTTTTAAAATCAGTATACATAATCGGTCAAAAAATAAATAAATGTGTAGCCACGATCCATCTTCATTTCGTCACTTCCAGTGGCATGTATGTTCAGATACCTCCCAACATTTTGGGAGGGCAAATTGGGGGCATCCCCCACCAGCCCACTGCCCCCTCACTCCCTTGCTGCCACCACACCCACCCTTCCTTACTGCATGTCCTTGCTTACACCTTTGCTGTCATTTTGTCCCTCCGTCTGTGTTCAAAAACCCTTCTAGGGTCACAACAGACACTTCCTGCCACCAGGCATGGGCCCGGCGCAAATATTCCAGCCACACCACCAGGGCCGGATTTAGGTTCGATGAGGCCCTAAGCTATTGAAGGTAATGGGGCCCTTTATATAGCAGGCGGGGCCCATTACTTACATCATAGGAGCCTACACAACACAAAACACTGTTGCTGTATGTAGGCTTTATTTTTTGTTTTTTTATCTTATATTTTGGAAATGTACATCCAGGTTTTTTTCCCTTTCAATTTTTTTGGGGCCCCCTAAGAGAGTGGGGCCCTAAGCTAGCGCTTGTGTAGCTTATACATAAATCTGACACTGCACACTCCCATGATGCTCTGTGTTCCCTGTCCTCAGTGGGGGCAACCAATGCAGAAATGGGCGGGGAAACTTGCAACACAGCAGCTGGTATGTTTTCCTTACTAAACACAGTATGGGGGAAAGGGGAGAAGGCAGAGATGTGTGGCTCTGGTATGCAGCCACAGGTTAGACATAGCATGTAGCTCAGCCTTCCCCAACTATGCTGTGGTCCAAAATACCTGGAGAGCACAAGGTCTGAGAGGTTGGCCTAATTCCTGCCTTATATTCTAGGGAGAAAACTCCCTAGAAAAGACCCTGATGTTGGGAAAGATGGAGGGCACAAGGAGAAGGGGACGACAGAGGATGAGATGGTTGGACAGTGTTCTCGAAGCTACTAACATGAGTTTGGCCAAACTGCGAGAGGCAGTGAAGGACAGGCGTGCCTGGCGTGCTCTGCTCCATGGGGTCACGAAGAGTCGGACACGACTGAACGACTGAACAACAACAACAAAATGACCTATAAACGTCAGTCAATCACACACACACAAACACAATTTTCCTGTGTGACTGCATTTTTGTTGGAAAAGGGCAGGTGTGGGATTTTTGGCCACTGTGTGCCAGTCTTACTCCACAACAAGCAGAAACCGAGCCATGACCAGCCATAGGTGCAGAATAAGGAATCTGCTCAGTAAGCACATCTGAATATCTAGAGAGGAAGGTGGGGTGGGGTGGGGGAATCAAACAATATACCTGGTGGGAAGATCCTTTCCCCGGCAGGAAACATACTAATCAATTAGACCAAAGCACTTATTTCAATAGAGCAATTTTGAACTATGATAATTCTTTTCGTTTGTAAGACAAACCAAAGACATATCACTGGAATGTAATCTTTCCTCTTCAACTCACACCACTCAAACTGTGTTGTACTGTATTGATTAGGGCTGCAAAGTTAATTAATTAAACAGATGAACCAATTTAGAAAATCAGCTACAAAAGTGCCCCCAATTATTCAGGCAGCAGTTACAAATGTCAAGCACCGTCTGAAAAGTAGCGTTCTCTTCCTTGCACACAGGAGGATAATGCTAGGACAAAGTAGATGTGCTTCTTGCTGCAGGAATTAAATTGGTTAATTCACAATGCAACCCTGTGCCATCTGAGAGAAAGCTTCACTGAGTTCAATGGTGTTTGCTCCCAGCACCATTGGTAAACAGCAGTAGGCATGCCACATTATAGCAGAATCCCTGGCAAGTTTACACAGAAGTAAGTTATCTTAAGTTTAATGGAAATTACTTTCAAATAAGCGCACATAGGATCGCACCCTAACAGACATTGCCTTCTGTTCTTTTCTTTCTTAAACTTGAGTCCAAAAAGTCAACTGGACTCTTCTAATACGTTTTCTGTTGGCAGAGTTTCCGTTGTTGTTGTTGTTTACATCTTTAGGAAATATTTGATTTTCTCTGCATATCAGAGATAACTGTATCCTCTTTTGATGAGGGTAGTGAACCTTCAGTCTACAGGCCAATTGTTGTCAGCCTCTCTATCCATTTGTTTTAATAATTCAGTATTTCTGATTATCCATTCCCCCTCCCCCTCATTTTCATGGTACTCCAAAGTTTTTTCCTTAAAAAAAAAACCAAAGCAAAAGGGAAAACTAATACCACCAAATTAACCACTAGGTGGCCACAATTTCAGCACCTTGTCTTAAAGTCTTCCTATGAAAAAATCCTGCGACTCTTAGGTTATATTGCAATTGCAGAATTTCCGTATCTTCAGTTTTCTTCCCACATGCTGTAACTTAATTTCATTCTATAGAAACAACTGGTGAAATGAAGGCTTTGAGTTTAAAGGGCACTAAGCCGCTTCTGGTGAACCAGAGCAGCGCACGGAAATGCCGTTTACCTTCCCGCCTGAGCGGTACCTGTTTATCTACTTGCACTTTGACATGCTTTCGAACTGCTAGGTTGGCAGGAGCTGGGACCAAGCAATGGGAGCTCACCCTGTCGCGGGGATTCGAACCGCTGATCTTCTGATCGGCAGGCTCTGTGGTTTAGACCAAAGCGCCACCCTTGTCCCATACACAAAAGCATAGATTCTCCTTATTTAGCAGAAGTTGTTTATATAGTACCTTTGATTAAGGTGATCAAACACGAGACCTGCGGGCATAGCGCGGTATACAATTTTAATTAAATAATATTATGAATTATAGATTGTGGCTTTGGAGTGGCAGCCATCAGTATGGAAGTATATAGCACTTGGGCTATTTCCACTTTTCTGATGTGATAAGACAACCTCCACTGTTAGAAGCCAGTCAAGATATGAATATTTGTTAGGTTCCCCAGATTACGAGTCTACCACTCTTAACCACTACACCACACTGGCTCTCAGTGTCAGCGTGGTTTGCCAGTGCTGTATTTCCAGCCTTTGCAGAATCGACGTGGTTTGCCAGCGCCAACCCGACCATAATCCCTACACATAGCACTAAGAAGCCAGGCTTTACACCCAAGCTTTCTCCGAGCCAAGCTTCAGAGGCAAGCTTTCTCCAAGAATCCACACCGGCATAAATGTTAGAAGGGTACCTGCACATTTTGCTTCATGGCCTTATTTCTAGGAGGGAGAAATAAAAACGAAAACTCAGACATAAGGGCCCTTGGCCAGTAGCACCAATGGTACCTGCGAGTGCCAGGTTGGCAACCCACCCCATTACACACAGCACATTTTATCCTGTTAAGCCTTTGAGCTGAATTTATATGCCTGCCTGAAAGTTATCTCATTCACTTAAAATAATGGTAGCAATGTGTTTTGACTTTCTAATATTGCCTTCATTCTCAATCACATTCTTTTATTTTGCATGCTGAAATGTACAAAGCATGTGCTCCTCCCATGGAGCTATAATATGACTGTTTACAGTGGAAAAGTCAACTACTGAATTATACCTCTTCTAAGAGCCTTGGCATCTCTAATGCAAGAATCAAACCTATGACTGATTTCAGCCACAAACCATTGCCTATATCCGATTTCTCCCTGTCACCTGAGTTGGAAGAAGTTTTCTTCCCGTTTCGTAGCAATGTGCTGCGAAAGACAAGTGAAAAAGAAGGATCAGTTTTGACAAAGGAATAATCTATTCACCTTCAACATAAATATGCTTAGGAGAGCAAAAAGGAGATGAGCTGTAAGGAAATCACTGCAGCAAAAAGAAATATGGTTTCATAAATACTGCTGCTGCTGAAGGAGCAAAAATCATATTATTAAAATAATTATTATCCTGACCTCCAAAAATTCAGCAGCTAGAAACAACAACAATTTTTGGTCAATAACTGTGTGCCATTAGGTTAAATCCATAAAATGAAAAAATAGCAACACTCTCATGTTAATCAAAACCGGAGAGGCTGGAGTGCAGAAGATCAACAACATACTGTTCTTTGTGCTTTGGCAGCAATCTGATATATCTGGAAGGCACAAAAGAGTGTCCCTAGTAGAATCAGAGTTGTAGAGCTGGAAGGGGCCACAAGGGTCATTTAGTCCAGCCCCCTGCAATGCACATATTTGCCCAAGGTGAGGCTTGAACCCATAACCCCGAGATTAAGAATCTCAAGTAGGGATAAACTCTTCTGAGAATCTCACCATCCAACTAATCCTCACTAAATTATTCCTAATTCCCGTCTTGCTTCTTGATCTCCACAAAAGTTATTTCCTCCCACCAGCTCTGCTAAAAACACAGACAATTCCTGCATATTATATGCATTATCACACATATATTATGTATTTACTCCATGTTTCCTGAACAGATACATACAACAACAGTGCATATAACTGTATAAAAATACTAGCATGTTAACTAAATTATGCTGCAGAAACATAGTACAGCATTGGGTTTGACTCTTACACAGATGTATTATACATGCGTATGATTTGCATGTGTGTGTGTGTGTGTGTGTGTGTGTGCATAATTTTGTGTATAATTGGTGTGGCTTTCAAAACAACAGCAATGAGCATGAGTGGCTCAGGTGAAAGTACACACTCAGTGCAAAGAGTGATATGATGTGAGCTAAGTTTGGTCATATTGGAGCCACCACATTCTGTATTTAAATCTGTTTTAAACCCGATTCCTCTTCCATCCTGATGTCCTAGCCAACCCTCTCAACCAGCCGCCAGAGATTTGAAAGTAACTGAGTGAGGCTAGCAGCACTGCTAAAATAGTGACTGTAGGCCAAGACTATCACCTAAGGAGGTGATAGGAGATAAACCTCTTTGCCTATACAGGAGCTGACTTCCTCTCTTTATCCTTTAGGCTATTTTGTCACTTTGAGGATAATTTCCCTTGTGGGAGAAGCCTGAGGCACAGTATTCTTCTGTCACCCACTAAGACTACTCTATCTTCTCACACAGCAGACTTAATATTTCCTTTTTCTTCCACCCTAACTCCCCCCACCCTTTTTTGTAATTTTAACAGCTCTTGTAAACCAATCTTCACCCTTGGACATTTGTCCCCCCTCTATTTCCTGTGCATGTCCTCATGTAGCCACTATGGCTTCTATCTATTGCTCTCATTTTGTTGCTCCTTGAAATTCTCTGCTCTCCAGGGTGCAAGACCTCTCCGGGGTGCAAGCCTGGGCAGTGTGTATGGAAGTCCTGGGCTGCCCAGATGACAAGACCCCTCTCTCAGCCTCGCTGGTGTGGTCCAAAGGAAAGCAGAGCAATAGGCCTATGCTTGGCTGCAGGAGGTGCTGGAAGGAGAGATGCAAGACACCATCCAACCATCTTAGGGACTCCAATCCGGATATGTATAGCGTTTACTCCCTAGCCTTCTCTTTTCTCATAGATGTACTGCAAGGCAGCAGGTATGGATTTTTCCTTGGGGTTTACTTCCCAAGCCTCTCTCATGAATGAGCAGAGTCGCAAGGCAGCAGAGGTTTAGGAGTAGAGTTCTCCTCCTCGTAGATGGGCTACCTTCCTATGTTGATGAGCCCCATCTGCCGCTCACTTCCCTCTACAGCAGGGGTCAGCAAACCTTTTCAGCAGGGGGCCCATCCACTGTCCCGCAGAGATCATGGGGGGGGCGGCATGTGGGGGGCGGACTATATTTTGAAAATATATATATAAATGAACGAATTCCTATGCCCCACAAATAACCCAGAGATGCATTTTAAATAAAAGCACACATTCTACTCATGTAAAAACATGCTGATTCCCGGACCATCCGTGGGCCGGACTGAGAAGTCGATTGGGCCGGATCCAGCCCCCAGACCTTAGTTTGCTTACCCATGCTCTACAGCATGTGCAGAAACTACCTTCTTGAGTATTGAACCCACTACTGGTCTCAACTGCTCAATCTGCTGGAGCCTGTGTTTGCATGCAGGGAAAGTCCCTAACTCATCAAGGGTTTGAGACGCATAGGCTACCCTCACCTGGTTTAATCGGCCATTTGAAGCAGTCTCCCAGGGTGTGGCTGCTGTCATGACAATACTGCAACACTAATAAGCAAATGAGTACATTATGGTTAGGGTTAGGGACGTGGGCAGCACTGTGGTCTAAACCACAGGCTAGGGCTTGCTGATCAGAAGGTTGGCAGTTCAAATCCCGATGACGGGATGAGCTCCCGTTGCTCAGTCCTAGCTCCTGCCAACCTAGCAGTTCGAAAACACGTCAAAGTTCAAGTAGATAAATAGGTACTGCTCTGGCAGGAAGGTAAACGGAGTTTCCGTGCGCTGATCTGGTTTGCCAGAAGCGGCTTAGTCATGCTGGCCACATGACCCAGAAGCTGTCTGCGGACAAATGCCGGCTCCCTCAGCCAGTAAAGCAAAATGAACACCGCAACACCAGAGTCATCCATGACTGGACATAATAGTCAGGGGTCCCTTTACCTTTAACATTATGGTTAAACTGAGCTCCAGGTTTCAAAACACTTGTGATTACAAAAGCATGTAATATGGTAATAGTGTATTCCATTATTATAGTGCTAAGGATGAAGGAGTGCAATCACTCAGGAAAAAATTATTTACAACTCTCTGGCAGGGCTTCCTTATGCAACAGTTCATCACTGAGCAGAAGCACAAGAATTTCACAGTCGTTTCGTACCATGAACCAGAGCCTTATTGATGAACTGGTGGAAAGTGCATTTACCAGGGAGGAAGGGATGTTGAGCACCTGATGCATTAAGTGTCGAAACCTGGCAGATTCACAGAAAATGGATTGTTCATTTTCAAGCACACGTTGGCTCATTCAATTACAATGTGACAGCAAAAGCAAAGACTGTCTTAGGGAGGTTAATTGAGCACCTCCATTAGATGCAGGAAAATTAGCGTAATGCTTGGCTGACTGAAATGTGGCTTTTCCAGTACTTAACAAAGTCTGCTACGAACAGGTATAAGTGTGGGGATAATCTGATTTACTTTATCAAGTTAGCACCCCCAACTCCACTCCTTACTGTAAGGAAGAGTCATTTCGCATTCAGATGGCCGTGGAAGGATACTGGGTTTTCCTGGCAAAAGCAAGGGGGCAAAACAGAAAGAAAGAAAAAGTGATGGCCTGGGAAAGCACAAACCTTTACCTAGAAAGCTCAGGACAAATGGCAAGTGTGGATGAGACCTTACTCTCTTCTGCTACACGTTACTAGATTTCGTCCTCAAAAATATCGCAAGGTGGGGCCTACTCTCTCCTCCCATTGGTTCTCCCACCTAAACTGTGGGATTTTCACCTTAGAATGTTCCATAACTAACTTTTCATTCAGTCTAGCTTTATCTCCCGAGTTTACAATAGAAATACTGGATATTAAGTACTCTAAATTAATTCATGATCTCATGCCATTAAACTAGGGAGTTGATACCTACAAGAATGTGATTCGGTGCACACTTGACAGATGGATGAAAGCCACATTAGTGACACAAACAATGTCACATACATAAACAAAACTAAATAAAAAAAAAAATTCCTTCCAGTAGCACCTTAGAGACCAAGATTGCTCTTGGTATGAGCTTTCGTGTGCATGCACACTTCTTCAGATATCTTCAGGTGTATCTGAAGAAGTGTGCATGCACACGAAAGCTCATACCAAGAACAAACTTAATTGGTCTCTAAGGTGCTACTGGAAGGAATTTTTTTTATTTTTCATTTTGTTTTGACTATGGCAGAGCAACACGGCTACCTACCTGTAACTGGAACATACATAAACAAGTAGGGATGAAGGAAGATCATCTTAAGAAAATGATTTTTCCAGCATCTACCTATTTGTATGAAACAGAAAAATGTGGCCAAGCTTTTGCTAAAAGGTAAAGGTAATACCCCTGACTGCTAAGTCCAGTTGCGGATGACTCTGGGGTTGCAGCGTTCATCTTGCTTTATTGGCCGAGGGAGCCGGTGTACAGCTTCCGGGTCATGTGGCCGTTTACCTTCCACTGGAGCGGTACCTATTTATTTACTTGCACTTTGACGTGCTTTCACACTGCTAGGTTGGCAGGAGAAGCTTTTGCTAGTCTTTGAAAAAGAAACCAGTAACTATGATAGGCGGCACAAAAATAAGCTCATAGTAGTAAGACTAGATGTAAAACATGTTGACATTTGCTTCAGTCATGAGTTTGCAATGCAGGAAACAAGGGGCATGTTCACATTAGCAGCTTAAAACCAGTGGCATGGTTGCCGCTCGGGTGCCTGGTGTGGGGGTGTGTCTTGCAGCCGAGGGCAGGGTGAGACGCCTAGCTACGAACCTACAATTTGGCACCCCTCCCTCTTGTTCTTCAGCATTGTTTTGGCACTCTCTGCAGTGTGGTGCCCAGTGTGAGTGCACCGGTCCTGCCCTCCTAAAACTGCCCGTCCCAGCCTTGGGATGTGGTGTTGGCATAGGAATGAATCATGTCCCTTGTCCTGCCAGGTGGACCACAGAGAAACACTTCCCATAATACTATAGGAATATCTAAATCAGGCCTTTTCTCCAGTTAGCAAGGTGACCATGAAACACTTCCCCTGCCACAGAAGGTCCAGCATACCTGCACATTTTGGTTCTGTCACAGCACCGCTGGGCTGCTGCTTGGCCGGAGCCTTTCCCAAACCACAGTCCTGAGAAGGAAGAAGGACATTGTATTCTCCTGGCATAGGAATCCACACTAGGGCACCAGGGTCCCCCCCAATAATGTTCTTCTGGGGCACAGCCCCCTCAATATTTTCTCTCGCTCCCCCTCCCGCCTGCCTTCCCAGTTCCCTCCCGTCCTCAGTCTCCTGCCTCCCCCCAGCCACATCCCTCCTTCTGCTGGGACAGAGCAGCCCGGCGGCAGCGCAGGGGAAGTTGTGCCAGTGGAGGCAGGGCCCTCCTGTGATGGGGACATAGGGCCTCCTGGGGGGCTGGCCCCCAACCTCTGCAGGACAGCCTGACTGCTGGTGAGGGTGCCTGGCCAGCTGACCCAGGGAAGGAGGGAGGCAGAACAAGCACCCCTGCCATGCTGCCCATGCCCACGTCACTACTGGCTGCCAACGCTCACTGCTCCTCCGCCACTGCTTAAAACACCACAAGGCCATTCCCCCTGCTGCATTTCAAGCTGTCGTCTGAAGATGCGCACTTATCTGCGCATGCACGGCAGCTGCGTCAAATGTTCACATTACCGCTTGCTCCGCATCCAGCTTTCTAGTTGGACCGAAAGTGGTTCGAGGGAAAAACACACCCTACAATGTTATTTGTCAAGAAACTACAGGGTCAGGATGGATCGTGGCGAACGCCCTGCAAATGAAGTTTCAAAAACTCGTGCTGGGAGCACACTGCAAGCTTGACTTCACCTGCAAAGGTGCACTTCTCCATTATCTCCAGAGACCGTAGGATGTCAACGTAAGTTCCTTAGAGTGACAACTAGCAATGTATGTTTGTTGATGTCCCTCCACCCCTGCCCCTGCCATATTGGCAAAGGAAACAGGCCAACCAGGCATGGCAAAAAAAAAAAATGCATTGCAGGAAGATACATGTCGCTGAAGCTACCCGACTGGAGCGCACATATGGCAAAATCTGTTTGCCAATAATTAGCTTCCTTCCAGTTATTGGAAGGAAAATCGGGTTAATATGATCAGGTTGGGGGCATTTGCAGAAAAGTGTAAGTGAACAGGAGGAAAGTCCTGCCTATCAGTTCTCCCCCTTACAAATCCCCCCCAAACCCTCCTGCAATATCTATACAAGTCGAACAAGCAAGTGGAATAGGTACGAGTGGAACTCAGGCAGAGGCAAGGAAACAAATGGAAATAATTGATTTCCAAGTGAGGTATTCAATATGCATAGCAAAAAGATAAATAAAAACCAGACCTGCTTTTCTCTTCAGTTCAGCATTTATCTTGCCTGTTCGGGCCAGTATATCCACTGGGAAAGCTATGTGTGGTTAGAGCTTATTAATTCAGAATTGGCAATATACCAGAGCCTGGGAGGCAGTGGTAATTTCTAAAGCCCAGGAGATCACATTGAGAGCCCCAAAACGTTGGGATGTGTGTATTGGGCAGAGGAAGGGAGGAAAGCAACAGGGTCACCGAAAGAGAAGAAAACGGAACGGAACAAGGCGGCAGAGAAAAGGTGGAGAGCGCCGAGGAAAAACAATGGACAGTTGAGATCACCAAGGCATTCTTCAGTGGAACACCAAGACAAAGCTGTCTCTCCACAAGAACCAGAAAACCTTGCTGTCAGCAAAACCATCGCTAATAATCACAAAGGAAGAGAGTTCCCCCTCTGAAGCCGAACTTGGGAGCCTTGCATGAACCCATTGAGAGTAGAGCTGAAGTATCTGCTCTGCTGGACTGATTGATTCTCCTGAGTGCAAGTCAGAAGTACTTAGAATGTTATGGGTGTTTCATAACTGGAGAAAACAGGTCTTTCAAACAACAACCACCCATTTCTGACTAAGGAATTGTTTTTAAGTGCAGGAATCTTCCAGGACTGCCGAGAACAGCAGACAGGAATAGCCAGCGTACCTTTGAAGCATGACAGAAGACATAAAATAGATTTTTGCTAAAGGTTGACCCTTTTTCAACTTCTCTAGTCTGCCACATTCTCAGACAAGGGTATGGGTTTTTTCAGGGGGGGAGGGGTTGTGTGTGACTATTTTGCTTCCTAAATTGGCACTAGCGAAGCACCCTTCTTCATTTCCAAGTAAAATTATTGCTCTCCTCAGAGCTGTTCGAAGCCAGTTCATAGTAAGATCCATAGCTTAAGAGTCAGATCTAAAAGATGGGGAAATGAGTAGGATGAAGCAGATATGCACCAAGGGATATTTAATGCAAAAGAGCCAGTGGTATATAATTATTATTATTTGTATCAGGGATGGGGGTGGGGGAAAGCCTGTGGCCCTTCCTAGATGTGCTTGGACTACATCTCCCATCATCCCTGAACAGGGGCATAGCAAGGGGGGGGGGGCAGGCCGCCCGTTTTCCATAATGGAGGGGGTGACAAATTATCAAGGAACAATTTTTTGGGGGGGGATTCAAAAAAAATTTTCAATTTTTTTTTGAAAATGCCTGCTCCAAAGGTCTTATCTTACTATACTAGGGATTATATAGCTATATATGAAATTTCATGCATATTGGTTAATATCTTGACCCTCCTCCAGCAAAATAGCTGTTCACTTGGCTGTTTTCCTATGTCATGAAGGCTGAAATTTCAGTCCAGAGAACACTTACTGTTCCCAACCCTAACCCTGTGGAAAGCCATCTAATTAGACTTTAATTTGATTTTGAGATGTTTTTAGGAGGTAATTTAATTATTGTTTGATTTTATACCAATGTTATGTATCTGATGTTAGCCACCCTGAGCCCGGGGAGGGTGGGATATAAATAAAAGTGTTTTTTTAATTATTACTTGTTATTATTCCTTTGTAAGAATATGAAATAACATAAAACCATTTTGTGGGGGGGGGGTCAAGGGGGGGGTTGACAAGAAATTTTCTGCACCGGGTACCACCTGATCTTCCCATGCCTCGTGGGGGGGTGACAATTTTTTTTTGCCCCCCCGGGTACCAATTTACCTTGCTACGCCCCTGTCCCTGAAACCCTACAACATTTGGAGAGAACTAGGTTCTCCTCCCCTATTTTATACAGGGCTACCAGTATACTTTATGCTTTACAGAGCAAGAGAAAAACTCGCTGCCCCAATGAGCTTTCAGTCTGCATAGTATAAAGAGGGAGGCAGCATATGGAGGAGCCAAAGTTACACAGAAAATCGGGAGTTTGACAGCACAGTGTAAATCAAGTTTAAATATCAGGGAGCTGGCGATGAGATGGAGGGGGTAAGGTGTAGCACAGAGAGGCACAGCTCACCATGATTAGCATATTGCATTTTCTCCCCACAGCAAACACCTCTTTTTCTGTGGGAGTGAGAGAATAGCAAGTGGACATCGATGTAAGCATTACAAAAGACATTTTGAAAACCTGTAAGAATTGGGAGAGAGGGCATCTTACATTACTTCTGCTTAAAAAGAAAAACTACAATCAATTTCCTGCTTCAACTTATGCCTTTATAAAGGCAAGATTTAACACCTTCCCATCCAACGTGTTGGGAAATAGATTCTCCAATGGACAAATATCGCTCTTATGTGACTGTAATTGCAGAGCACCAGAATCGTTGTATCACATAATCTTTGATTGTGCTCTTCACTCATCGTCCAGGAGTAAGTTTCTTGCTCCATATTTAAAGGGAATTGCCGATGACTCGAACGAAGCCAAACTGAGATACCTACTGAATGAACACCCTCCAAGATCACTTATGGTTGCCAGATTTCTGATCACCGTCCTATCCCAAAAGAAGAAAAACGGACTTCTGGGTGGACTGGACATTCCTTTTAAATCATGACTCAGGATGTAATTATGTGTTACCTTAATTGATGTTTTTATAATTTTATAAATAGGGGGTGATGTTTTATGTTGTAAATTTACTGCTTAGTCTGTTACTTTAAAGTCCTTTTGAAGTTCTAAGTAGAAAGGCTAAGTATATATTTGTTGTTTGAAAAATCGTGCGCGATGGGCCAATGGCCGTAATATATCTATCTATCTATCTATCTATCTATCTATCTTCCTGCTTCAACAGGTGCTGCCCTTGTTATCCCAAGTGATGTCACCCATGACTCAGGAGTAGACTGCTGTAGGAGTCCCGTGCTGCCCAGCCATGGCAGAGCTCAGGGGCAGAAGGTCAAGTGAAGTCTCGGGGTGTGTGTGTGCTTGCCTGGAGGCAGAGTCCATATGCAAGGTTCAGTCCAGTCCTAAAGTCAGGAGTATCTCAGTTCACATAGTCAGACGGTCCGGGGGTCAAGAAAGCCAAGAGTCCAAGGTCAAGAGAAGCAAGAAGCAGCCAGATCTAGCCAGGAATGACAAGTGTTGTTTCCAGCAACTGACTGAGGCTGGAAACCCTGCTTAAGAAACCTGAAGCCAGCAGGTTCTCATCAGGAGCAAGAAGGCTAATCAGGAGCAGGTGGAGTCACTCTGCCTTCTGCTCCTTCAGGCTGCTGCTCAGCAGGTAAAGCCAATTCCTGGCCCATGACTTAGACTCTCAGGAGACCTGGGAAACCTAACCAGGGTCTTCAAGAAGGCGCTGTTGATTGTCTTGCAGACATCAGCTAGTGGAATTGGGTGGCAGAACAGGCTGAGGCTTAGTGCATTTTGTTAGGATCTTAATCTGGTCTGACTTTGGTGATCTGACTTTCTCCTGTCTCCACTAGCCTTGCCTGTGAGTCCTGGAAGACCTGCTCCCCGGCCCTGACTGACTACAAATGTGGTAGCTGCAGAGATGGCCAGAGACCATCTTGCCTGTGAGTCCCAGAAGACCTACTCCCTGGCTTGCAGTGGCGTAGGAAGGGAGTGCGGTGGGTTCGGTCCGCCCTGGGTGTCATCACCGAGGGGGGTGACAAAATGGCAAAAATATGAGTTTTTAAAAGATTTTTTTGGGGGGGGGGGCTCACGAAACTTTTTAGTTCAGTCAACAAATGCAACAAAAAGCAACTGGCACTTGGTGCCACACCGCGGGGGCCGGCACTTACCACGGGGTCTGCAGTGTGCCCGAGCCATGCGTCTCTGCTGGGAGTGATGTGGTGGCTCGGGCGCTTGCAGGCTCCGCGCTGCCTGAAATGGCAGCGTGGGGCTCGCGTCTGCCCACCGCCTCTCTCTCAGCTGCCCTACAGCTGAGGGGCAGGTGGTGGAGAGACTTTGTGCAGTGTGCCCTGCCCTGGCTCGCCCTGCCCCCAGGTGCAGGGCATGTGTGCTGCCCTGGGCACCTGAGCAGTTAGCTACGCCATTGCTGGCTTGCAGGCCTTTTCCCACCTGGTTTGGGAGGGCAGGAGCGGACTGACTCCAGCTACAAAAGCTGAGGCTGCTGAACAGACACTTGGGGTGGGGTATTGTTTAGGGGTTTCTGTTGAGGGGGCATTGTTGCTGTTACGGATATTATTATTTTTTGTATTTTTATTCTTGGAACTTATAATTTATGTGGAAATTTTTCAATTTGGTTTTGTACCTTTTGTGTTTTATTTATTGTTTACAGCTACTTTTGTTATGTTTGTAACCGTGTAATTTTTTTTCATGTTGTAAGCCACCTTGAGAATGGTTTGAAGTATGGAAAGGCAGCATACAAATAAAATTATGTATGAATGTATGCATTTATGTGTTATATATATATATATATATATATATATATATATATATGTATGTATGTATCCTTGCTGCGCTGACTGGGCTCCCAGTGGAGACACAAGGCCTCTATGATTCATGCCACTTTTGCCTCTGCAGTTTTTACAGTTACTGATCTGATATGAAGCTCATTGCTAAAATGTGCTGTGCAATTAGTGTCACTCATAAGATTGAACTTTGCCTCTTTACCTGTCCAGGTACCTCTTTGATTCAGCACATTAGTCACAGCCTGTGAAACATCCCTTACTATTTGCTGCATAATGAAAATGCATGGAGAAATACAATGGGTGAAGACATTTTTCCAGCAGCTCCCATGCCCTCCAGTGACAATCACATCCCTGTTGCTTCACTGGAAATTACAAGGCAGGGCGTGATGCAAAATTTTTTTGGGATGCGGGTGCTTCACAATGGATTCAGGAAACCGAACATTTAGGTCCGTTCAGTGGTGGCTCACAGACACTGGACCTGGTGGGGCTGCTTAGTGGCCAAGGGGGTCAGGGAGGTGTGGCCAAGTTTTTCTGTTGTTCTCTTGCAACAATAAGCGAGAGGAATTAAGCATTGAAGTTGTAAAACGTGTCTCACCTTGATTCAGAAGGGGTCCCTGTTGTCACAGTTTCTTCACTGCTTGGAGAAAGGTTGTGTAGCTTCCATCTATTCTGAGTGTCTCTCCATTCTCCTCCTTTGCAAAAAACAAAACAAAACAAAACAAACAAAAAACAGCAGACACTTAAACATTGCAGTTTTATTAATATTTAGCACTTAAGTGTCTTGCTGTGGTTCAGAGGGGGCCCTTGCTGTCACAACATCTATAGTGGGTTCATGCAACAATGACATATTACTTGGAAGTAAACCCAACCAAATTCCATGGGAATTGCTCCATGATTAAGTAATGTTATGAGGGGTGGTTTTTTGGGGGGGGGGTTGTTGTTTTTTGGCAAGGGGATCGGCCTAGTGATACCTGTGATCTTGTATATGTTGGGGCAGAATCTAGAAAAGGAAACCTGCCAAATCAGTTCATTTGTGAAGGTAATGGCTTTGGCTGACCAGTTCAGTGCTCACACCAGAATGAGCTAGGTTGCAATAGCTACTACTAAGTGATGGTGTTCTCCAGGAATAATGGACAGGAATTTTCCTCACACCCCTCAGCTGCCTGGATGCATCCGAGGTTAGATGACGTATATAGCGGGGGGGGGGGGAGGGGGGGGAGGGCTAAATCTGGAGACAAAGAGAGGCATGTCTGCTCTTTGCTGAATCCAAAGCGAGACTTGGTGGCTTCTCTGGAAGCGTAATGGAGAAGCAAGATCTGTTGGGATGTTAATGGTGTGAGCCCCTCCACATATCCCAAAGACACCACAGTCAAAATGCTGCACTTATTTCCTTTCCTTGCTAACCATCACAAATAAGCCTGAGTCCGATCATTCATCCATTACCTGCTTTGGATGGGGTTTGTACCCCCATGGAAGCAGGTTCGTAGTCTGGGCAGATTCATGAACCCATATTTGTCACTTGGAGTGCCTTTTATCAGTTTGGGCTGGTTGCAGCGGCTGTTTCTGGACCAGGATTGTCTGTCCTCTGTCTTCCATGTGCTGGTAATCTCCAGGATAGATTGCTGCCATGTGCTCTATGTAGGGCTGCCCTGAGACCGCGGGGCAACGAACATGGAGGCACTGGGGCAGGTCTTGTGTTTGTACCCCCTACCTGCCATACATGGCTACAGCTGTACCAGATGATGCTAAGGATTTAATTCATACCCTAAGTGCAGGGTGGATTACAGCACTTAAAGCACAATGTTAAAAACATTTAAATCAACTTATACTCACAAATTATGGTGGGTCCTAAAAATATATACCTCATGGAGCCAAAAGCCAGGGCAAAGAGGTGTGTCTTCTGCATTCACAGAAAACTGTAATGAAGATGCCATGCACACCTCTGTGAGGAGGGAGTCCCCAAACTTAGGGCTGCCACTGAGAAGGCCCTCTTCCAAGCCATCACCGCCTGAGCTTCTGAGGGCAGTGGAGCAGCCAAGGATCTCCACCCTCCCTGTCCTCATGTGGTTGTGTTACATCGTTGTGTGCCCTTGCTGTTGCCATTTCATAAGGTCAGTTGCTGGGAAAAACAGAAGAAGCAGAATCATAACAAGGGAGGGTGAGGATTCTCAGCCTGCCTTGGTAACTGTTGCCAAGGGAATTGGAACACTGGGAGAGTCATAAGTATGTCAGAAGAACATCTCCTGGACCAGGCCAATGGCCCATCTAGTCTAGCATCCTGTCTTCACTGTGGCCAGCCAGATGCCTGTGGGAAACCAGGGAGCAGAACATGAACACAAGAGCATTGACTCATAGAATTATAGAATCGTGGAGTTGGAGAGACCACGAGAGTCTACTAATCCACCCCCTGCAATGCAGGAATCTTTTGCCCAAGGTGCGGGTTG
Organism: Lacerta agilis; assembly: GCF_009819535.1. Taxonomy (NCBI): domain Eukaryota; kingdom Metazoa; phylum Chordata; class Lepidosauria; order Squamata; family Lacertidae; genus Lacerta; species Lacerta agilis. Next base: position 46,728,849 of record NC_046325.1, on the reverse strand, counting down.
AACCCACGACCCTGAGATTAAAAGTCTCATGCTCTACTGACAGCTCTTCCAACTCATCTCCCATGGTTTCCAGCAACAGTAAAGGGCAGCTAAGGCAGCAGGAAAGAAGGAAGGGAGTAGCGTTCAAAGAGGGGTAAAAGGGAGACTGGTGCTCAAGTTCTTGCAGTGGCTGTGGTAAAGACTGAACAGGACAGTGACGTGGGACAGAAATTGTTAGGTTGTGGGTGGACACAGCATATGACACAGTGATTTCCAAGCAGCTCTTGTTTATTCTCAGGCTGGAACAGAAGTGAGTTGAAGAGCTCAGCAGCCTGCTTATATAGAACTCAGCTACAAGCAACAGTAACAACTTTCTGTAGTTACCCAATCCCTGAACGTCACTTTTCAATCCTTGATTTGCATGTGCAGACCTGAGTGAAAACAGCAGCAGAATGAACTATACACACACACACCCCTAGTGGCCTAGGGTGAGAACTTCAATACATAACAGAAATGCTGCTAGGACCAGAGGATCCAGCAATACCAGGGAGAAGTGTGGGAGCATCACCTCAAAACAACTCCACAGCATCAAAAGGGACTGGACAAGTGCTGGTTCACCTCCCCAGAAAAGGATTTGCCTGAACACACCTTTAGCGTTATCTGAATAGCAGAGGCATGCAGCTCTCTGTGTGAGACATTGAGAGAGAGAGAGAAAAGGAAGTGGTAGACCTGGTTTGCAAATTTCTCGAGGGCCAAGTCTACTGAACTGAGTAGATCAACTCTTACCAGATTAAGCAGACCTGTTCTCTGATGCTAGTTATGTAAGCATGTATTCTGCCACCACAACCAGCCTTGCAGGTGCCCATGGCTATGTTGCCTTCAACACATGTTGATTGGCTGAAGTTCACTGCTCCTCAATGGCTGAAGGTTGGTCTCCATCTCCTCTTCTACTTTCTACTTGGCTTTCTACTCAGCTGCGCTTCTTCACTCCTTGTCCTGCTCTCCAGACCCATCAACTGTCACCCCAGTTGACCTCTCCTCACTTGCTCTCCACACTCCATGTCCTCATCACCACTCCAATGTCCTGGACTGGTGCCTTTGAAGAGTAGGCAGTACATACTGATTTCATTCCACTCCCTCTATCAAAATTCTGCAAAGCAAAACTGGGTAGTTCCATCCATCCCCATTCCTAACACATCATACAATAATTCAAGTGCAGCATCTGCAAGGGAAAAATCATCTGCCTTATGTCTTTTTTTAAAAGACATTTGAGAAAACTGAAATTGGAAAGGGCAAAGCCACACGTGTGGATAAAGTAAGGAAATTGGTTTGCTTTTGCAAAGCAGGAGTGTGGAGGAGAATCGGAATGATCAGATTTTGAACGGGATACACAACATAGGAGAGGAGAAAATGAGAAAACAATGTTGGCTGGAGCACCAACTTTCATGCTTCACAGACCTCTCTCCTTCAGGCAGGCTTACCTTGCCTGCTTTTAATTTCTAATTTCACATATTGTCTCCCTCAAACTGCCAAAAGTACACTAACACTGGGTAGCAAAGGGACTCATAACTTGACAGACTATTTCCCGCTTCAACAGAGGAGAGGTCGGAATCTTTGCATAAGGTTTGCTGACTCAGTGCATGCTGCTAATATTGTGGTGGGTTTTTTTTTTTAACCACATGAATGAAAGCTTAAACTCTGCAAAAAAGAAGAGAGAGAGGAGGAGGAGGAGGAGGAGTGTCAGGGACTGGGCAGAGGAGGAATGGTGGAGACAGCCTCCCCAGCCTGACCCTTCCAAGAAGAAAAAGACATTTCATAATTACAAAAAGGGGTTTAGGGGAGGTCACAGCTCAGAGGCAGATGAGGGGGAAGCTAGGAAATAATAGGAAAACCAGAACAAGACCTGGCTGACACATTATCACTAGAAAGCATTCCAGACCCACCATCTCCCAGAACTTGGCAAGCCTTAAAAGTAGGAGAGCAAAGAGCTTGGACAGAGGGCCTTAAGCAGCAACCGTAGGGGTGTGTGTGCTGTTGACGAATGAGGAAGTGGGAGAGAAGGGGTGGTGGAGATTTACTCAGGACAATCTGCCAAGTGGCAGAGGAACCGACCCCCATGACAGGCTCTTACCATCTGCTTTTTATTCAATATTTATAGAGAGAGGTTTTTGAGAATGCAGCCTCTTGGAATAATGGTGTTGTCCCTAGTAAATCTTCCCTACCCTTCTCTCCCACTTCCTCATTGGTCAACAGCACCACCCCCTCTACATTTTTTACACCTTAGTTTTATGATGTACCTAGTTGGGAAGAGGGATTAGTAACAACATTTGATTCAACCCAGAATTTGATCTAATTGTCTTAAACCTGCCAGTGCTGGTGCCGAGAGGCTTGTATCGCATTGGCTGTTGTTCCCCGGGCTTAACTGTATCTGGCTGGAGAAACCTGGGGACTGTATCAGAGTAATTCCTGTCTCAGGGACTCTACACAACCAGACATGCTTTTACAGCAGTCCCAAAACGAGAGAGCTTCCAGCCAATCTCCTCATTAGGCAAATAGCTTGGAAATCTGGGCACAGAAGAGGACGGAATATGTTCAGAGGAAAGAGACAAACACAGCAGCCTCAAATGAGCAACATGAACTCAACTGTTGTGGGATTTGGGGAGTTTCTTGAGAAAGGCAGGCAAAGAAGGAAAATACCCAGTGGCACAAAGGATTAAAACGGTTTGTAGAAAACACTGAGTAAAATATATGGAGGTAGCGGGATGGAAAAAGGAGAAGCAGGAGAAGCAGGAGCAGCCCCCAAAATACAGAAAACCCCACTACCATTATTTCCTAGTGGCCAGAAGGCTTCCACTGGGAAACGACAAAGACCAACCAAAAACAAGATAGTGGCTTATCCATATTGAGAGGGTGCCCTGGGTGCAAAGAAGCACCAATGGTTCACAAATGAAAAGAAAACGGCATTTATTTATTTTTTAGAAAACTCCCAAACTGCCTGACGGAAACCTATGGGCTTCCACAATGCTGATAGCAGCTGAATCTACAGAGGGGGAAGGCATTCAAAGGAACCAGAAGTGAGGCAGATTGTAGCCCATGTTCATGCGCAGCAGTTATTTTGCAAGTGGAGCAGGGCGATGCTTTTAGCCCCGCACCAGACAGCACAACCTTTTCCTGCAACAACCGAATGTTGCGTCCAGTTGCCTACAGAGAAGTTCCAATGCAAAACCAGCTACCCTTGTATTGGAGAACTCTGTTGCGCAAGTGTAGTGATCACACACAGCACAAGATCCATAGCAAGACACAGTAATGCCGAAAGATTTCTTGCAGCTCTCCAAGCCCCTCCATATATTTATTTACCGGTATATATCTACATCTCCCTCATCTTATTGCTCAAGTGTAGGAGCAGTATCCCCAACCCCGAGGACCAATAATTTATTGTAAGTTACATGGATGAAACATGCTGTGGCTGTTGGGAATCATCTACATAATTTCACACATTCAATAATGTGACTTGACTTTGTTGAGGAATCTCTCCCCCTTTCTGACCTCTTTCAAAAAGGGGCTTACATTTCCCAGCCTTACTTTTCCATCCTGACTCCCTCTTGTCTTGGTCTCCCCTCTGGGTTTGCCCTCTAATTCCTGATATTGTTCCTGGGTTCTGACTTCTCAGCTCTGGGCTGCACTGGACAACTCCGTTTTTAATGTTCAAAATAAATAAAATAAAATAAAATAAACTAAAATAAATAAAATAAATAAAATAAAATAAAATAAAATAAAATAAAATAAAAATAATAAAACTAATAAAACTAAACCATAGTTAAAGCTATGGTTTCCCAGTAGTAATGTACGGAAGTGAGAGCGGACCATAAAGAAGGCTGATTGCCGCAGAATTGATGCTTTTGATTATGGTGCTGGAGGAAACTCTTGAGAGTCCCATGGACTGCAAGAAGATCAAACCTATCCATTCTCAAAGAAATCAGCCCTGAGTGCTACACTAGAAGGACAAATCCTGAAGCTGAGGCTCCAATACTTTGGCCACCTCATGAGAAGCGAAGAACTCCCTGGGAAAGACCCCTGATGTTGGGAAAGATGGAGGGCACAAGGAGAAGGGGACGACAAAGGATGAGATGGTTGGACAGTGTTCTTGAACCTACCAACATGAGTCTGACCAAACTGTGGGAGGCAGTGAAAGACAGGAGTGCCTGGCGTGTTCTGGTCCATGGGGTCACGAAGAGTCGGACATGACTAACGACTAACAACAACAACAACAATTTGCATACCACCCTTCAGCCAAAGATCACAACTTAAAATACAAATGAAAACACCAAGTAGCTAATAAAACAAAAGCAAAAGCAAGGTTAATCAATAACGCCCCCTCCCCAAAGAGCACCAGACATACAGCTCCTCCTGGAAGTTTTGAGACAGAAAATCACAAGCTAAAATGTTAAAGAGAAAAACTCTCCTTCCTTCTTCCACCACACAGCACCCCCTACAAAGCCAAGACATTTCACTGGCCTTAGAGAGGCCAAAAGGCTATGCTAAAACTAGGCTTCCTCAACCTCGGCCCTCCAGATGTTTTGAGACTACAATTCCCATCATCCCTGACCACTGGTCCTGATAGCTAGGGATCATGGGAGTTGTAGGCCAAAAACATCTGGAGGGCTGAGGTTGAGGAAGCCTGTGCTAAACTCTACCCCACACCCATCCACTTACCTGGAAAGGCAGCAAGACAATAACACATTTTAAAAGCCATCTCTTAGAGGTTAGAATGAGACCTTCCTGCCTAACCCCATTTTAAAAACTTTGAACTTTTAAAAGCAGTTTGCTTCTGCAGAAAAAGTTATCTGCAGCGTAAACTTGAAAGAACTCAAAGCTAAAGATATATAATGAATATCTGTAGATCGGATTTCTAAAGCAAACTTTCCATATTCATAGCTACGGACGAATGTCCTGAATAAAGTAACCAGTTTATTGTGAATACACGGAAAAAATGAAGAGCCAGTGGCTTTTTGCACATATGGTGGCACATTAAGCCAATTTCACAGGACTGCAGAAGGTCATAATCATCTGGTCTCATTAAAAAAAAAAAAAGTTTTGTGTACTAGCAAGCTGGTCGGCACTTCGATGAGGAAAATGTTAAGTAACAGCAATCTGCTCTGCACTTAAAATTATGAGAATTCTTTTTTGTAGAAATGTAAACCAGAGTGCAAGCTAGCCATTTGGAAAATTCCCCCCCTTGGAAAAAGTAACTATCAGGTTTTCGTAGATAAATGTCCCAAATAGACAGTGTAACTTTTAAGAAACGGCTGAAATATGAAGGGAAAATATTGCTGGCAATTTTCTGAAGGTTCTCCAGATGGCACTACAACCGTCTTTGTTTAGTACCGATGTAGCTGAGGTTATTTCTCATGCTTTTCAGGCCAAGTGCTTCTTCCGTCAGTGTATTGACTGATATATGCACAGGTCATTGAGTCTTACTGCTGCCTTTAATGAAGGGTTTCTCCCTTCTCCCTTCTGTCCTATTTGATTGTGTTCCCCAGTCACTTTTCCCACTTTTCCCACCAAACCTCATTTATTCGTGTGCACACATTTCCCAACCCTCACTAAAAGAAAAACCCAGTGAAGCTATACCAGTCTGAATGTGCTAAAGGTCAAACATGTTTACATGTTTTCTGTCTGCGCTACAGGAATAGTAGTAGTAGTAGTAGTAGTAGTAGTAATAATAATAATTTATTTATACCCCACCCATCTGGTTGGGTTTCCCCAGCCACTCTGGGCGGCTTCCAACAAATATTAAAATACAATAGTCTGTCAAACAGTAAAAGCTTCCCTAAACAGGGCTGCCTTCAGATGTCTTCTAAAAGTCTGGTAGTTGTTTTTCTCTTTGACATCTGGTGGGATGTCAAAGGACAAAGGATGTCAATAGTACCACTATATTCTGCTCTGGTCAGACCTCACCTGGAATACTGTGTCCAGTTCTGGGCACCACAGTTCAAGAAGGATACTGACAAGCTGGAACGTGTCCAGAAGATGGCAACCAAAATGGTTCAAGGCCTGGAAACAATGCCTTATGAGGAACGGCTTAGGGAGGTGGGTATGTTTAGCCTGGAGAAGAGAAGGTTAAGGGGTGATATGATAGCCATGTTCAAATATATAAAGGATGTCATATAGAGGAGGGTGAAAGGTTGTTTTCCTGCTGCTCCAGAGAAGCAGACACGGAGCAATGGATTCAAACTACAAGAAAGAAGATTCCACCTAAACATTAGGAAGAACTTCCTGACAGTGAGAGCTGTTCGGCAGTGGAATTTGCTACCAAGGAGTGTGGTGGAGTCTCCTTCTTTGGAGGTCTTTAAGCAGAGGCTTGACAGCCATCTGTCAGGAATGCTTTGATGGTGTTTCCTGCTTGGCAGGGGGTTGGACTGGGTGGCCCTTGTGGTCTCTTCCAACTCTATGATTCTATGATTCTATGACCTGTACAGTGGTACCTCGGGTTACAGACGCTTCAGGTTACAGAGTCCATTAACCCAGAAATAGTACCTTGGGTTAAGAACTTTGCTTCAGGATGAGAACAGAAATTGTGCGGTGGCAGCGGGAGGCCCCATTAGCTAAAGTGGTACCTCAGGTTAAGAACAGTTTCAGGTTAAGCACGGACCTCCAGAACGAATTAAGTTCGTAACCCGAGGTACCACTGTGTACATGTGATGTATGGAAGCAGGCTTTCGCATTTGAATCCCTAGCTGTTCCCCAATTGGGGCTGGATTCATGGAACCCCTTTTCAGTTATTCCAGAAAGGGGGTGGGGCATGCTCCCCCTTTCCCACCAAACAGCTGATTGGCAGGAACTTCGTTTTGGAGGAGCAGGGCTTTACGTACAACCCTAACTGCCCTTTGCCCATGCTGCAAATCGCTACAGTGCAGAAACCCATATACTAGGGAAGCAGGGTTATCAACACAGGCTCTTGGTCCCTGCTCACTTCTGGAATGGATATAAATATTCAGAAATTTTAATTTCAGCATTCATACTCTGAACATGAAATTTTACTGCAGAATGTTAAATTCAGTTATTTTAGATGTGTTGGCTTCTCTTGATAGTCTTGGTGGGCATCAAATATGTGCTTTCCTAAGCTGTCAGTGTCACCTCCTATCAAATGCTAAATACCTTGCATATCACCAGATGCAGAGCATTATCAGACACTAAATACTTGTCAACTTACAAATAGGAAAACTGTTGTGCCAATCATAGTCGTCAATGTCGCTGCACGCCGCCCCCCCAATCTCTTCAGTGGTGCAAGAGTTCAGGGGTTCCAGGTGCTCACACAAGGTTTTGTTTCCTTGGAATGGGAGACATCGAAGACTGTGGTGACTTTGTGATATTCGGTTTATTTACACATATATACAACCTGATGGAGAGGCTCACAGCATAAACACCCCAAGGGGGTCTTGCTTCTCCCATAGCCACAGCCTTGGATTCAAACACAGATCAGGCATGGTTCTATTTCTCTGGCTTCCCTGCTTACTCCTCCATGCTTCTAGCTTCTAGCTCGGTGTTTCCCAACCTTTTTCTGATTGTGGCCCCCTTCCAACCTTGTTTCCTTCCCTCTTGTGCATAGTCAAAGGGGGGCAGGGGGTATCTGCCCCCCAATAAGTAAAAATCAATACAAATCTGAGGTTCTGCCCCCCAACAAAAGCCTGCCCCCTAACAAAAATCCTGGCTATGCCATTCCCCCATTCCTACCGGTAGGAAGGTAGCTATTTAAATGTTTTCTTTGTAAACAGAACATGTTTTAGTTATATTTTTAATAATCAATAAAATACAATTGCATAAAATTAAAGGAACATAATGAAATATTGTTGAGGCAGAAAAACATAGAATCCTGGAGCTGGAAGAGACCCCAAGGGCCATATTTCTAGTGCGACCCCCTGCAATGTAGGAAACTCAGCTAAAGCATCCATGGCAGATGGCCATCCAACCTCTGCTTAGAAACCTCCAAGGAAGGAGAGTCCAGAGCCTCCTGAGGGAGATCCATCTTCCATGTATTATAACAAGTAAAATAACACTTATTTGGCCCCAATTATTTCACACAGAGGGGGAAACCTACAGATACAGTCCAAAAGGCTCACAGGGAGTTCTGTAATATGGGAGAATTTTAAAACGCAAGTGCTCCTCACTGACCTGGTGCAAAAAGATCTTGTCATCCAGAGGAGCCCTGGGCCTAGATAAAACACAATAGCCCCCCACACCCTTACCTGGGAGTAAGGCCCACTGAACTCAATGGGCTTTCTTCTGAGTAGACAGTTGGTTTAGTAGATGCACGTCAGCAGCACCAGCGACCCCCACTCGGCTAGGCGCTGGGGGTGGATTTCACCCCATGCTTTGCAGAGCCAGGTTGATGCTGCCAATGGGCCCTGCGCCTTTTGGCAACATCCGAAGGCCCTGATCCACTAGGCACTGGGGTGGATAAATGCGGCCTGCACCTAGAGAACCAGTGTAGTGTAGTGGTTAAGAGTGGTAGACTCGTAATCTGGGGAACCGGGTTCGCGTCTCCGCTCCTCCACATGCAGCTGCTGGGTGACCTTGGGCTAGTCACACTTCTCTGAAGTCTCTCAGCCCCACTCAACTCACAGAGTGTTTGTTGGGGAGGAAGGGAAAGGAGAATGTTAGCCGCTTTGAGACTCCTTCGGGTTGTGAAAAGCGGGATATCAAATCCAAACTCTTCTTCTTCTTCTTCTTCTTCTTCTTCTTCTTCTTCTTCTTCTTCTTCTTCTTCTTCTTCTTCTTCTTCTTCTTCTTCTCCTCCTCCTCCTCCTCCTCCTCCTCCTCCTCCTCCTCCTCCTCCTTGCAGTGTTAGGCCCAGGCTGCCACCGGGCCCAGAACTGGCAGCTCCGGTTCATCCAGCCCTATCCATTGTCACTCCACCACCACAATTTACCTGACCTGGCGGTTCTGGATATCGCGGGCTCTACTGGTCAAAATGGGAGCCTCAGCAATCGCCCTCTCCCGCCGGAAACAAACCAGGACTGTTCCAATAAATACATGTTGCAAAAAGGAGCGCTAGGCCCTGGTGGGCTGCCCCCTTACCTGCTAGTGACTGGCCAAGCAGATAGGCAGCCAAACAGATTTTCTTTAAAAAGTTTTCCCCCTTCACTTTTCACTTCCCTCTGTAGCCCTTTAGCCTTGTGTTGTGGCCCCCCATTTACGAGATTTTCACCTGTGTCCCCCTTGGAATATCCTGGGGGCCCCCATATGGCCCCTGGTTACGAAACACTGGGCTACCTCACGAATCTCAACTCTGCTCTTTGTCTTTCTAACTGCTAGACTCGGGGGTGGGGGGCACTGGTGGAGGAAGGGGTGTGTGGTGGGGGCGGGCCGCCCTGGGTGTCATCCCTGAGGAGGGTGACATGGCTGCATCACCCCCCTGGGATGCTCACCCCGCCCCCATGGGCAGCTCACCCCGCCCCCAGGTGCACAGCATGTGTGCCACTCCAGGTGCTGGAGTAGCTAGCACCGCCTCAGGGGGGGGCATCCATTTTTCATCTGGCACAGCGCCACTTCCTTTGTTACCTTAATGACTCAGACCATTACCAAGAAACTTGTCTGGCTATTCTAACACTTGAATCCTTTTGGATTCAGAAACACACACACACACACACACACACACACACACACACACAGCCACTATATGGTGCCTAGAAAATACTGTCAAATAACAGTGCATGTCAACAACCAAATACTAAATAAATACCATTATCTGTCATCTGTGAGATAGCAAATAGAATTACATGTCAGCTATTAAATACTGCCAATATCGAATTTTCAAATCAAATGTCATAAGATGACAGGCCGGGAGAGAATGGTGCCTCTCCTACCTTGCCAAACAGCTGACTGATACTGTGAGTTATTCCCCCAGAAAATAATGCCAATTTGATAGGCAGGTTATTGGATATGGAGGTTTTCTCTGTTCGGCAGCCTGTTGTCTCTCTGCTACAGTTAAACTATCTGTGGATCCCTGCTTCCGAATCAGGGCCAATAAATCTGCATTGCACGTTTTATGCACGACTACCCTAAAGGTAAAAATACAAACTTTGCCAAAATTAGCAACTTACTGAAATTATAGCTTGGGCGAGTAGCTCAGAAAATAATATATGGCATTAATTTTGCTTCTCTTCCTCTTCTCACACGTCCAGCCTCACTAACAGATAGCAACTAAATTATTGCCTTGTGACAAATAGCTGAATCATTTTAATGAATTACTGCAGCTGGGAAGGATCTGGGGTGAATGTAAAAGTGTAAAGTGATAATCTTTTGGCACTTTGAAATACTGCATTATTTGATTAATTTTTTTCCAGGACAATTCATGAGTATCTACAAAAAAGGAAATAACCTTCTGTTAATGAAGACTTCAGAGTAATCTCCGCAGAAGCCTTTAAAAGTGTTATAAAACCTTATTGGTTTCATTTCTGTATGCTATCTTGGAAATATATAAATGATATCCCCCCCTTTTATTCACATTAAAATGGATTGTGATCCAGGGCTCTTAAGTTTTTGAGAGGCCCATTACTATAAAACCATTCCCTTTCTTTGCTGCCATATTTATCTTCTCTCTTCTTCTTCTCTTCAAAAAAAATTGCTCAGGTAATAATTGTAATAGCAGCAACAATTCTGATAACAACTGTTACAACAGGTGACTCTCCTTAGCAGCAGCGGTAACAGTAAAAGGCCAGTAAAAGTAGAAGAGCATACTAATAAAAACAAAACGAAAACCCCAAGTGCATCTAGAATGTAATATTTCAGAAAAAGGAAGAACTAAGAAAAACAGAGAGAGAGGGACGAAATGAGAGAAGATTTTTGCTATATTATTTGAGCATATGACTCTGGTTTCAAATTGCCCACCTTCGGGGAATACTTTCCGCACTGGAATGTCTCACGGAGCCTCAGCATGATGCAGAGGAATTTGTGCTACATTCTAGAACCTCTCACTCAAAGTGCCTCCATCACCTTCAGATTCAGTTTATTGCTGAACATAATTATCTCCATCTTGCAGGGGAGAAGCTGAGCCTGGGGCCACCTAGTTTCACGGCAAGGACCAAACGTGAACTGAGACCTCCTTGTTCACAGTTCAGCCACTACACAACAGCACACCAGTTCTCATTTAAGTTGTCCAGAAAAGATACCCCTCCCTGAGCAGTAGTGGATATCAATATATCCATCTTCTTTTCTTACCCACCTGGAAAGTATTTTGAGATCTCTTTTCTGACAAATTTTTCAGAAATGAGAATAAACATTATTGTATGGAACCAAATATTTAAAGAAAAACTTGAGGACTTCTTCCAGCCCTGTGATGTGGTCAGATGAACAGCTACTCAGGTCCGGCCCACCCAGGAGGAGAGGTGAAAAAGCTGCTTCGGGTGGCGGGAGACCCTGAGGCAGCACTTTCCATTTCACCGCAAGTGGCAAAACAGGACAGCCATGTGGCTACTAACAGAAAAAGAGAACACTTTTAATTCACAGCCTAGCAAAGCAAAAAAAAAACCAAAAAAAAAACCAGTCTGTCTGAAAAACCAGCCGGGCTGCTGGAACCGATGCCAGCAGAATAAGAATGAACAAGAACTTAGCCAAAGTTTATTAATTAAAAACCAGCAACCTTTTTCTTCAGTGCTGCCTTGTTTACTTTCAACCTGCCCGCATATGTGACTGAAGTGGATTTCGGGCGAGAATTTATGCTATGCGCTCCGCTTTGTGCATTCATGTGTTAGCCCTTTGTTACCTTGCAGGTGCAATTGCTTTTTTGGGGTGACATACATTTTATTAACTTTTGCCACACTGCGATTGCATTGAAGTAATAGCATTTGTGCCCTCGGTGTCACATTCGGTGACAGGCCATCAAGTTGCAATTTACAGCAACGGGCTTCTGCAGAACTTTCTGGGAAGATGGGCCTCCTTTTACTGGGAAAAAGCAAGCATGGCTGTCACTGATGGAAGGGTCCCTGCAATGATTCATGAGCCGCATTCAGTCCGGTGGGCCCTTCAAAGCTATTTCCATTTTTATAGACCCCTTACTCGCCACCCAGCTGGATTTTACATCTCGGTAACTTGGCTCTTTTTTTTCATGGGTTTTCCCCCCTCTAGCAGCCATTCAGTTTCATTGCTCTACCGTAAAACACCCAAATGTTGCACGAAGAGTCTGTAAAACCTACATAGCGGCTGTCGAGAGCAGCTGCGGAAGGAATCGACTGGTGCTGCCAATATTTGAGATACTATGTGAGGGACACGGTTTGTGATACAATATTTAAAAGGTTGCTATGAATGCATTTGAGATTTTAAACCACTCTGTGCCGAAGCTCAGGTCAGGGCCACAAGGGAAAAGAAAACCATTATAAATTGTATTTCAGCTTGTGTGGGCACAGGCTCACTTTTCAGATGCATGCTGAAATCATAAATGTATGCCATAAGGTATCTGATCTCTCTTCCTCCAGCCTCCAAGCATATTCCTTTGGAATAGAGGGATATATTGTGCTCATGCCCTTGGTTGATGTGCTTCCTTTGGCATCTGGTTGGCCACAGACTGCTGGAGAAGACAGGCCTTTCCTCTAAGCCAGCAGGGCTCTACCAGATGGATAGAAGTCTGTCCCCCAGTAGGAACGGATACCGTGTCAGATTAATTCCCCAATCATTTGTGGTTCCTAAAGGAAGAACTCCCGGGACATGGAATCAGATGCACACTGGATACGTGTGTCCCCAAGTAAGCATGGTAACCATGTGTGCTCTGAGTTTTCTCTAAGGAAAGTCAGGGCCAGGATCCAAAGAACTCTAGGGCCAGCTCACCACAAAATTTGAACATGTAGCAAATAATTCCTTCTGATCCATCTTCATTCTCTGCCACTAATCGTGTCCTCCCTTAAAGAGGGCACATGTTACGGTGAGACCTGGCAACCAAACCCTTGTGTTGTGGGTGGGGATGACTGGACAGCCACAACACCCTATTGGTAGGTCCCTTGATCCTGGGTTTAATCAGGCCAATGGGATGCAAGCTAGATGGATCTAGGGACCTACATAAGCCCATGCACGTGTCCCTGAGCTTTCTATTTCGGCTCATGCATCGGAACACCTGCCCACCTCTCCCTACTTTTAGGGCTTGTGCACTTGACCTTGCTATACCGTCGTGTGTCATCTGTCATTGGGACAGGGGCACGGCAGGAATTTTCCCACTTGGCTGATTGGCTGGTGCCATTTGGGTTTCGCCTGCCGCGTAGCAAATCGTCACAACTTGTAAGGTTGCGGATAGGCTCTGGTTCAGGTGATAGGGATGGGGGAACGCTCTCGCCATCCCTATGCCAAGGGTATTCTGTTAAAGGAATCCAGGGACTCAATGGTTTGGTCAACCCTGAGAGGGGTTGTGCCCGTGCCAGAGTCCAGGGGGACATCTGGGTGGTGGACATAGCATGTCCCCGGCTTTCCGCCTATCCGGGTGTTCACCCTAGGCTGACCTATGCTGGTGACCTGGATCAGCGCTACCTGCAATGGAGCAGGGAGCTAGTTGAACCACAGCCTATGCAACCATCCACTTGCTATAATCAATAAAGTTGTGGCCTAAATTCTGCCCAAAAAAACCAAACCAAAATTTGAGTCTTGCCTGAATTTATTTAAGGGGGAGGTTTAAAGGTCTGAACACGCAACTGGCGTGAAAGGAATGATCACCTCTCTAACCCTGAGAGACAGCACATATTCTGCCTAGGAGAGCTATTATTTGGTCACATGTGCTCTTATTAGTTGCTTTTTGTCAAATGTATCATATATCATGCTAATACACTTACATAATCCTATCAATTTGTGAACTCATCTTGACAAGCAACGCATGGATTTGTCTCTGTTCCACTGGAAACTAAAGAACTAAATCAGTGGCTACTTCAAATGGCCTAAGGAACAAAATACAGTGGATTTTACCCTCTCTGCCTACCTGTGTATCCCTGTATTATAGACCTACACATGTGTGTTTTCTACTGGAAGGCAAACAACTTGTTTTCAAGATGCAATTTTAAATGGGAATTTTTCAGTGGGATTCTATTGCAATCCTTTTATAGTGTCTACTTTGGCCCTAAGATTGAAAGGGGTTTGTGAGGCCCAAAGCAGGAAAGCTTTTTGCATTCTCAAAGATCCCCAAGTTTCTCTGTGGGTGCTGGAGGCCACATTTCTGCACAGCTGACCTTTCTAGTGTACAGTGACCCCTTATTCCATGCCAAGCATTGCCTTCCCCCCTTGTGTTCCGTCACCGCAGTGTCCCATCACAAGCTGTTGGCTACCTGGAGAAAGTATCACCTGAGTCATGGTCTCACTCTGTGGAACTTTTCTGCTACTTTGTGTCATAGGCAGGATTTGCCTGGGTTGGCCGAGACTGTCGGCATCCTTCAGGGGTCGGGAAGCCAGCTGGCTAGCCCCCAGCTGGATCATGCTCTTCCAGCCGCGTCGATTCCCCGATCTCCGGTGCGACGTAAATCAGCAACTCAGACTTCAAAGCCTGAGCACACTTTGCAGAGCCAACGGCACAAACAGAACAGGCGTGAGGCTTGTGGAAATATACTATTCAAGCTACGGATTTATTACTCATGAATCATAAAGAAACATGTCGTCCCTCTCTGTCTGCTCCGAGAGGGAATCTCCAAAGCAAAAGCTATACACAACAGAAGTTCCCAGCAATCTGTGCTGGTGTGTAAACAGACACGTGACACACAACAGTTCCATGTCTGCAACTTAAGGTGGAATGGAATTTTCCCAACAGAGACAAACTTGCCTTCTGTTGCCTATGAGAGTCAGCTGTGGATACTGGCCTGCCCAGCACACCTACCAAATCCAAAACCTTTCCAGTCTTGAAGGGTGGCTGTGGCGAGGGGAACATAACTATGCCAGCTCAAAGGTTGGTGTGTGTTTCCCCCCCTTGTGGGGGAACCAGAGGTCTTTGGATCCTCCAAAGTCTCCCGCAATCCTTTCCAACATGGCCCCAATACATCCCTTTCCCCGTCACCACCAGAGGAGGGAAGGCCACTAAAGAGGCTTCAGCTACAATGAGGAAGTATTGGTGGGTGAATATCCTTTTCCATGTGTGGTGGGGAGGAGGCTCATAATAGCCTATGGCTCCTGGGGTGCCCTGAACCTGGTTGTAGAATGTTCTTAGCTTTTGGCTTTTATGGTTTCATTGAAAGCATTCTTATGATCCATGTCAATTGTTATGGTGTTTTGTTACGCTGTAAGTTGATCTAGGTGTTTAATAAATAATAATAATAATAATAATAATAATAATAATAATAATAATAATAATTTTTCATTTGTATCCCACCCTCCCCAGACAAGGCTGGGCTCAGAGCAGCTAACATCATAAAAACAACACAATATGCATAAAAGCAGACATTAATGAATTAAAATACATCTTAAAATTAATTCAGACAAGTTAAAATCTGGGCAGGTGGCAATTATCAGCTTGGAATTGAGAGTGGTTAAGACTTGCCAGGGCCAACTGTTTCCACTGATCATACAAGGACCTGTGAGCAGGTTGGGGGCCTCCTTCTGGCTTCTTTTATACAAAGGAAAGTAAGTCAAACTGCACCCTGCCCAAAGGCCTGGCGGAACAGCTCTGTCTTGCAGGCCCTGCGGAAATATGTCAATAGAGAATTATATATATAAGATTTTGCAGGTAATATTTCTATGCATACACATCAGTTTTTATACAGTGGTACCACGGGTTACACACGCTTCAGGTTACATACGCTTCAGGTTACAAACTCCGCTAACCCAGAAATAATGCTTCAGGTTAAGAACTTTGCTTCAGGATAAGAACAGAAATCGTGCTCTGGCGGCGCAGTGGCAGCGGGAGGCTCCATTAGCTAAAGTGGTGCTTCAGGTTAAGAACAGTTTCAGGTTAAGAACGGACCTCCAGAACGAATTAAGTACGTAACCAGAGGTACCACTGTATATTGATCCTATAAGATCTGCCAGGGTTGCAGCAGGACCTTTCTACCCCTGAACTTCACCTAAAAGGTCATTCTTTCATCATGGAAAATAAAATAACTGGTTTTTTTTTTGCTAACAGTTTTGTGAAACGCAGGCTGCAAAATAGTAACAATTCATTTTAACATTAGTGTGGGACACCCCAGTAATTTTGGACAATTTAATGACAGCCATTGTCATATTTACTAAATATCCCTAGGTATGGCAGGGCAGCACTTGAATATTATGGAGCCATTTCTTCATCCTCCATCCTGTAATTTTTGATATTACCATCATTTCCTCTCTTTTTTCACTCAAATTCCCTACCATTTTCTTGCCACTTATTTATCAGACAGCTGGTTCTTCGAGAGGTAATGCAGTGTGACAGCAACCAGCAGCTCACGAGCGAAGTGATAATAGCGGAACAACTTCAAAAGAATCAGAAGGTTGGTCATCCCCTTATCTGACCGTCTTTAGTTTGGAAATTGAGTTTGGAAGGCTTCCTAAAAGACTATCTTATAACAGTTGTGGTAAGCCTCACATTTTCAGCTGTGTTTGGACAATTTCCTTCAGAAGAAAAAGTAGGCATTCTTTGTTCTTATTCCACCTGAATATTGGCAAAGAAAGATGTGAAGAAACCTATTCTTGCTGCTCTGAGGGGAACTGGTGGTCGTGAGAACTGGGAACAGGTAGGATTTAAGAGGTATGGCGGTGGGTGGAGGGGGAGGCACTGAGGAATGTTTTTCTAATGAAAATTGGCCCCCCAGCTGCTTTCTTACCAATCAGTATGAAAATATACAGGACCCCCTCAACTCTTCCCTGCAGGAGTGATTTTGATTAACCCCACACAGCTCAAACCTTGCAATAGCATTTCTGTTAACAAAAGAGTGACAGAGTCGGAAGACCTCTTGTTAGTCAACTAATCCATCTCAACCCTGTGGGATGGAGGTAGTTCAAAGCCAGAGCACCATGAAGAGCATCTTCTTGAAGATCTCTAGTGAGGTAATTTGTCCCATTATTGAACTGCTCGTACTCTTAGAAAGTTAAAAAGAAATCAGTGCTCCTGTAACCCGAGCCCATTATTAGATCTGGTCCTGCTGTTTGGGGAAGTAGAGGATAAATCTTTGCTGCTTTCTATGTGGCAATCCTTTATGTATTTTAAGAGTGTTACCATGTCCTCATCTGGTCCCATCACCTCCTGGCTAACAGAAAGGGAAGAAATGGAGGCAGTGAGAGATTTTACTTTCTTGGGCTCCATGACCACGGCAGATGGTGACAGCAGTCGTGAAATTAAAAGATGCCTGCTTCTTGGGAGAAAAGTGATGACGAACCTAGACAGCATCTTAAAAAGCAGAGACATCACCTTGCCAACAAAGGTCCGTATAGTTAAAGCTGTGGTTTTCCCAGTAGTGATGTAAGGAAGTGAGAGCTGGACCATGAAGAAGGCTGATTGCTGAAGAATTGATGCTCTTGAATTATGGTGCTGGAGGAGACTCTTGAGAGTCCCATGGACTGCAAGAAGATCAAACCTATCTATTCAGAAGGAAATCAGCCCTGAGTGCTCACTGGAAGGACAGATCCTGAAGCTGAGACTCCAATACTTTGGCCAGCTCATGAGAAGAAAAGACTCCCTGGAAAAGACCCAGATGAATGAGGGCACAAGAAGGGGACGACAGAGGACGAGAGGGTTGGACAGTGTTCTCGAAGCTACCAACATGAGTCTGACCAAACTGTGGGAGGCAGTGGAAGACAGGAGTGCCTGACATGCTCTGGTCCATGGGGTCATGAAGAGTCGGACGCGACTAAATGACTAAACAACAACAACACCAACAACCATGTCCCCTCCCAACCCCACAGCCAATTTTCTCTTATCCAGGCAAAGCATAGCCAATTTTTTTTCAACCTTTCCTCATTGGGCTTGACCATCTTCATTGCCACCCCCCAATACATGCTCTAGTTTGTTTGCATCCTTTGACACCTACGACTGGACATAGTCCAGCTGAGGTTTGAATAATAAAGAATAAAATGGAAGTATTATTTCTTATGACTTGGAAACTATGGTTATATTAATGCAGTCTAAAATCACATGAGCATTTTTGCACCTGCATCGCATTGCTGACTTTTGAGCAGCTTAGTGACGGCTACCATTCCAAGATCCTTTTCACAAGTACTACTACTAGGCTAGATGTCTCCCACCCTATTCCTATACATTAAAAAAAAAAAAAGTTGGTATTTTTGCTTTGCCTAAATGCATTTTCTAAATTTCAGCTCAGTTCTCCATTTCATCAAGGTCATTCTGATTGTTTTTCCTGCCTTCTGAAGTATTTATTGGCTACCCATCCTGGTTTTGTGTCATCCCCAAATTTGATATGGCAAGTTTTCCACCCAGCTGCGAATACACTTGTAGATGTTTTCATCTAACCCACATTGAACCAGTCTGCTCTCCAAATTGCCATGGGAGAGTTCGTCAAATGCTTTGCTGAATTAATGACAAACCATTTCCACAGCCTGCTAAAGAGAGATGATTCATTTGCACGAAAAGCTGTGTAGGCCAGAATTATCTCCTTTCTACAACCATTTTACTCTTTGAAAGCAAAGAGTAAGGTTGCTGTAACTTTGGTCATACAGCTTCAGTATGCTGATGACAACGTAGCGTGTGCACACTCAGAGGATGACCTCCAAACCATCCTAAATATCTTCACTGAAGCTTACGAAAAGCTTGGCCTATTGGACTTCCAAAGCAACTACTCTATTCCGAACTTAAAAATGGAAAGCATAATGCTGGGCGTCAACAAAAGAGGTTTAAAGACCGGCGGTGGGTGAGCCCCAGGCGGGGCAGCCTTGCTCTGCAGCTGGCTCGGGGCCCACCAGCGGCACGCAGTGCTCCATAGTGGCGTGCTGCCAGCGGGCGAGCCCTGAGCAAGCCTGTCTGGGGCTGGCCCGTTGGCAGTGCGCCACTCCCAGTGCGCAGGCGCAGCGTATGATGCATGCGTTGTACTCACGCTGCGCCTGCGCGCTGGGCACGGCGCATTGCCGGCGGGAGAGCCCCAAGTAAGCCCGTCCTGGCGGAGGCGAGCCATGGAGAGGCACCCAGAGTGTCACCCTCTCCAGGGTGGTACACAGGGCTCCCTGCCCCCTTCGCCCCCTCCCAACGCCACTGGGCAAACCCTCACCATGATCAACTCCCACCTGGGAATCTATGCTCCCACTGTGGAAGGACGTGTGGATCCAGAACTGGCCTCCACAGTCACAGACTCACTGTTAAGACCAGGTTCACAGAAGGCAATCTTAACTTAGCTACAAGTGATCGCCAAAGAAGAAGGAATATATGGCAAGAGGTGCATCTATTTGGGGGGGCGGGGAAGTGGCCTCGATTGCAGCCTTAGTTAAAATGAGGGTGAGACTTGAAGGATATGAATCCCCAGCCAGTGTAGTCAGGGAGGGTGGGAGTTGGAGCCCAGCACTATCTGGAGGGCACCACGTTGCCTATCCCTGATATACTGTCCCTCAAACAATGTTTTCTTTGCTACCTTCCAGCTCTGTAAGGTTATTGTGCTTATAATAGCAGTTAGTCATGGGGAATAGCAGTCATTATTGTCAGCCTAACAGTCAGCAATAACTTACACCTTTTAAAAAATGTGCCTTATCACAGCAAACAGGGTGAGATCCCTTTGGATTTGACTGTCTCGAATGTACAATACTGCAGGCAATAGCTGAGCAGAATCACTGCCTCTTTAGCTTTGGTGAAATCAAGCTGCTCTGAATTTTCCTGGGAGCGTTTTTAGAAACAGGACGGGTGCTGCTGGCTCAGCCATTTCTTTTTTTTTTTATGAAGCTTAGTGCAGCTGTGAGCATCTTGCAAAAATCCAAACCCCCATCCCTTTGCTGTCGTGAACTGAATGCTTGCTTTTCTAAGCACAATGCCGGAATTAAAAATAGCCACAAAATATCATTTTTATGTAATGAGAGGTAATGAGGAAAGTGTCACGGACAATAATAAAGTCAAGAATACAGTAGTTCTTTTAAAAGAAAAAGGGAAAGAAATAAATACTTTTATTTTCTACGAGATAATACCCTGGGCCTCCCCTTATTAGTCATCACTTCTTTTTAAAAAATCAAGTCATTTTTTGTAAAGAATGGCATTGGTCACAAATGCTACCTGAAAGAAAAACGGAAATTATGACAGCAAAGCCGAACGGGTCAGCAGTAGGTTCACTTATTTGATGCAGAGGAGGAACAGCTGTTAAGTGGTTCTTTACTAGCAACCCAAGCACTGCTTTAATGAACAGCAGAAAACATTCCAGCCCTCACAAATGAGCCAGTCAAAAGCCATTTCCCTCCGCCGGCTCTGAAATGGCATTGCTGGCCTCCAAAAGGTGGGCTGCTGCCCCAGCAATCTCTCACCATCTGCTCTGGAGAGGTGTCAGTTTAGCTGTTATTTAATGCCAGCAATGACTGAGGTGATATACAGAGGAAAAGTTCAGAGAGAGAAAAAAATCTCCCTTTTGTTTTGGGAAGGGTATTTTAGGATGCTGTTTGTTTTATCCTTTTTCAAAAATGTGCACACGGAGCAGCTAATGTATCTTTCCATGTATAAAACGCCCCTGTGTATAAGGGACCCCTGTTTTTTGGGGCTACAAATTAAGGAAATGAGGGGAGATTGCCCAGAGTTGTTAAACTTTTTTGAGGGGGGATTGCCCATAGTGGTGGAGCCTTTGGGGGGGGCAGAATTGTGGAGCTTTTTGGGGGTGGGATTGCCGCCAGTCGCTCACCCGACTGACCACCGCTGCCAACTGCATGCCTCGCCTAAGCCACCAATCGTCTGTCTGCTTGCCGCCGGCAGCCGCCAATCACCCGCCCAATCGCCGCTCACAATCTCCTGCTCGCGGCTGCCACCAATCGCCCGTCCTGAAGCAAAGTTCTTATATTAAAAGCACATAAAATGTGTGAAATGCTTTAAAATACATATGAGAGTTTAAAGGGTTATGAACAAAATAAAATAAAAAATTCCTTCCAGTAGCACCTTAGAGACCAACTAAGTTTGTTCTTGGTATGAGCTTTTGTGTGCATGCACACTTCTTCAGTGCTTCAGATTCAGTGCTACTGGAAGGATTTTTTTTAATTTTTTATTTTGTTTTGACTATGGCAGACCAACACGGCTACCTACCTGTAACTGAGAAAAGTAAGTTTTAATCATTGACTAACATTTAATTACTTAACTCATAATTGATGGTGTCTCATTCCCCCCCCCAATATTGGGCTGTTAGGATTCTAGTGCCCATTAATTCCTGGTAAAATAATTTGACCTACTGCTCTTAGCTAAACTCTTTTAAAAGCTTAGCAATGCTATAATATCACCCAGAGGGCACCATGTTGGGGCATGCTGCTTTAGATGGAATCCAATGAATTCACCTTTCTATTATTATCCTGACATTATCCGGCATCTGCATGCCATTCTTATTTGTTGTAGAAATAGTCAAGGGTCTACCAAACTTAGCATAATATCGCTATCATAATTTCTACCCTGGCATCCAGGTTTATGCCCTTAAACTTATTGATTACCATGGACTTGATAACCAGCCTCATATAAAAAACATGCGTAAGTCTATTTAATGGTTTAAACCATAGAGGAAGCTGTCCTGCCAGGATTAGCTCACATTGGGCGAGACTAGGTATTCATGACTTTGTTCTTCAGTCTACCTGAGAAGCTCAGCATGTGAAGAGGTTGAGCTGGTCCACTTTGGAACTAAGCTAAGTTTTACTGCCCATGCAAATTTTCTGACTGATGTTTGGAAAATCACATGACCCTGACCCTTGAATAGGGCTGCCATATATCTGGAATTTCCCCAGACAAAGCTGGGATTTGTCCATCGAAAATAGTGTCCGGGTGGAATTTTCGGATATCATTTAAAGTGTCCGGGGAAACCCGGGAGTATCAGAAGTGTGATTTTTTTTTGGCGAATTTCCTAAAATATGGCTAAAAAACTAGATTTTCCAGAACAAAATGAAACAAAACAAAAACTCAACAACTTTGGCCAAAAAACAAACAAAAAAACAAAAAAAGATTGTCACTTTTTGAAATATGGCAACCCTACCTTTGAAGAGTTTGTAAGTAAACCATTTTAAAACTTCCCATATGTTTGTTCTTTTCCTATGCCGAAGTAAGAAGTTTTGGGCCTACAGTATTTTAAAGGTCTAACAACCTATATTTCCACACTTTCCTTTGCTGCATGTTTGGAGGGGG
The DNA here is from genome assembly GCF_009819535.1 of Lacerta agilis. Taxonomy (NCBI): domain Eukaryota; kingdom Metazoa; phylum Chordata; class Lepidosauria; order Squamata; family Lacertidae; genus Lacerta; species Lacerta agilis. Next base: position 46,706,651 of record NC_046325.1, on the reverse strand, counting down.
GAGGGAGCTGGGCATTGCTTTGTCACAGCATGTTAGTTCATTATTTCCACTAAGGATTTCCAGGCTGATGCTCACTTGAAGCTTTATATTCTTCCCCATTGAGATTACATGAATCCGTTTTCATTTCTCTCAGCGCTTGCATTTCCCTTTTCTTTGTTCTTCCCTATCTATTTCACACTGTTTGCTTATGTTTGTTTTTTATTCCTGTCTGAAGCAGCCTCACATATTCGGCAGTGACCCGTAGCTACAAATAACTAGACTGCAGCTGCCCTGCAAGGATTCAATCAATCATCTGGCTTCTTCCCTTAACCCAAGAGTTGAATTCTTACCTTTTATTAAACTGGCATTCTCTTGCTTGCATGTTATCCTTTCTGTCACTGAAGACAGAGAAGAGGCTTATGGGACACGGAGTAGATGTGTCAGAGATTCCAGCAAAGTACCTTGACAACTAATCAGAACTGGTTTTCTCTGCCCCTGGGTCCAAGGGAAAGGCCGGGCCACATTCTGTCATCTGTAGTTGCTGACTTGGATTGCTCTGTGAAGCAAAGCAAAAGTTGATGCACCAAGAGATCTAATGATGTGACCTAGCATGTTTTTCCAGGCAGAGATGTCTATATGCTCTATTTATATTTTTATTTGCCCCTTCTAGCTTAGTTGCAATCCACTGGGCAGTTTTTCAGACCTCCCTGCTTCCTTTGCAGGAATGTTTTTTAAAAAATTGCTTTATCTTTCTTCACATCTTTCCACGGATCATCATCAAATCACCTGATTAACTATGTAGCAATGTGATTGCTTTCTGATAACTATTTGGGCTGCCTATAAATGGATCTTTTAATGTGCATTCAGGACGATTTGTGATCTTGGTGTCATACACTCTCCCACATTCAAGGTGATTTGCAACCTTAAAACTTTGGGGTATCCCATGACATCATTAATCATCTGTGCCTGGCCCGTAGCTTCCTATGGAAATCCTGTAAATTTTCAAACGGCAAATGTTCCGGTTTTTACTGGGGGGAGGGCTGCCGAATGAAAGTACAGTAGCCACTTCCACATACTTCCTGTTGATGTCGATTCGAGCATTCCCGTTGGTTTTGTGTGGAAACAAGGGGAGGTTTAGCACAGCAATCTCAGCATGAACATTGAAAGTGAAAGTCTGCTGGTGTCATAGCACAAACAACATTTCTGTTGGGTTTTTTTAAAGAAAAACTCACAGATTTCTGCATAAATGCGGAGAATTGCCTTTAAGATTGGGAAACTGAGAAGCCCACACTGCATAGCATTTTAAGGCTCTGTACACATTATGTTGTTGTTGTTGTTGTTGTTGTTGTTTAGTCGTCTAGTGGTGTCCGACTCTTCGTGACCCCATGGACCAGAAGTACACATTATGTATGTTATGTATTGAAGTTTTCAATCAGGTCCATGTCAGATTAGGCGGGAAACCCTGGGCTGTTGTTGTTCCAATGTTGTCAGCCAGCTGCCTATAAAAGCAGGCCGGCTGAGCTGTTTGTGTTCAGTTCAGTTCCAGCTTACTATAAAGAACTTCTTGGAGAAATATCTGTGTTGTCTGCTATGTCCACCCACTACTTAATAATGTACACATTAGTACACATTATGTACTAGCTTGAAATGCAGCAAGATTGTTCTTATTCTCAATTCGGATCGAAGCTGGTTTTGGAGGGAAACACATTGAAACACAGTATTTCACAAGAAACAGCAGAATAGAGATGAGTTGTGGCTAACCTTGACCAGCGGAGGGAGCATACTAGATGCCAAGGACACAGGAGTGGCTACGGAGACCCCATTTCAGGAATGTGACCATGGGCTCTCTTCCTCAGTTGCACTCAAGGAAAATGCATAGATGTGTAGCTCTTTAAACTAGGGCTGGGGAACCTGGGGTTCTCAAGCTGCTGTTGCTATCACACTTCCCCGCTAGACTTGATAATGAACTGGATGAGACCCAACAAACTGAAACTCAATCTAAATAAGGCTGAGGCACTGTTAGTGGGTGGTTCCCTAGATTGGATGGCTGGGATGTTGCCTGCTCAATATGGGGTTTACACTTCCTCTGAAGGAGCAAGTTCGTAGCTTGGGGGTACTCCTGGGTCCTTTGCTGTGACTTGAGGCTCAGGTGGCTCAGCTCTGGCTGGTGGCCCAGTTGACCCTTAGCTGGACAGGGATAGCCTAACTACTGTCGTCTAAGCTCTGGTAACCTCAAGGTTAGGATACTGCGATGTGTTATACATAGGGCTGCCTCTGAAGATGGTTCAGAAACTTCAGCTAGAGCAGAATTCAGCAGACAGGTTTCTCACCAGGGCAAGACAGTTTGAGCATATTACACTGATCCTGGTCCGACTGCACTGGCTACCAGTTAGTTTCCAGGCCCAATTCAAAGTGCTGACTTTGACCTATAAAGCCTTAAATGGCTCAGGACTGCATTTCCTCAAGGACCGCCTGTCCCCATATAAACTGTCATGGACTCTGCATTCATCACCTGCGGTCCTTCTTTCTGTGTCTCTTCCACTTGAGGTCTGGAAGGTAGCAACACGAGAACAGGCCTTTTCTGCAGTGGCTCCGTGTTTGTGGAATGCACTCCCCAGGGAGGTTTGCCTGGTGCCTTCATTATACACATTTAGACACCAGGCAAAAACATTCTTCTTTAACCAGGCCTTGGGCTGATTGAATCCAATCAGTGGCGTACGGAGCTGCCACACATGCACAGTCCGTCCGGGCTGCCGGGCGTGAGTAGCCGCCGCTTGGACAGGCTGCGTCAACCTGTCCGTGTGGCGGCTGCTCGTGCCTCAACTCGTAAGGCTGCAGCGCGCAAGCAGCAGCACAGACACCCGTCTGTGCTGCTGCTCACGCGCTGCAGCCTTATGACTTGGTGCGCGAGCAGCCGCCGCAAGGAAGGGATGCCAGGCGGCGGCTTGGGAGTCGGGGGTGACGCCAAGTGTCACCCCACTTCAGGGTGGAACACAGGGCGCTGCACCCCTAATGCCCCCTCCTTGCTCTGCCCCTGCATCCAATGCCCTTTTAAAAGGTGTTGTGGTGGGGCTCTTGGATTGTTTTTGTTTTCATTTGTGATTTTATATTGTGATTTTATATTGTGAACTGCAGTATTGCGCCTAAGATTTCAGATGAAAACTGCAGAGTTCCAGCTACTCTCTGAAGTCTTAAGACTATTAGCGGGGAGGGCAGGGGAAGGACTAGACCATGTGAAAAATGAACATAATATTTTAGCTGCAGTTCATACATTTTCAACTTTGTATTCTTGTTCATTCCGTTGTCGCGCCCATAACCTAGGTTTAAGGTGCCATTTAGCTCCTAGCTTTCATACCTCAATTTCTAACACGGCCTGCAGGTACAAGGTTCACTAGCCCTGCTTTAAAACAATCCAAGTTTAATTTAAAATTTAGATGCAAAGCTTCTTGTTTTCCTTTAGTTTTGCTTATTCCGCAAGATGTAATAAGTAAATAAGGGGGGGGAACCCATGTAGGGTAGCTTAGCTGATTCAGTTTCTTTGATTCCCACAGCCCTAAAGCCTTTGACAGAAAACGCTAGCAATATGAACAATAAAAGGCAACAGTCCTTGTAGACGTGGGCACTAATACTGAATTGAAGAAAGCTGAAACAACCGTTATTGAATTTTGGTTGCTTTCCGGTAAATTTTTAATTCCCTTTAACTTAATTTATCGTTGCTCGCATATTTATCATCATTCACCATGAGCTTTTTAAAAACGATTGTAACAATGTCAATGAAATACTGTTGCGTTTGAGCTTGATAGGAGCAACACCATATCTTACGCTTCCATTTCCTTCAGGAACATTACAGAGCAATGGCATAGTAGTTGGTTTATGTTGTAATGATAAAGCTCTTCTATTTCACCAAGGAAACGGTTTTGGCTCCAGCTGTTAATTTCATCCCCGAGCCTGGCACATTTATGTTGTCAAACCTCTTCCGCCTCAGCCAGTTTTTTTGCTTCGGCACAGAGGCATAGCATAGCTGGGGGGGGGGCAGCACTTACCATGGGGCCTGGCCGCCAGTGCGCCTGAGCCACGTGCTTTTCTTGGGAGTGCCGCGGTGGCTCGGGTGCCTGTAGGCTCTGTGCTGCCTGAAATGGCAGTGTGGGGCTTGCGTCTGGCCCCCACCTCTCCCTCACCTGCGCTACATCTAAGGGGGCGACGGGGGAGGGAAAGGCAGAGGCTCGGCACAGCTTGCCCTGCCCTGGGTCGCCCCGCCCCGTGGGTGGCTTGCACTGCCCCCAGGTGCCCGAGCGGCTAGCTACGCCCCTGCTTCTGCAATTCTCTCAACTCTGGTCCATTGGTGCCATTTGCCCTTCCCCCTTTTATTCCTCACTTTTGCCCAGGTGGCAGAAGCTTCAGGAGTCCCAGTCTTTGGCCCGAAGCAAGGGTGCTACAAATTACGTCAGGGCTTGGTAAGAAACAGTCTGTTTACTCCTACGCTGAAGTTAGGAGATAACGGTAAATCTTCTCCTTGGAGGGAATACCTTCCCACAGCCACTTCTAAGGTCTTTGCCTTGGTTCATAGAGGCAGCTTTCCATCTCCACCGGCAACTATGCATATGATGGAATCTTCGCCAGTTTTTAATGATGCTCCTCAAAAGAGAGACACGTGTGGTTTTCATGTCTTCTTTCGCACACTGCACTTGGAGGAGGAGGAGGAGAAGCTTTCATGAAGTTAATATATATTCAGTTCATAACATTAAACTTAGTACTCCAAGTAAAATCAGTGTATAAAAGGATCTCTCTCTCTCTCTCTCTCTCTCTCTCTCTCTCTCTCTCTCTCTCTCTCTCTCAAACAAAAAGGCCCCTGGGTCCTGGGCTTCCCAATTCATATTTATGAGTATATTCTCTTTTTATTTACAGGGATCTATTCTAAGAAGACATGTCGAAGGGCTCTACTTTTTTTTTCAAAGCACAAAATGAAGACTGAAAAGTTTGTGTACAAAGAAGATAATCAAGTTTTTAAAAATGCCTGAAATCCAAACTTTTGGGATTTTTTTAGGTGTACTTTTTCATTTTCCATATCTCAGCTGTGAAGTCAACAAACACAGTACCCCTCTTTCTATCCTCCAAGGGGCTGGCTACTCGTGTCTGCTTCCACTATATTTTAAATTAAGCTTTTCATTTGTTGTGTTCCTAAAACATAAGCCAATAGACTTTGGTTATTATGAATCCATTCATTATCTTGTAATTGTTAAATGTCTAAGCAAATTTCAGGGCTGAGGCTTCCCACAAATTGTTCAATTCTTGCTATTAATTATTTGTTACTTGTGGTCAGTGTTAAGTCTCATTTATAGTGTTCCTGTTCCTTGACTGGATGCCTGAAGCATTTAATCAGGAAAATAATTAGTTGTATATAACGAATACTGATGCACCTGCCTGAAAACGTTGGATACCACAGACACACACTGACACAACAGAACAAGACGCAGTAGCAAACCAATGATTTAAATGGTTCCAGGCAGGCCAGTCTGCCTAAATAGGAAACCATTTTGAATGCAATCATGACTCTTCATTTGAATAATTTTCTACTCAGAGAGAGAAGATTGTCTCTTTGACCTCTGTCTTTTAGGCCTGTGACAGTTTATTTCAATTATTCAGTTTATATGGTTTCTATCAGTTATCTTCACATACTGTTTTCTACTTTTCTTGTCAGCCAAGTAATCCCTGCACACACGGATCTATCAGCACATAACCCTGGGGGCATCACTCTACCATGCGCCATAGCCCAATGGACTGGTTCACTTGTCATGCTAAGCCAAGATTTAGAAACTATGGTTTAGTCAACCATAGTTAAAACTGATAATCAAAGCCCAATCTCACGGCTTAACTGTGCTTTATTAACTATGGTGAGCTGGTGCTAGTTAAACAAGGTTTGTAGCTGTTTTATAAGCCTTGGCTTACATTAACCATAGCTTAGCATGAAGCCTGAACCTGGACCTCTTCTGAACTATGGTTCAGGGACAGGAGGCACCAAAAAGTCACTGAGTCACCAGGAAACAGCATTCCCAAAATGAAGCCACAGGCTAGACTCAGCAGCTCTCTCTGATGCCTCTTACTCTGCCTGTCTGTGGTTAATTTGCTAATCTTCCAACCTTTGTTGTTGTTGTTGTTCAGTCGTTCAGTCGTGTCCGACTCTTCGTGACCCCATGGACCAGAGCACGCCAGGCACACCTATCCTCCACTGCCTCCCGCAGTTTGGCCAAACTCATGCCAGTCGCTTCGAGAACACTGTCCAACCATCTCATCCTCTGTTGCCCCCTTCTCCTTGTGCCCTCCATCTTTCCCAACATCAGGGTCTTTTCCAGGGAGTCTTCTCTTCTCATGAGGTGGCCAAAGTATTGGAGCCTCAACTTCCAACCTTAGGGAAGATTAAAATGACATGAAGCACAACATGAGATAACACTGAAGCACCTTTAGTGCAGGATAAAGCACAAGGTTTTAAAATGAATACTCCCAAAGCTTAAATAAAAGAGCAAAACACACTGATCAACATGCATCCCACCTCAACCACAACCTGGCAATTCCACCTTGTTGAATCTTGAGAAGACTGTCTACTCGATAGAGCAACTTAAGGGTGATTTGCACCCTTTGTTTGGGCACTATGCAAAACAATGCAGATGTGACCACAGTCTCCAAGGCCATCAGTACACTCTCACATGGCCCCTGAGACCACCCGATTTGTCTAGATGACTTAGAGAGGGTATTTGGGGAGGTAGGGAAGCAGGCAGATAAGCTCAACTGGGGCATTTTCCTTTTGTTTGTGATCCTGTGGCTGTGGCAGTTTTGTGGTAACTGACACAAAGTGAAGGACGCACATACTTTGCATGCAGAAAGTTCCAGGTTCCATCATGGGTGTTCCCAGTGAAAAATAATTGGGTAGCAGGTGTTTCGAAAGAGGTTTATCTGAGGACAAGTGCTGCGTCAAACATTCACCAATTAACAATAAAAGAATTTGCATTCACAAACAATAATCTAAGCTCAAAACCCTGCACATACCATAGATCTTAAAGAAGTTTAACATGCCTAAAGAGTAAGGAACAAAAATAGAAGCTTCTTTCTTAGGAGAAGAAAACTTTTGAGAAATTGGAGGAGATTTTGTCTTAGCACCTCCGAGAATCACTGCCAGTCAGAGTAGATAATTCTGACCTAGATCCCATGTCTTTCGGGGAAGATTGTCTCCCATTACTGATCTTCTCAGTCCTGAGCTCCCGATGAATTTCCAAGAGCTCTGAGGCTCCCTGGAACTCATCTTGAAAAACCACTGGCTTATAGTTTTGCAACACAGCTGAACATTTTGTAAGATAATATCATGTGTCACTGTTGAGAAGCTTACGGCTGGGGATTTCAGATCTCTTCCTATCAGGGAACCTCAATTGATTTATTTGCAAAGCAATCCCTACAAGTCTGCCACAGAACTCCTGAGTGCTACAGAGAACTCTGAGGTGTCTTTCAGAATGAATTTATTTGGAGAACCTCTGGGTAGCCCTATCAGAATTTGCATTTGAATCTCATGAACTAAGAAAGCACTCAGCATTCTCTTTCCCTTCATGATATGATAGGGCATGTTGAATTTTCCAACTCTTAAATTCCAAAAGGGAGGGGTGCCAAAAAGTTGTAACGTGACTTGGGAATTCAAAAGATATTTTGGTTAAATTAATATAATTTTAGTTTTGCTTGGCAAGTAAAATGTGTGTAAAATTGCATACATATCATTAAAAATGATTGCCAAGTACTTGAAGTTATATTATATATAAATATTATTTTTTGTTATGTATTTTTTTTTAATTTAGCATTACCTGACATTTTCAGAAGGTAAAATTAAAATTCTTTGATTTCTCTGAAAGCACTTTATGTTAGGGTTCCCAGACATCCCTGTTTCCCGGGGACAGTCCCCAGATTTGCGAATAAGTCCCCAGACAAATTTCATCCCCACAATGTCCCCGGATTTCATCTAATGTCCCTGGGAAACGCAGCAGCGGCAGTCTCGGCAGCCTGGAGCAGTTGGCTCTGGTTGGCTTCAGGAGCTGCTTGGAAGTCCCCATAAGATGGTGGTGCAGAGGCTGTAAGATGCAGCTTCCAGGCTGCCTCCACCTTCCCTGACCCCAGCAACTAAGCTGTGAAGGGAGGCTTCATGCTGCCTATCGGAGCAGCCTCCCAACTCCTACTTGTGTGCAAGCAGGAGCGGGGCGGGGATCTCTCAGTTAGGCAACGGGAAGCCTCCTTTTTCAGCTGAGGGATCCCCGCCCTCTCCTGCTTGCACGCAAGTAGGAATGGGATTGGGGCTGCTCCGCCTTCCATGCCTGACCCACCACGCACCACTTCCCCACCACCACCACCACCACTGAAAAACCAACAACTCAGGGGCTGGCCAGGCTCATGGAGAAAGGAGATAGAAGCCTCGGAGGAAGGGAAAACGTGGCGGTTGAGGTCAAGGTGGCGGCTGCCCTTCTGCCACCGCCATTGTTTCAGCATCAACGCCCCGAATGTGTAGTAATTAATTAATTAAAGTGTCCCCGGATTCACTGAAAAAAATCTGGTAACCTTACATTATGTGCTTCTTCATCAAATGTAGACAGCAAGCTAAATGTTGTCCAATCACAAAAATGATAGCAAATTGGAATTTCTCACAACCGAAAACCTATTTTAAAGACCCCTCACTGAAGAAATCTGCAAAGATTAAGTTTAACCCCCCCCCATGTGCTGCAAATTACTTCTGAATTAATGCGACGAGGGTCATGTTATCCATTGCTCTTCATTGTGTCAACCTCGACCTCCATTCACACCCTTCCCCACTTTTTTCTTGGCTCCCCACATAATGTGCAAAATAATAAGTAATGAGTCAGGCTTGTCCACACTTACCTTTTGCTGCACTCTGTCCCAAATTATGGAGCAAAGAAAGGGGGACAGGGTGCTTTAAAAAGAGAACCATTCCTGGAAAGAGCAGAGGGCAACTAAGTGTGGATAAGCCCTAAATTACCATATATACTTGAGTATAAGCCTAGTTTTTCAGCACATTTTTTGTGCTGAAAAAGCTGCCCTCGGCTTATACTCGAGTGAGGCTGGTGGTGGGGGTGGCGAGAAAGAAGCCCTTTCTCTCCGCTCGTGCCGCCACCCGCTCTCCCCAGTCAACCATTCCTTAAGAAGTGTACAAGAACGGCGGTTCTTTACTCTCCCCAGGCAGCTTGTTCCATTCCTGAACTGCTCGCATAAATGCAAACTTGGCAAAGGAAGAAGAGGAAGGAGCAGCCCAAAGGGTTGCTTTCAGGCTGCTCGTTCCTCCTCCTCCTCCACAGCGGCAAAGGTGAACCGGCTTATACTCGAGTCAATAAGCTTTCCCAGGTTTTTGTAGGAAAATTAGGTGCCTCGGTTTATATTCGGGTCGGCTTATACTCGGGTATATACGGTACATCTTCAGTTTGGCTACATTCAAACACATTTTTCCTCTTTCAAGCTACACAGATGGAATTATGTGTGATTTAAGTTCTGTAAAAGCCACACATAATGCATGAGAAGTTGGTGAGTCAGGGTAATGACGTGATGTTTCTTAATATTATGTCACCACAACAGAACATGTTTTTAAAAGCTTTATCGTCTTTCTGCACATCATAGTCAAAAACCTCATCCCCCAAGGTGCAATGATGGCCTAATCCCCAAAGTCCCTCAATAATTAAATCATATTTTGCCATTTATTTTGACACGTCTCTGCCCAACTCTCAATCCACAATTGTTCCAACCAACATAAATTGTTAAGGGTGTAGGGTTAGGACCAAGATGACAAACTGTCCTAGCAGCTGATGTGTTAATAGCTGGTAGTTGTTGTTTCCAAGACAACCTTTCCTAAAATCTATGTCGATTGAACTTACTCAAATTACCTGACCATCATGCAGTTATTTTCATTTCTGGGATTGGTTATTAAAAAACATAATCTCTGTCATAGAATAATTCATAGCCAGTTTTGCCTTCCTGCGTAGGGAACCAGATTTAAGCCACAGCCTTTTAAAACCCAGTTTGTTTAAGGATAACAATACGAGGGTGTCGTTAAATAAGACATACCGGTATCTTTCATTCCCTCAGTGCCAGGGAGGGTGCGGGTGTAGGAAATAGTACATATAACTGTGTTTTACAATATACAATTCTGTTAAAACCCTATTGTTAGCTGAATTATGTGTGTTAAAACATCAGTAGGGCCAATCCTTACTTTAATGGCAGTATTATGATGTGATACCTGTGTGAGCCAAAACAACCATTTGTCAACATTAGTTGCAACCAATGTACACCATAACTGATCTCTCTGTTTATCGGATAAAAGACTGAAGTAAAATAATTGAGATTTGCAATTAAATGTTTATTTGGGCCCTTGAGATACTTGGAAATTAAATGGTGATCAATTGTGCTGCAGTCCTTTCAAAATTTAGACTTCTCTTCATTAATAATGGCATTTTACAAATCCCAGGATTGCAGTTTTTGTTGTGTATTAAATAAGATATTCTGGCAGCAGGGTAAAGTATTGTTATTGGTCAATTTGAAGTGTACAAATACAATCCACAGCCTGATTGGGTCCCGCCGGAAAGTTTGAATATTATTGGTTCCCGCTAAAATGTATCTTTCCCCCCAGTCCCAATGTGTCTATAAATAGAGCTTTCCCTACCCCCTATCCCCAGTCTTGTCTAATCCCCACAATAAAGAGCTGTTTTCACTAAGACGTGTAGCTGGACTTCTTGCTACCAGAACCCACGACACAACATACTGGCGACGAAGGTGGGATTGAATTAGGCCGGCTGAGGGCTGTGGACCCTAGCGACCTGATTCTGGCGACAAGACTCCCTGTGACTGACAGGACAGATCAGTCCACTAAGATGGCTGCGTCACGGTTCATGGAACCATTTCAGCCCGGAGCAACTGAGGCCTGGGATGCTTACCTCGAGCGCTTTGAATTCAGCGTGGCTGCAAAAGGGGTCACCGACGAGGAGAGGAAAAAGGCGTTGTTCCTGAGTTGCTGCGGGGCAGAGACCTTTGAGTTGGCTCGGGCAATTCTGGCCCCCACAACCCTGCGGGAGGCGTCGTTCGCGAGCATTACGGAACGCCTCTCGAGTCATCTTAATCCTACAGCGTCGAAGATGACATGGCGCATCGAATTCCATAAGAGGCAACAACGACCTGGTGAGACGGTAGCAGTTTTTCTTACCGAACTAAGAAAGCTGGCGAGACACTGCAAATTCGCCAACTTGGAGGAGGCCCTGCTGGATCGGTTTGTGTGCGGCCTTCGCAGCAGCAAGGGCCGCAGGCGGATTGCAGCAAAACAAGACATGGATCTCGCGACAGCGCTCCGTGAGGCCATTGCGACAGAGAGCGCTGAGAGAGAGGAGCAAAACCCGGGCCAGCGAGCCGAAAAGCGAGCTGGAGAGTCAACCAACACCGTGGACAACCAGGATGTCAGCCCCAACCAAAGCCCTGTGCGGGGAATAGAGATGGTGCGACAGGAGAGCACAGCAAATAAAGGTCGGCAGGGGGTCTGCTCTGGCTGCGGCGGATCACATGAGAGAAGGAAGTGCCGGTTCCGAGATGCTACGTGTCATGCTTGTGGGAAAACGGGGCACATAGCCAGGGTCTGCAAGTCGAGTGGCACGTCGGGGTCCGCGAAATCAAGAGGTCAGAGGACATCCACAGCGACGCACCAACTCGACGATTGCAACTACCTCACGCAAATCGAGGGCAGAACTGTGCAATTTCCAGCCCAAGGGAAACCAGCTGTGCGGGTCCTAATCAAAGGGAAGCCGTGTAACATGGAGGTGGACTCCGGATCCGGATTCTCCATCGTCTCGGAGGACACGGCCAGATCGTTATTTCCGAGAGGTAAGCTTCCGAGATTGGAGCCCTTCCCGGCTACTCTACAATCCTACTCCGCTGGCCGCATAGACATTTTGGGGATGTGCGCAGTGAACGTACAGTTCCGTGAGAGGGAGGCCGTATTAAAGCTGGTGATCGCAAAAGGGAAGCGCACTAGCCTGCTGGGTACGGACTGGTTCCCGGCCTTAGGGTTGGGAATCTCAGGGCTCAACACGGTCCAGACAGCTTCCGAGACATTTAACACCTTGTACACGGAATTTGGGGAGCTATTTAATGGAGAGTTAGAATGTTATAAAGGACCTCCAATTGACTTAGAACTGGACCCGGGGGTTGCGCCAATCCGCCTCAAACCCAGGCGGGTTCCATTTGCGCTACAGCCTAAAATAGAGACTGAATTGGAGAAGCTAATACAGCAAGGGGTGCTTTCACCAGTGGACTCTGCTAAATGGGAAACACCCATTGTCACACCCCTGAAGGCTAACGGGGAAATACGAATTTGTGCGGATTACAAATGTACGATTAATAAGGCCATCAGGGGCAACTCTTACCCAATCCCAGTAGTGTCCCAACTTTTAGCGAAGCTGGCTGGGGGCAAGGTGTTTGCAAAGATTGACTTGGCACAGGCATACCAACAGCTTCCAGTGACTCCAGCGTCCGCAGAAATCCAGACAATTGTGACGCACAAGGGCGCCTTTAAGGTGAATAGGCTGCAGTTTGGAGTCTGCGTGGCACCTGGCATATTTCAAAGTCTTATGGAGCGCCTGTTACGGGGCCTGCCAGGTGTCCTGCCGTATTTTGATGATGTGTTAATCGCGGGCAAAGATGCTCAAGAACTACTGGGACGCATCCAGGCAGTCCTATGCAAATTCCGGGATGCGGGGTTGAAACTTAAAAAAGAGAAATGTAGTTTTGGGGTAGCAGCTGTGAACTTCTTAGGGTACAGAATTGATGCTGCTGGCATCCACCCCATGGAAGACAAGGTTAAGGCTATCGCCGCAGCACCGACACCTAGTAACAAGGCTGAGCTGCAGTCCTTCTTGGGCCTCGTCAATTTCTATCACGCCTTTGTGCCACACAAGGCATCGATAGCCGAACCACTGCATCGGCTACTCCAAAAGAAGTGTGCATGGCGTTGGGGGCAACCGCAACAGAGAGCTTTTGAAACGCTGCGGGGCGTGCTGTCAAGGGAAAGTACCCTTGCCCACTATGATGCTGCTAAACCATTGGTGTTGGCGTGTGATGCCTCACAATATGGCGTGGGGGCTGTCTTGAGTCACAGGGAGGCGGATGGGTCGGAGCATCCAATCTCATTCTATTCAAGAACCTTGAGCCCCACAGAGCGAAACTATGCCCAGATTGATAAGGAGGCACTGGCTATAGTCACAGGAATCAAGAAGTTCCATGACTACGTGTACGGCCGCCCTTTCACAATTCAAACGGACCACAAGCCGTTGCTGGGGTTGTTCTGCCCGCATAAACAAACGCCCCAAATCTTGTCCCCACGCATGCTCCGATGGTCCATTTTTTTGAATGGATTTCAATACGAACTGTGTCATGTGAAGGGTAAGCTGTTGTGCCATGCGGACGCGCTGAGTCGTCTACCACTACCTGGAGCAGCCGACGACGACGACCCAGCTCCGGCCGAGCACGTCATGATGATGGAGACACTTCCCGGACCACCCGTGACTGCCGTCGACATCGCCGCGAGAACTAAAAGGGACCCCGTCCTCGCCCGTGTTCTTGTGTGGGTGGGGAGGGGTTGGCCAAGTGGGACTCAGGAAGAGAAATTTAGACCTTTCATGGCAAGACAAAATGAGCTGTCCCTCCATAAGGGTTGCATATTGTGGGGCGATAGGGTGGTTATTCCAAGGTCGCTACAGAATGAGGTGTTAGACACATTACACATGGGTCATCCGGGCATGGTTCGGATGAAATCTTTAGCCAGGTGCTATGTGTGGTGGCCAGGTATGGACAAGGACATTGAACAATGGGTGCGCACCTGTCGAGCGTGCCAGGAGGTGCACCCAGAAATGCCCAGGGCACCAGTGCATTGGTGGGAGCGGGCTAAGAAACCGTGGAGTCGGCTCCATGTTGATTTTGCAGGGCCGTATCAGGGAAAGGTGTTCCTAATTGTAGTAGACGCTTACTCGAAATGGAGGTCTCAATTGTTCCAAACATGTCCTCAGCTGCTGTAATCAGGGCCCTGCGCATTTTGTTTGCAACGCATGGGTTACCCGAGACCATAGTATCTGACAACGGGGCGGCTTTTGTGTCCCAAGAGTTCAGGGCATTCCTGGCCGATAACTTCATTAGAGGGGTAACTTCTGCTCCCTTTCACCCATCCTCGAACAGACAAGCCGAACGGATGGTGCGTACGGCCAAGGGTTCAATAGCACGCCTGCTGGAGGGGGATTGGCCTGCTCGCATTGCAAGGATGTTGTTCCTGCAGCACACAACGCCGTGTGCATCCACAGGCAAGTCCCCAGCTGAATTATTAATGGGAAGGAGGTTGGCCACAATCCTAGACCATGTCCACCCTGACAAGAGAACCACCGGCTGCCGAGGGTGACAGAACCCGATACCTGTCAACAGAGGATTTGGTTTGGGTCCGGAACTATGCAAGGGGACCAGCATGGGTGCCGGGGGTGGTCACCCGACCCAGTGAGCCAGTGTCATATTTTGTGACGTTAGAGGATGGCAGAGTAATGCGCCGCCACATTGACCAGCTAAGGCGCCGGTTTCCAAGCAGGGTAAGCCCGAGTGGGGAGGAGCCGCGCACAACTCCGCCGGCGTCCAGTGAATCGCAGCAGTCTAGTCAGGATGACTCCGGGCCACAGGAGGTGGAGGGCTCAGAGAGTCAGGAAACCGAGATCACCACTGATGAACCTAACCCGGGGACAACTAGTCCGCCTAGAGAGTCAGCTAGTGACACAGCTCCAGCTGAGGTACCCGAGGTTATTGGGGAGAGAAGTCTGACCACGGACAGTCCAAGGAGTGACACACCGGGGGTTAGGCGATCCGGTAGGACTCGAAGACCTCCGCAACACTTGAAAGATTATGTGTATAGTATCAACTGGGTGCGGGGGAGTGTTGTGTATTAAATAAGATATTCTGGCAGCAGGGTAAAGTATTGTTATTGGTCAATTTGAAGTGTACAAATACAATCCACAGCCTGATTGGGTCCCACCGGAAAGTTTGAATATTATTGGTTCCCGCTAAAATGTATCTTTCCCCCCAGTCCCAATGTGTCTATAAATAGAGCTTTCCCTACCCCCTATCCCCAGTCTTGTCTAATCCCCACAATAAAGAGCTGTTTTCACTAAGACGTGTAGCTGGACTTCTTGCTACCAGAACCCACGACACAACAGTTTTGAAGAAGAATCATGTATATAATTTAGAAGCCACATTCCAGAGATGAATGGGTCTACAATTGCCTGTTTTACAAGGATTGCCTTTTAAAGAAACTGATAGTATCAGTTGAGTTTATAGATGGGAATAATTTCACTAATTTCACCAGTTTAGCTCTAATTGGAAAAACTAAGGGGAATCATATATTCTCCAGGGGTCTTCCCTACCAAAAGGAATGATATCAAGTCTTTAATTTCAGTCTCAGAAACTGATGGCCGACTCAGGAGAACAATGGCCAGAGAGAACTTTAGATACTTATTGACCTATCACCACATGTGCTGCTGTAAGTTGGAGACCCCATTCTCCAGCCATTACTGGGGTTCTGTTTAAAAAAATATGCTTCCTCAGTAGAATCCTGTGGGATGTAAGAATCCAGTGCGGCCAAACTTGATATGGGGCGTGGCCTGTCCTACAGAAGCAGAAACCAGCACTACAGGCTGGCGTCCATTTTGTTTTCTCTTGTTCTCTTTCTAGCGATGCCATCTTAACAGCAGCTCCACTAAGATGTACCCTTGGCACTAGGGCCAAGAGAAGGTGGCTTTCTCCACAAGGAGATTGTTGCGCGTCGAGGTCCTCAAGCCACCCCCCCAAGAATTAAACACAGAGACATAAATTTTGGTTTGGGTTTTTGGCAAATAATTTAGGGCCACAACTTTATTAAAATACAAATTTGGTGAGTGGTTGCGTAGGCATTGGTTCAGACTATCTGTCCAAACGGGACAGCTGCTGACTTCAGTCAGCGTCGGGAGAATGCAGCTGGGGAGAGTTAAGGAGGCTGGGGACGAAACCTCCCCCTCACCAGCGGTCCCGGGGGCTCTGCCTATGGCCCTAGCCCCAGACCTGGGGTTCGGACAAAGCAAAAGAGCCGCCGGATTCCTTTAACGGAATTCCCTGTACCAACATAAACATGATTGCGGAGGTGGGGCCTCACCATCCAAGCAATCCAAAACATAACCAATGCCTAACCGCCAACCTTACAAGTTGTGACAAGTTGCTACTGCAGTAGGCGAAAACCATAAGGCAACCACTAATCAGCCAGATGGAAAAATTCCTACTGGGCCCCTGCTACAAAGCAGACGACCCCATGACAGGCAGTTGCAAGGTCAAAGCAGAGGCCTAAGAAAACAATGGGGGGGGGCGGGTGGGTGATCCGAAGCTCGAAGTCAAGAGAGGGATCACCCTGCGTGCAGAGGATTATAAAGGACGCTGACCTGTCCATCACAAATTGCTACATCTCACTTTGCCCAGTAACTCTGCCTGACCAATCCTGACTAAGGCCAGCGTCCAGCCACTCCCTACAGGTCAATTTAGTGTCTTGCCAGGCCCCGACCGCAACACGTGCTCTTACTCAGGGTAGAACCCGATTTACCATATTTACATTATGTTCTAATCTGTTTAAGTCTGCCTTTTACTGGGATCTTAAGGTAAAGGACCCCTGACCATTAGGTCCTGTCGTGTCCGACTCTGGGGTTGTGGCACTCATCTCGCTTTATTGGCCGAGGGAGCCGGCGTACAGCTCCGGGGTCATGTGGCCAGCATGACAAAGCCGCTTCTGGCAAACCAGAGCAGTGCAGGGAAATGCCGTTTACCTTCCCGCCAGAGCAGTACCTATTTATCTACTTGCACTTTTGACGTGCTTTCGAACTGCTAGGTGGGCAGGAGCTGGGACCGAGCAACGGGAGCTCACTGCCAACCTTCTGATCAGCAAGTCCTAGGCACAGTGGTTTAACCCACAGCGCCACCCGCGTTACTGTTGAACAATTGATGACTGTAAGTAAACTCTTTTTTATACTTTAAATAAGACTGTGCAGTGTCTTATTTTAGGAGGGACTGGTTGGGGAAAGGCCAGGAAATATTTACAAAAACTTTTAACGAGTCTGCACAACCTGTCTGCTGCACGTGTATTTATAAGGGAATGTCAACTCTGCTAATTTTGTTAAACTTGTGAAGACAAGTAGGGAGAGGATATTATAAATAATATACCCTCCCCCGGACTCGAATACATTCCCACAAATCCAGAATGGAGGTTTGATGTTTTTGATTTCTATAAGAGGTGAAGAGTTGCTTGATTTGCTTGAGAGGTTTTAACCCTCCTCAATTACAGTGGTACCTCGGTTTTCAAACAGCTTAGTTCACAGACAACTTGGAACCCGGATGCTGCAAAACCGGAAGTAGTTGTTCCGGTTTCTGGACTTTTTGCTCCGTTTTGATTCCCCCTATGTTTCCTGTTGCAATGCTAATTTGCCCCCCCCCCATTGTCATTCAAGCCTTCCGTTTCCGATTGCAGTGTTCTGAGGTGATATTTGGAGCTTATATTTGGTGCTTTTGTTTTTGCTATTTTGCATTTTTTTGTTTTGAGGCTTTTTCAGTTAATTTGTTTTTGTGACTGTGTGGATCTCAGTTGAGCTACTGATTGATTGATTGATTGATTGATTGTGTGACTGCGGAAATGGATAAAAGCCCCCCCCCCCCCATCCAAACAATGACTATCATCAGTGCAGGTAAGAAAAAAAAATTAATTATAATTTTTAATCATCTACAATACTGTTTTATTTATTTTATAGTACAGTACATTGATTATTGCTTTCATTTTATGCATCAGTGGTCTTGTTAGACAATAAAATTCATGTTAAATTGCTGTTTCAGGGGTTGTTTTTAAAAGTCTGGAACGGATTAATCCATTTTGCATTACTTTCTATGGGAAAGCGCACCTTGGTTTTGGAACGCTTTGGTTTTGGAACAGACTTCCGGAATGGATTAAGTATGAGAACCAAGGTACCACTGTATTTGGATGCCTTGTCCACAATTATCATTTCTAGCTGATCCCCACCATATCCCCACCAAAAATTGTTGATCTAATATTCCTGGATTAAACTTACCCTTTGGAATTGATCCTTGATGTTTATGGGATGCTGCAGAGACATCTGGTCACAACTCGAAAATTCTCTTTTCAACTTTAATAGGTAAAAAATGAAAATGACAGCACAGGTGTCACAATTGCTTACAAAATGCAAGCAGCATCGCTGTACACAAAGGTGTTGTTGCTTCTTTTCTACTTGCATCTGAAGTGGCACAGCTTAGCTCCGCATTTCAAAACTGCTGAGTTCACAGGCAGGTTGGGTAGGTAGTGTGGTGCATTAAGTAGATAACCTTCTGCCTTCTTCTAAACTAGATTGTTGAATCATCTAGCCCAATATTGCTTACTTGGATCGGCAGTGGCTCTTTGTGGTCTTATTCTTGCTACCAAACATTATTTTAATTGGCAGTTGAACCTGGAGCCCTGTGCATGTGTTCTGACCGTAGCTCCTCCTCCTCAGTGGAGTACAACACACAAAGTATGTCCAGCTGCCATGCCCAGAAGCAAATCTTTGGGTTTTTTTGTATATATATCCATATATTCCTTTACACAACTCCATTCTTTCGGCTTGATTTTCCTCTTATAGTTGCGGTCAATTTTGCCATATTTATAAATTCACAAAATTTGCTCTCCCAACCCCTTATATTCTGCTGCATGTTCTTGATTCAATAATGGTACATAAGAGGTGGATTTATTCAGTGATGCTTCCCTAATGCAACCACATTATTGCTGTCTGGAGGGACAAAAATAAATCAGAATATTGCTGGTATAAAAAATGACAGCATTTCAGCAGGATGGGTTTTCTTTGTAACAGATTTTATTGATTTTCAATATATGACACATAAACACGGTATAACACATAAACACGGAGCAGAATGCTATAGGCCAGCAGATATACAACTTTTCCTGGATCAAAATAAGTACTTGGTAAGAAAAAAAAAATCATTTTCTGCATTTATATATGTAGGGCTGTTCTCCAGGGCACAGGACTATTGCAGGTGTGAATATTGCGCCAAAATGTTTTGATCTTGTTCTGGTAACTACTGTACCTACTTTGCTTCTGGAAATGGGCATTTACTCCCAGTTCCCACTGTAGGTATTTATGCACTACTAGCTGTGGCATAGAACATAGTGATTTTCCCAATAGTGGTGTATGGAAGTGAGAGCTGGACCATAAAGAAGGCTGATTGCTGAAGAATTGATGCTTTTGAATTCTGGTGCTGGAGGAGACTCTTGAGAGTCCCATGGACTGCAAGAAGATCAAACCTATCCATTCTGAAGGAAATCAGCCCTGAGTGCTCACTGGAAGGACAAATCCTGAAGCTGAGGCTCCAATACTTTGGCCACCTCATGAGAAGAGAAGACTCCCTGGAAAAGACCCTGATGTTGGGAAAGATGGAGGGCACAAGGAGAAGGGGACGACAGAGGATGAGATGGTTGGACAGTGTTCTTGAAGCTACCAACAGGAGTTTGACCAAACTGCGGGAGGCAGTGGAAGACAGGAGTGCCTGACATGCTCTGTCCTTGGGGTAACGAAGAGTTGGACATGACTAAATGACTAAACAACAACAAGCTGTGGCAGAATGTAGAAGGAGATGCATATTTGAATCTATGTTCAAAAGTGAATTCTAAAGCAATGTAGCATCCACACTCAAATACACATTCCCATCTGTATGTGTATCTGATTTCCATCTGTGGTGATCCCTAATGCAGGAAGTGATATGCTTGCAGAAATTGGAAGTGTTCTTGCTTATCCTTGCAGGCATATGAAGAAACTAAACTGAAATTCATTAATTTCACACCAGCCTCCCTTGTCTCTAAGCAGATGCCAACCTGCAGTACAAAAACATGAGGTCTGCCTGATCAGAGCATTTGTAATTCATCCCTAGGAAGTATACAGACTCTGTTTAGTTGCAACCAATATGTTTTTGTAATAAAAACAAAATGCTATGCATATTTTTCAGAGGCATATGCCTTACAAAATGGCAAACTTAATTTAAATCAATTATTTAAATTGGTCTTTTTTTCTTGACAGTTTAAATTTCGTCAATTAAAAGAGAGAGGGAGAGAGAGAGAGAGAGAGAGAGAGAGAGAGAGAGAGAGAGAGAGAGACTCGAACCAGCGCCTTCAATGCACCTTGCTGTTTTAAAGACTTTACATGAAAGTCAGAGGTTCAAGCTTCTTTCCCAGCCTATCCACACAGACTCACTCTCCTCCCTTTGCTTTCCTAGGCTGTCTGCTCTGGAACCGGACCATCACAAACTCCAGCATGTCTTTGATGTCATTATCTGCCTCTGGCCCTTTTGATCCTCATTTGCTTGCACCAGAACAGATTCCCTAGCTGAGGGTATGTCATTTTAGGGGGTGGGTTTTTCTGCACATTCCTTCAGTGAGGGGTCTTGGGTGGCAGGAATTCAAATCTGCCTTTATTTTTGTGACTGGACAACATTTAGCTTGCTAAGTCTATGTGTGATGAAGAAGCACGTAAACTGCTCTTGGGAAACCAAATTTTTTAAAATTTAACTTCTAAAAATGTCAAGCAATGCTAAACAATGACAAAAATACATAAATAAAATAATATTTATATATAATATAACTTCAAGTACTTGGCAATAATTTGTAAAGATATATATGCAATTTTACACACATTTTACTTGCCAGGCAAGACTAACATTACCACATTTTTCTATGTATAAGACGCCCCCATGTATAAGACACCCTCTATTTTTGGGGTCTCCAAATTAAGAAAACACACCCTCAGCACTACCTGTGTATAAGACGAGCCCCAATTTTAGATCTAAGTTTTTTGGGGGAAACCTAGTCTTATACACGGAAAAATACGGTATATTAATTTAACCAAAATATCTTTTGAATTCCCAAGTCATGTTACAACTTTTTAGCACCCCTCATTTTTGGAATTTGAAAGTTGAAATATTCCAACAAGCGCTACTGTCTTGGAGATTAGTCACAGACTGACAGACGTTTTCGTGCTTGAAGGAACCTGATTAGGAATTGTTTGTGGTTGCTTCAATGCTGTTTTGGTAATAGGTATATCTTCTGCTTCTCTTATTACAGTTCATGGCATGAATATGTAGCACACATGGTTGAGTATCGGAAATAACCCACTGTTGTGGTAACTATCAGCAGAGGCAAATTTAGGGGACTTCTGACTGGTTCAGTTGCACTGAGTGCAGAGCGCCAGATGTTCCTCCGGAGGCGCTGCATGTATGACGTGGAATGGAAGGTGTGTGTGGGGGGGAACCAAATTTAGGCGTGGCACAGGGTACCAATGAAATTTGAGACCCAAAGGTCTGCCACTGCTGCCCGCATGTTACTTGGCTAGATGAGCAGAAGTTAATCATATTAACAATATGGCCAGAATAATGTCTTATTACTGGAGACAACCTACCATTCAAGGTAATGTATAAAACAGGTATTTGGGCAACCATTTGTGCAAGGAAAATGTATCACAAAACAAAGGAGAACACAGATTTGCATTAAATTTGCATAAGTTAATCTAAATGTATAAATGCAAATGTAGAGAGCACTACTGTCATTTCAATGAAAACACCATACATCTCACCATAGTCAATGCTGTGTCCGGGGCAGCTGTTTACCAGCTCCATCTGGTACCCAGGCTGAGACCCTATCTGCCCGCGGACTGTCTCGCCAGAGTGGTGCATGCTCTAGTTGTCTCTCACTTGGACTACTGCAATGCGCTCTATGTGGGGCTACCTTTGAAGGTGACCCAGAAACTACAACTAATCCAGAATGCGGCAGCTAGACTGGTGACTGGGAGCGGCTGCCAAGACCACATAACACCGGTCTTGAAAGACCTACCGTACATTGGCTCCCAGTACATTTCTGAGCACAATTCAAAATGTTGGTGCTGACCTTGAAAGCCCTAAATGGCCTCGGTCCAGTATACCTGAAGGAACGTTTCCACCCCCATCGTTCTGCCTGGACCCTGAGGTCCAGCGCCGAGGGCCTTCTGGTGGTTCCCTCACTGCAAGAAGCCAAGTTACAGGGAACCAGGCAGAGGGCCTTCTCGGTAGTGGCACCCGCCCTGTGGAACGCCCTCCCACCAGATGTCAAAGAGAAATACAACTACAGTGGTGCCCCGCTAGACGAATGCCTCGCTAGACAAAAAAACTCGCTAGACGAAGGCATTCGTCTAGCGGAAGGCTGCCCCGCTAGACGAAAAAGTCTATGGGGCTGCCTCGCAAAACGAAAAATTTTCATCTTTTTTTTTTTTCGTTTTGCGGAGCGTGGCTGTCATTGCCGCTCCCGCTAGATGAAAATTTTCGCAGAACGAATTATTTTCGTCTAGCACTGTACCAGACTTTTAGAGGACATCTGAAGGCAGCCCTGTTTAGGGAAGCTTTTAATGTTTGACGGACTATTATATTTTAATATTTTGTTGGAAGCTGCCCAGAGTGGCTGGGGAAACCCAGCCAGATGGGTGGGGTATAAATAAATTATTATTATTATTATTATTATTATTATTATTATTATTATTATTAAGCAGACAGAGGCTAGTCGTCCCTATTGCTTTCCCTCCTTAGGGTCCTTCACTTTTAAACTGGACTTGGACAGAACAGCTGTTCAGAGGAGTGACAGCCGGTCAAACAGAAGACTGTCTTTTGTAAAATAGGACCGATGGGGCATTCTGATGAGGAATGCTGTAATTTATTATAAAGGTAAAAAAAAAAAAGAATGAGACTCCAGATCAGCTATTTAAAGCTAAATTAACTACAACTTTTATAATCCCTATGGTTACATACAGCATGAACGAGGCATGCAGTCTGATGCTATTAAATAAATTATTGGTTAGATTTATAATAGCCACATTAATGATAATTCTGCCTTTGCACAGAATAATAAACTCCAAAGTAATGGCCAAGTTTCAAGCGGGGGTTTCTCACCAGTGGATGGTGCCCTGGGAATGTCAGTGTCACTGCTAGAACCATGGGATTGAGAAAGTGGATTTAATTTAAGGGGGCAAGCCTCTGCCACCTTCCTCCCAGTGAGATTATGCATTAGGAATTCAAGGTTACGGCGTTCACCTCCAATGGGTGGGGACCCAGTACATTTAGGTTCATGGGCTCACATTGACAATCACCTTTGAAACACCAGGATCATCTTGCTGTTAGGCTCATGAATATTAAACGAATTTCTGCGTAACCTTTGAGCATGCAGAACTTATCTTCAGTAAGCGAATTTCAAAATTAAAATTGCCCGTCTGCAGCCTGTCATTGCTGTCTGACACTTTGGAGATAATGAAATCGCCAATACTGGTCAGGTGGCCTGGTGCATCCAGAAATGGTATGTTTGGGAATGGGGGTCATTGCAATTAACTCCAAATATTCAGATGGGATGTCTCATACGCACACACACACACACACACACACACACACACACTTCAAACATCTTGCACACCTTACTTTTTATATAATTTTGCATAATTTTAGGACATATACAGTGGAACTATCATTTTCAAGACAATTCTCCTCCCAAACCTGGCAAATCCGGAACTATACTTTATAATCTGATAACGTTGATAGTCTTTACTTGGACTTTGCTGTTTTAACCCATGTGTGAGTGTACTCATTCTACATGCCTATTTTATCGTTTTGCTTTTCATCCTTTGATTTCCAGCTGTTGTAATAATTGTTCTATCTAGTTTATATACATTATAAAATGATTTATTTGTTGTTGGGGTTTTGTTTTTTTTTTAAAAAAAAGCTTTACAAAAAGCACAACTTGTGACCCACCAAGCTGAGTGTGGCCCACCAACCTTGTATTGTGGTCTGCCAAATGCTTGATAACACCCTTGGGTGGGCAGTTTTGTTGAGCAGCCAGTGAGCTGCATTCAGCCTGGTGGGTTGCAACTGCTAGAGATTCACTTGCTATGCCTACCCTCTATTTATTTATTGTGCTTCTGTGCTGCTCTTCCTTGAAGGTCATTCATCTTCCATCCAGTGCTAGTCATGTCCCAAGCTATTATCTGCCCCTCCGCACAATTCTCTTGTCTACAAACTGTATAGCTTAGAAGCACTGTAAACCAGGACTGCCATGCATGCTTTATTCCTCTCCAGCAATCCAAGAGAGGGCTGCAGACAAGGCACGTGGTCCAGGAATTACTTCAAACAGAAATGTCCAAATGATTTTCTGGTGCAGTTTCTGAAACGCGAAACGTGGCTGGAGTGACATAAGTCTATTTGCCTCACCTACTTACTGTGCGCTTATCCAAATTGAGAATTTGTTTAGACTCTTAATGCATTTAACAGATATGGTTCAAGACTATCTGGGAGAGGCATCCCAGCATAGGCTATATAATGTCAGCTTTGATATATGACCAAAGAACCCCGTCACCCCAAGGGTGAGGCAAGATGTCACTGATATCAGGATGTGCAATAGAGCCTGGTAGATATCAACACATACGCACAAGATGGCTCTGACCCTCTGAGCTGACATTTATGAACTAGGACCACATAGCCTTTGAAGACATAAAAGCAGCACAGTGTTACATATATGTGTAACTCTTCCATAAGTATGTGCTTTAAACTTGTTTTATATATTTAAAAGAGGTTATATTGTTACTTATCCATCCTTTGTTAGGCAGCTTGCTGGTTAATAGCCCAGAATGGTTGACTGATTCACTTGCCAGGTGTGATGGACAGCTGAGCCAGATGCAGTCTGGGGATGCAGTGCCTCAGAATTCCACCAGAGGGCTGGATCCTCTCTCTGATTTGTGGAGTTTGTTCCTGGTATGAGCTTTCGTGTGCATGCACACTTCTTCAGATACCATGCACACGAAAGCTCATACCAGGAACAAACTCAGTTGGTCTCTAAGGTGCTACTAGAAAGAATTTTCGATTTTGTTTTGACTATGGCAGACCAACACGGCTACCCACCTGTATCTGATTTGTGGGAATGTTTTGGGATGCAGGAGAGGATATATTGTTTAAGATATCCTATTCCAACTTGTGTTTACAAGTCCCAGAAATTAGCAGAGTTCTCATTCTCCTTTTAAACACACGCACAGCGGATAGCTTGCTCAGGTTCGTTAAAACCTCTGTAATAAATGTCCTGGTATTTTCCCCATTAATCCCTCTCAAAATAAGACATTACACAGTCTTCTATAAAAGCATAAAAAGAGTTTACTTACAGACGTCCCGTTCACAAAAGGATCCCAGAAGGCAGACTTAAACTTAGTAAAAGTTACATTTACTCAGGAGACTGTCCCATAAGGGAAAACAGTTCCTTTCTTCTCTCTTGGCTGGAAGCCAAGAGAGCTTCTTAGCAATGTCGCTTCTTTGAGAGCGTCGTCCAAAAGAGGAAGATGGAGTCTGGTCCCTGTGGTTTTGTGTTAACCTGCCCAGGTGAGACCACACCCATCTCCAGTTACACAGAGGAAGTCCATCCCAGCCCAGAATAAACAGGAAGTTCTGGCTGGTGGACTAAGATGCCTTTTGTGTCCACTCTAGCAATGTTGTGTTTGACTGCTCCTGCGTTTTACATCCCACATGATTGGCTACCAAGGCAGCTGTCCAGAGGGGGCGGAGCCAGCACTTTGGGAGGGAGAATAAAGGGAGCCATTTCTGAGGGAGTGAGCAGATAAATAGGGAGATGGTTTAAGAGAGAGAGGTGTAGAGAGTTGGTTCTGATCTGTGTTTAGCACCTACTCTGAGGAAAACCGCTACAGCTACAGAGTCTCTGAGCTTAGATAGAAAGCTCTCTAGCAGTGGTTCCCAACCTTTTTTGGCCATGCCCCACCTAAGCATCTCTAAAATTCTGATGCCAGAATTTCAAGAGAGGTTCTGGGGCAAGAAAACAACAAGAATCTATCGACAGCATATGAACCAATATGGCTGTCTTGACCCAACAATTCTCCCTACCCCCCACAGGCAAAGAAATCTCACTGCAGTCAACTAAAAGACAACCATCCATGCCCTACCTCCCCTCACTACCAAGGAAATATAATAAGTGAATAAAAAGAGAACCTACACAGTTGATGTTGACACAAAACCCCACACATACACTAAGTAAAATAATATATGTTTTCCCACTCCATCCCCTCTCTCCCCCCTTTTCTTCCCCAGCCTTATACTATACACAACACGAATGTTTCACGACAAATGCAATTGAACTGTAGAAAACACAACTTGAAAAAAAAGAGAAATACACATACTTTGGAAATCAAGAATATCTTTAATAAAAATTATGTAAAACAAACAAACTGATGAAAGGGGTTCTGTGACGAAAGAGCTGCAGCATGTCCTCATCCAGACAAGGCCCTTCAAATCTCCCCTGCAGGCTGAAAGATGGACCCCAGAAGGTGCAGAACTTCTGCCTGCAGCATGGCCACCTGGGTGTTGGTCTGAAAAGCAGGAGAAAAAGGACAATGGTTAAGGACAAAGGGAGTTGTAGTTGAGAAATACCTGTAAGAGGACCTCCAATTCCCAAACCCGTCTTACTAGTGTAAGCCTGATTTTAGAAATGCCTCCACAGCCTGAACACGTACGCTCAACTTGTAGGGTGTTCTCCCCGCCCCATGAAAATCTTTCCTTCCTCTTGCCTGTTGTTTTCAAAAGGGAGGCTTTGGCAGCAGCCACAGCAGTGCAGAAAAGGAGTTCCTGCAAGAAATAAGGAATCTTTGAAGCAGGAGAGAACTTGATGCTAAGGGCTGCTTCGAGGGAAGAATCCCTAAAGATGTGAATGGTCTTTCACAGGCCGAAGGTCAGGGACAGAATGTCCCCTCAGCCGCCCATTCAGCTGTCCCACCCACCCCAGGGACTTAAAGAAGATCCCACTGTGGGGCTCACAAGAGCTGCCTTTTGGCAGGAACCAACAGATGACCAGGAGATGCAGCAGAAGAGCATCTCTGACTGCATGGCTTTAAAAGAGGATAAGGCGACTGAATGGAGGAGTGGGCGGTCAAAGGAGGAGTGGGCGGTCTTGGGATCGAATCCTGCTTGTGGCTTTCCCACAGGCATCTGGGTGGCCCCTGGGAGAAGAGGAGGCTGGACCAGAGGGGCCCTTGGCCTGATCCTACAGGGCCTTCTTGTGTGTTTCCTAAGCCCCCCCTCCTTCCCCCTGTCCCATTACCCCTGAGACAAGAGGCCTTTGTCTGGGCTCCAGTCCCACCCGGAATGCAGCGGCTCCCAGGCAGAGTCTTTCCCTTGCTGCAAAGGAGACAGAGACATCAGCAGGTGCCTGGCTCCCAGCCACGCTAGCCCCAGTTTGGGGCAGGGGGGTGGGAGACCTGGGAAGGGGCATTTCCTCCTACCTGATCTTACAAGCTCTCCCCACTTAGCCTCCATATGGGCATCTCAGTTCCATCCCGGCTGGCCTGGCTCAGAAGCAGCAGCCAAAGTCTCCTCCCTCTCTGAAATAACTCAAGAGGCTGTCATAATTAGAGGAAACTATGGCTGCTGCTGCTGCGCCAAAGATGGCCGAGACTGAGCCATGCCCACACGGAGAAGGGGCAGTGGGCAAGAGGCACAAGGGATGGCAGCTGGGAATCGCAGGGATGTTCTCTGTTCCTTCATCCTGGGAGCTGGAGCTGGAGCCTCATCCTGGGAGGCATGGCCCTGTGGAGGAAGCAGGATACAGTATGGGAATGGGCTGTGACTGGCCCAAAACTACGGGCAGAACATCAACTCAGACGCACATTCAGCTGTCTCAGCCACACCAAACATTTAGTGGCTTCTCTCTCCACTTTCACCGTTATGGAGAATCCTGGCAGTCCTGTGCGTTCAGGGTGCTGGGAATGGGAGCTGTCGGGAATGGTAGGTCCTTGACGAAGGACTGTTCCCAGGATTCCTTGATAGAAGCCAAGACCGTGAAAGTGGTACAAGAGGCCTTTGAATGTCTGGTGTGGTGGATGCTCTCAACAGGAAGCCTGTCGCTGACGTGGGGATTGTGCCTCCAACCAGAATCTCATAGGGTGAAACCCCTTCCTTCCCTCTCCCCCAGTACCTGAGGGTTGTCACGTCTCTCCATGGATTTGGCCAGAACAAGGTATACTTTGGGGAAAGGCTCCCTCCCTGCAAGGATAACAGAGCAATCAGCAAGCGCCTGGCTCCCAGACATCCTAGCACCACTCTGGTGCATGAGGGTGGGAGAGACAGGAAGGAAGCATTCCTATAATATAGGGCACTCAATTGGCATTTCCTCCTACCTGAAGTCTGAGCCATTCTCCCCTTATTCTGGCCTGCCTCTCTCTTTGGAAGAAACAAGCTTAATTAGTCTGATTGGTTGGAGGAGTTCCAGATAAATCTATAGTGAATTATATGTATCTCTTTTATTCTAAGGTTCATTGTGGTAACTGAGACTACCAGTTGATGTTGGCTAGAATCTCAGGAAGGACATTTTCATGGGATGCAGAAATTAGAGAAAAATATGAGCTAAGAAGGCAAGGAGAGCCACTTCTTCCCCTGGTCCAGTTCCACACACTATTTATGTGTCTGTCTGAAGGAAAGATTGAACCGGGGGGGGGGGGGGGTCCTGGGATTCATCTGCACAGAAGCATTCCCAACCAGAGCCAGATTGTCCAATGGGCAGAGCAGGAAGTGGCCTATGGGGCCCGTGATAATGGATTAAAATAAATACTGTTTGTTTTCCATAATAAAATTGGTTTATTAATATTGTTGGTTGGTAAAATAAAAAGGTATCAGGAGATAATCTGTGAGGAGCCCAGTGATATTTTGACTGCCACAGGTATTAATATGGAACTGTGCCCAACCAAGGGTGAACTTTGGTCTCTCAAATGTCAACAGAGCCCTGTATGACCCTAAAATTTGGCCCTCCCTCCCTCTTCTTCTTCAGCATTGTTTTGGCACTCTCTGCAGCGTGGTGCCCAGTGTGAGCACACCGGTCCTGCCATCCTAAAACTGCCCTGGCCAAGCCTTGTTGGCATAGGAAAGAATCGCACCTCTTGTCCTGCCCAGGTGAACCACAGAGAAGCCCTCTCCATAAAACTATAGAGATATCCAAATCAGGCCTTCCTCCTGCAGTTGGTAAGATGACAGGGAAACACTTCCCCTGCCACAGAAGGTCGCAGCATACCTGCACATTTTGGTTTCTGTCACGGCACCGCTGGGCTGCTGCTTGGCCGGAGCCTTTCCCAAACCAAGGCCCTGCGATGGAAGAAGGACATTGTATTCTCCTGGCATAGGAATCCACTCTACGGGACAGGTGTCCCGTGGTCCCTCCCCAATAATGTTCTTCTGGGGCACAGCCCCCTCAATATTTTCTCTCACTCCCCCTCCTGCCTGCCTTCCCAGTTCCCTCCCGTCCTCAGTCTGCTGCCTCCCCCCAGCCACATCCCTCCTTCTCCTGCGTGGCACAGAGCAGCCCGGTAGCAGCGCAGGAGAAGTTGAGCCAGCGGAGGCAGGGTCCTCCTGTGATGGGGACATAGGTAAGCTCCGTGGCTTACCTAAATTCAGGGAATTCTGTTCCCAGGCAGCTGGAAGATCCCCTCTTCGCCACATGCCCCTGGCATGTCGACTGGACTACTGATCCTAAGCCCAGCCCAGCTTCAGGTCCCCCACCAAGTGCCCCCTTCTAGAACCCACCGCTCTCAACACTCTGAACTGCCTCCCCCAACATTCAAACTTCCTTTCCAAGCCTCCTCCAATCTTCCCTCTCCACCAGAATTCCACTTTCTCCCCACCCCCAACCGCTTGACATTCCCTTTGGAATTCCAGTCAATTACCATATTGCAAAAAAAAGAGGAAGAGGTTACAGGTGGAATCCAGGACTCAGGATCCACCTTGGACCTCAACCCTTCTCTGTTCCTTCCCTGTGTCAAATTAAAGTTTGTAAGCCCCTCGGGGCAGGAACCTCTTTCTCAAGGATCACATGCAGTGATGGTGCAGAGAAATAATACAAAATAAATCTCACTAGGCGCCTACCCTGTGCAAGCTGAAGCCCGCTAGACGCCTTTCCCTTAAAAACAAAGGCTGTGCACAAACCATCCATTTGGGGCTCCTGCAGCATGAAAAGGAGCTAAGATTGCAGAGCTCCTTTGCTGAGAGGCAGGGACTTGGACCTTAGAAATACAATTGGCAGAGAGGGCTCTGTGTGAGGTCCCTTTCCCTGCTCTCCTGGAGAAAAAAGGAGCATATTGCTCCCCTCTCTCTTCCTTGGACCTGTGTTGGATGCAGACATGCCTCTTCCGCATGTGCCTGGCCTTGGTTAGCATGTAAATATCAGAATTGTTACAAAAGTCAGATGCCACCCCCACACTCTGCAAAATGCCAGTGGGGTTCAGGCACTCACCCGGAGTCCGTGTTCCTTTGGAGAACGGACCACAGCTGAAGAAGACCTGCGAAGCTTTCAGCAGCTGTGAACAAGTCAAGCCAGGGAGCCAAGCCGCCATGCACCAGCGACAGGTGACACTAATAACAATAACAATATTTATATGCCACTCATCTCCTCTGGGCCTCCTCCCTTCAGAGTCCCTTCTCATTAACACGTGTCTCAGCAAGTCTCTCACCATCATCTGACAGGCATCCCTCTTGCAGGCCAAAGTGCAAAGCAGCACTTTGTGACATCAGCTGACACACAGGGGCCAGGCTGCTGGGTTGTCAGGCAGCTGAATTAATAAAAATAAAGGGGGGGGAGTGTGCTGGGATGAGGCCTCAGTGGGTCAAGCCAGAGGGTGCTGTTGGGGTATGGATGCAAGAATGGGTGGGTGGGAGCCCTGGTCCATTTGTAGGAAAGAAAGAAAGCTGTCATTCAGGGATATCTTTATCAGCACCATCTGCAAAGTCACAGTGTGGTGAATAAGATTTGGGTGGTTTTATGGAGTTCAAAAAAGGTCCATATAGTTAAAGCTATGGTTTTCCCAGTAGTAATGTACGGAAGTGAGAGCTGGACCATCAAGAAGGCTGATCGACGAAGAATTGATGCTTTTGAATTATGGTGCTGGAGGAGACTCTTGAGAGTCCCATGGACTGCAAGAAGATCAAACCTATCCATTCTCAAGGAAATCGGCCCTGAGTGCTCACTAGAAGGACAGATCCTGAAGTTGAGGCTCCAGTACTTTGGCCACCTCATGAGAAGAGAAGACTCCCTGGAAAAGACCCTGATGTTGGGAAAGATGGAGGGCACAAGGAGAAGGGGACGACAGAGGATGAGATGGTTGGACAGTGTTCTCGAAGCTACTAATATGAGTTTGGCCAAACTGTGGGAGGCAGTGAAGGATAGGCATGCCTGGCGTGCTCTGGTCCATGGGGTCACGAAGAGTCAGACACGACTGAATGACTGAACAACAACAAATGGAGTTCAATGTGCAATACAATACAATATATAGGAAACAAACGAACCAATTTGGGCATCATTTGGGGAGAAAGGGTGATCTCCTATCCTAATCTGAAGGCTGTCTTCTACTTGGAAATAAAGCCCAGCAGTTCCATGGGGTTTCCTCCCAAGGAAAACATGCCTGGATTGGGGACCTCAATGGCTAAAGCCATTTGTGTGTGTTGAAATACTGCTGCCCTGAGACCTTCCAGAGCAATTGCACGTCAGTGTATACTACTACTACTACTACTACTACTACTACTACTACTACTACTACAATTACTACTAGTTATTTGTACCCAGCCCATCTGCTTGGGTTGTCCAGCCACTCTGAGCTAGATGGAGCAACCTGGGATATAAATCACCTTCCTGTGTTTCTGTTTCGGAGGGGCTATAGCTCAGTGGCAGAGCATCTTCTGGGCACCCAGAAGGGCCTTGATTCAACTCCCTGCTTGGGTTCAGGTGTGGGGACGAGAAGGCCCAGCTTGCAGGTTCGATCCCCACCTGGGACAGCTGCATCTTCCTGCATTGCAGGGGGTTGGACTAGATGTTCCTCAAGGTCCCTTCCAACTCCACAATTCTTTGATCCCGTTGCTCGGTCCCTGCTCCTGCCCACCTAGCAGTTCGAAAGCACATCAAAGTGCAAGTAGATAAATAGGTACTGCTCCAGCGGGAAGGTAAACGGCGTTTCCGTGCACTGCTCTGGTTCGCCAGAAGCGGCTTAGTCATGCTGGCCACGTGACCCGGAAGCTGTCTGTGGAGAAACGCCCTCCATCGGCCTATAGAGTGAGATGACCGCGCAACCTCAGAGTCGTCCGCGACTGAACCTAATGGTCAGGGGTCCCTTTACCTGTGTGTGCACACCATTTTTTTCTGAGATACAAGGTTTTTGATCTATCAGGCAGTCTCAAAATGTGGATTTAAAAATGTGTCACCAGCAGGTCATCAATAAAGCAGAAGGTGAGTGAACAATCAGAAGCTAAGCGATGGTCCTGAAGGGCAGAAAGGAAATGGGATTTTCCACTGTGGTACACCCACTGAGGCCTCACCATGGTAGGGAACCACCCCAGCAAGAAAGACACAATTCACATGCACTTTTAGTTGTATACAAGTGGGATGTAATGCAAATTTATTCAGTTTTAAAAACTCTTTCTCCATCAAAACCGGTTTGTGAAAAAGCACATTAACTAAATGGAAGAAATGGGTATGTTAGAATTGGGGCTGATGTGTGTACAACACTAGAAAAAATCAGCACATGGAGCACACTGAATGTACACTAAACTGTAGTATGTACACAGCCTGTCACTGAAAAAGAATAGCAAGAAGAAGTGGGCTTGAGTTGCCATTTTCTATAATATACAACACAGATGTATGCTGATGCAACTTTAATAGGATTTACCCCCATGTAGGAATTGCAAACTTAGACCAGTCTGGCAAAGCCAGTCATGGCTATTTTGCATTGCTTTATTTTAATGAGACTTGCAACCTAGCCCAGCTTCCACTAATTTCCCTGGGGCTTGTGCAGATAACATCCCATTTGACTTTACCATTTGTTCACAAATGCATTTCAGTGCCATGCATTTCCTTCTTGGTGAACTCAGCAGCTAAGCACTAGCAGGTGACTGAATGGGAAGAGTAGGGTGGAAAAATGGAGACATGTGCAATGGAGTATTTTGGAAAGGGGCATGGCTGGCAGGCTGGCTGGCACCCCGAACAGAACCGTGTCACGCTGCAACATTTTCTTCGTTCTAATTATTCAGGACCTTTGTTGCACAGGAATCAATTTTCTGCTCTAGGGCCTCTTAATAGCCTAAAATGTTGGGAGGTTTAAACTGGAGTACACTTTGAGTGTGGATGCCAGCATTTAGATGTCTGATTATGGAATGCACTAGCATATGCAGTTGATACGAAATTCCCAGTGCCAGCACTTGGGCATTTTCATCTTCTGCATCTGCAGAACTAGAAACCCTTATTTGAAAGGATCCACCTGTTCCGGAAAGAAATGTATCTGTTTCCGTCAGTGTCTGCTGAGGACTCTGTAAAACAGCATATCTACCACCTCCCTAGTGCTGCCGGCCTCTGTCCATATTGTGGTTTATACGACAATCTTATTAAAGTGAATATAAAAGTAGTTTACTCACATTCATTCAGTTCACAGTTGGATCCCTGAAGGCAGACTTAGGTTACCTAAGTATATATACATGTGGAACTATCCCATAAGGGAGTTAGTCCCAAGTGACTGCAGGCAGGCAATCACTTCTGCTCACACATAGAGAAAAACAAAATGGAGAAGAGAGGAGCAAAAGAAGATGGTGTGCTCCTCTTCCCCAGATTAGGCCACACACACCCTCTAGTCACATGCGGAGGAAGTTTGTCCCAGCTCAGGAGGAAACAGGAAGTTTCCTCCTGGCTGGTACAAAGCATCTCCTAGCACAGGGGTCGACAAGGCTTACCAGGCATGGGCCGGATCACTCCTGCGGAGATCCTCCATGGGCCGGGCTGGCGCAGCGCAATGCTGGAAATCACATCTGCGCATGTCTGCAGCGCCGGAAATTGCTTCTGCACATGCCCAGACACCAAAAATTGTGCCTGTGCAGAAGTAATTTTCAGTGTCTGGGCATGTGCAGAAGTGATTTCTGGAGCTGCAGAAGAGAGTCCCTGCGCTGCGCCGGTTTAGCACAGCATGCAGGGACTCGCCGAGTGGGCGGCTCAGTTCAGGGGTGGCTCATGGGCCAGTTAAGCAACCCTCATGGGCTGCTTCTGGCCCATGGGCCTTAGGTTTCCGACCTCTGTCCTAGCATGTCCATTCTAGGAATGTTGTACTTGACTGCTATGTGTTTCACATCCCACAAAGCTTCTTTTGCCTGCTGCTAATCAGGCCTCTATGAACCTTCAAAGCCCCCCCTTTCTGGCACTGTCTGAAGCACGCCCTGTGCTTATTTCTTCCATCTTTCTCTCCTGCCTTTAGCTGGCAGTGCAGCTTCCCTCCCCATTCAAGCCAATGGAAAAACGTTAATCCATCACTTTCTGCTATCTATCTATCTATCATCTGCACATTCATAAAATATATCAATGTAAAATACAATACAGTTAATCAATCAATCAATCAATCAATCAATCAATCAGTATCCATCAAACACAATAAAAGGCACAAGTGAATAGGGTTGCCAGGTGTCTACTATTTGAGTGGACAGTGCACTTTTTCACATTATGTTCACTATTTTTTTCCACAAAATAGTGGACTTTTTTTATTCAAAAGCTTTATGATGAAATGGTATTTTAATACATGTTAAAATGTTTGTAAGAAAATATTTAATTTAATTTAATTTAAACACACACCCCCTCGCTTGTCCGCTATTTTTTTGGAAGCAGACCTGGAAACCCTATAAATGAAACAGCAACAGATACTGGTTGTTTGTTTTTAAATATATACAGTATTGTGAAGGCCTGTCTAAAAGGTATGGTTTTCAAAAGATGTCTGAAAGAAGGCAGGGGTGTTTCCTGATGAACCCCCACCTCCACCCCCGGTGGGGAGTTTGACATAAAAAGTTATAGCCAGGTTAGTGGGGTGGGGGTGGGGGGGGTGAGAGGCAGGGGAGGCCCATCGTGTTTTGCTGCCTGAGGTTAAACAGGAAGGTGCTACCTCCCCTGCCCTCCCCCCCACCTCCCCTCCCATTGCCAAAGCCTTGCTTTCCAGGATTGTGTGGCTGCGGCTTCTGGGCTCCGTCGAGATCTTGTGAGAAGTCTGCAACATCTCACCAGAACCCAGAAGCCACAACCACTTCTCCTTGCTTGTCTGGTGGCAGTGGCAGGGGTGGGCAAGACGGCTGGTTTAGTTCGCATCATAGGTGGGCGACGTGAGAGGGAAAGGGGTTGGGATATGCAGCACAATCTTATGCAGGCCTATTCAGAAATAGCTCCTACTGAACTATTCCTACTTATTTAGAGAAAGGTATGCACAGCAGGTGGCGCTGTGGGTTAAACCACAGAGCCTAGGGCTTGCTGATCAGAAGGTCAGCGGTTTGAATCCCCATGAGGGGGTGAACTCCCGTTGCTCAGTCCCTGCTCCTACCAAACTAGCAGTTCGAAAGCACGTCGAAGTACAAGTAGATAAATAGGTACTGCTCCGGCGGGAAGGTAAATGGCATTTCCATGCGCTGCTCTGGTTCGCCAGAAATGGCTTAGTCATGCTGGCCACATGACCCGGAAGCTGTCTGCGGACAAACACCGGCTCCCTCGGCCAGTAAAGCGAGATGAGCGCCGCAACCCCAGAGTCGTCCGCGACTGGACCTAACGGTCAGGGGTCCCTTTACCTTTACCTTTATGCATAGGATTGCAGCCTTAAGAAGGAAAGAGTTGGCAAAATGAACTGGGAAGCTCAGGAATCAAGAAGACAAGATTTTTTAAAAAAAGAATGGGGAAAGTTTATAGTGTATATACGGGATTATTGTAAGCAGGTTAAAACATTGGCAGATACTTGTAATGTAAGAGTGTGCATGGACAACTTAGAAAGATTAAAAATATATATGGAGAAATAGTGATAAGCAGTTGAAAATAGGATTAATAGGGCCCATGGAAGGGTGGGGGGAAGTCAGGAGATTCAGAGCCATCTCAATATTTGGATTCGGGATTGGTTTTGTTGTATGTTTATATTTTTGAAAATCATTTTTTTTTATATAAAATAAGAAGGAAAGAGTGGGCAGATGGTCAAAACTGAACTGGTGGAATGAATGGAGCAACATTAAGTGAGGGGGGGGGGCAGCCCATGGGGACTTATTAAAATTTTGGTTGGCGTGGAGGACTCAATCTGTATACATTGTGCTGAAGTATGAGGATACATTGGCACCCCCAGCCTGTTTGCTGACTGACACCTTTTACTTGTGGAGAACACTGTTGTTGTTGTTGTTCAGTCGTTCAGTCGTGTCCAGCTCTTCATGACCCCATGGACCACAGCACGCCAGGCACGCCTATCCTTCATTGCCTCTCGCAGTTTGCCCAAACTCATGTTAGTAGCTTCGAGAACACTGTCCAACCATCTCATCCTCTGTCGTCCCCTTCTCCTTGTGCCCTCCATCTTTCCCAACATCAGGGTGTTTTCTAGAGAGTCTTCTCTTCTCATGAGGTGGCCAAAATACTGGAGCCTCAACTTCAGGATCTGTCCTTCTAGTGAGCACTCAGGGCTGATTTCTTTAAGAATGGATAGGTTTGATCTTCTTGCAGTCCATGGGACTCTCAAGAGTCTCCTCCAGCACCATAATTCAAAAGCATCAATTCTTCGGCGATCAGCCTTCTTTATGGTCCAGCTCTCACTTCCGAACATTACTATTGGGAAAACCATTTTGCATTCATAACAAAAGTGTTCCTCCACTGCCCTAGGCAACGGCATAGTCCCCATAATGTCTGCTTCAAATGTTACCTTGGAAAACAAATGCTTCTGGTTTCATTCCCCTCCTGCCCTTTCAAAACTGCAGAGGTCAAACCTGGCAAACCTTCTGGAGGATTCCGGAAAAGCAAATACATCCCTCCATTCCCCTGGCCACATCCACAAAGTCTTGCTAATCCCCATTCGGAGAATGACCATCTTGAATGCAGTTCTCGTGAAGATGAAATGCCTGATATAAACCAAATAAATGAAGACTTGGCGGTGGGACAAGCGTAATCCAGTATACCAAGAATTGTATATGACAGTCCATTTCAAAAACGTTAACTTTGGAAAGGAACATATATGTTTGAAATCTATGAATAGCTTGTGCCTAATCTATTTTTCCCCCTTGTGAACAGAGTAATGTAATCTATGGGTGACTGTACTCGCTGTGCTATGAAAAATTCATGGTTTCAGCTGCTGCCTCATGAGAGCTGATAATGTAGACATTTATCAAAACCGCAGCTCTAATGTACTAATAGTTTTTATCTAAATCTCTAGAATCTCAAGGAATTCTTACAGAGGGAACAGAACCAAATCTGCCATTGGGTGTGTGTGTGTGAGGGGAGCCATTAGACAAAAAAGGCTTTTTTTCTGATATATATCAATCACACCATATGAAGTTAAATCTAGAAGAAGAAGAAATCTGGTCCGGGGCTTTAATCTTTTAATATACAACTGAGTCTGCAGACAGTAGCACTTCAAAACAGCATTTGAGAGAGTAAGAATTGATGAACACATTAGGCTACATTTTTAGTTAGGGTGGGGGGTGGCCTTGCTGGGGGATTGTTTTGTTATCTGGGACAATTGCCAGAATATTTTGTATGAAGTCAAGATTGCAGAATAAAGACAGATTCTACTTGAAGCCGATAAAAAGAATCACAGAACTTTGAAGCGACCTGATTTTTAGCATCACATTTTGCTTGGGCCTTAGCGCTCGTGCTTCCACTGTGTTGCCAACTGATGAGGGACCTTCCTATTGTCCCTATTTTCCAGGGACAGCCCCAGATTTACAGATGCTGTCCTGATTTCTGATTTGATGCCGGAATGTCCCACTTTTCCTTAGAATGTCCCTATTTTCATCAAAAATGTGGGAGGGTATAGGGTTATGTGACCACCAAGCCAAGTAGATAAGTAACTATACAATCTTTAGAAGACATTTGAAGGCAGCCCTGTATAGGGAAGTTTTTAATGTTTAATGTTTTATTATGTTGTTATATATGTTGGAAGCTGCCCAGAGTGGCTGGGGCAACCCAGTCAGGTGGGGGAATGAGAATATATAGTCATATCTCAT
Source organism: Lacerta agilis (assembly GCF_009819535.1). Taxonomy (NCBI): domain Eukaryota; kingdom Metazoa; phylum Chordata; class Lepidosauria; order Squamata; family Lacertidae; genus Lacerta; species Lacerta agilis. The sequence continues at coordinate 46,668,488 of NC_046325.1, read as the reverse complement.
GTTACAGCCATTGCGGGTTACCTCTTTACAGGTTGCGCTCTGCAACAAACCCGGAAGTACCGGAATGGGTTACTTCCGGGTTTCGGCGCTCGCGCATGTGCAGAAACACTAAATCGCTCTTCGCGCATGTGCTGAAGCGCCGAATTGCTTCACACACATGCGCAGACGCAGCGCTGCAGGATGCGAACGCTGTGGGTTGTGGACGTGCCTCCGTCATGAATTACGTCTGTAACCCGAGCGTCCACTGTATAATATGTAATATGTAATAATGGCATTTCCGTGCGCTCTGGCTTCTGTCACAGTGTCTCATTGCACCAGAAGCAGTTTAGTCATGCTGGCCACATGACCCGGAAAGCTGTCTGTGGACAAACGCCGGCTCCCTCGGCCTGATTAAGAAGATTTCAGCTAAAACATTAGGAGAAACATCATAACAGTAAGAGCTGGGTATGTTTAGCCTGGAGAAGAGAAGGTTAAGGGGTGATATGATAGCCATGTTCAAATATATAAAAGGATGTCATATAGAGGAGGGAGAAAGGTTGTTTTCTGCTGCTCTAGAGAAGCGGACACGGGGCAATGGATTCAAACTACAAGAAAGAAGATTCCACCTAAACATTAGGAAGAACTTCCTGACAGTAAGAGCTGTCCGACAGTGGAATTTGCTGCCAAGGAGTGTGGTGGAGTCTCCTTCTTTGGAGGTCTTTAAGCGGAGGCTTGACAGCCATCTGTCAGGAATGCTTTGATGGTGTTTCCTGCTTGATAGGGGGTTGGACTGGATAGCCTTTGTGGTCTCTTCCAACTCTATGATCCTATGATTCTATGGTGGAGCAGACTGCCTTGGGAGGTGTTGGGCTCTGTTGTCAATGGGTGTCTTTAAGCAGAGATTGGCTGGCCTCTGTCAGGGATGCCGTAGTCAGGGGTGTACCTAGGGGTTGATCAGGTTGGCCCCTGCCTCTCCACTCTGGCTCGGAACCCGCCCACCGGCCCACACACTCCCCACTGCTCTGGGTGGCTGGACAAGGAGCACATGCTCCTCTGGGGAGGACACAAGGGATGGGGGGCAACAATATGTCTTGTTGCCATGGATGCAAGAGATTGGGGGCACTGATACAGCTCCTCACCATGGATGCAAGGGAGCCTAGGTACACCTCTGGCTGTTGTTGCACAAGAAAGGCCCCGGGGGCAGTGTTATCCAGGCCCACGGTTCCTTTGGCACAGAGAACACTGTGAGACGTATAGCACTTTTGGTGACATTGACTTGATTCATGCATCTACAAGTAGAATGCAGTTGAAGGAAAACAGCAGTGCAGTCTTACAAGATAAGATAAGATTTCTTTATTGTCATTGTACAAGTACAACATTGTACAAGTGCAACGAAATTGGATGCCATCCCATAAAAACAAGACAAAAAACACATTTTCAGCCACACATGCACATACTTCAACACCCATCACAACTCTCCAAGGTCATATTATCTGGCTACAGCATTTAAGATGGTTATAGCTCTGGGGTAGAAACTATTTCTTAATCTATTTGTTCTTGCTTTAATTGTTAAATATCTCTTGCCCGAAGGCAGTGTTGCAAAAAGACTGTATCCCGGATGATATGGATCCTGTAAAATATTGTTGTTGTTTTTTAAGGCAGTATTTTACAGGATGCATATAACCAGAGCTATAACCCTCTTAAGGCAGCAGATCTTCAACCTCACATCAAATCCCTGCACTATAATGTGCCTTCAGCCAACTTTCAAGCTCTCTCTAATTATACGCAGACACCTGCTCTCTTCCTTCAGCCACAGGGGCTGGGATGCCTCACCTTTTCCCATGTCCTGCTGGCCTTCCTAGTCTGAGAACCCTGCCTTAAGCAATCGCCTCCCACCAATTAGCCTTTGTAGAAAGACATCGGCTGAGCACCAAGAATGATTATCCAGCAGCCTAACCGAAAGAGCGGCTTGGTTGGCTGTAACACCAGGTATCGCACGTGAGAAAATGAGCAGGAAAAACTTACAGATTGTGTTTAAAGAAGAAAGGAAGGACACAGGTCAAAGAATCATAATAGCGGGAGTGGAAGAAATAAAGAACGTGAGGTGGAATCCTTCTGTCAGCACAGTCAACGCAAGATTGCCAGACAAAAGTGATCACCCAGTCCTCCCCCAGCAGGCTGTTTTGGGAGTTCTCCCACCCCCCACTCCCTTTTGAACCAGTTGCGGGGGGGCAGAAGGCACATGGGGGAAGGAGTTGGCAGGAGAAGGGAGGAAGACCAATTTGGCTTGCAGAAGTCCTTGCCCTGGCTTCTGCTAGTGGGGCTCATTCTTTCAATCCAGATAACCATCAGTGCAGTTCATTTCCCTTAACAGAATTTCAAGTTCACCTGGTTTGTTCCCCATCAGTTGCAGAGGCACCCTCTCCGGCACCTGGGGTGGGGCGTTGAGGGGCGGGGCGAACTGCCCAGCAATGCATGCATGACTTCGTACGGACTGCGCATGCGTGGCAGCCCGTATTGACGCCACGTGAGCGGCACCCATACTAACTGCGCACGCGCCCTCGGCCACCCTACAGCTGGGGGGGGGGAGTGGGCCATCTTTGTGGGATGATGTCAGTCAAGTCCAACATTCTAAGGGAGGACCAACTGCCATTTCGTGTCACTGAGTTTTTGGTCTGTTGGTCGGTTAGGCTGCTGCTGCTTAAAGATCTGTTAAGAGACTCACTAATATAGTTTATATAGTTTATATCTTTTGTTTTGTAACCAAAATATGTACATTAATGAATCTGTCAGTAAATTACTTTGCTTTGGTTATTAATCAGATTCATGTGTATCTTTATTTTGAGGGAGATAAAGGGATTGACAATCAAGAAAGGACGAAAGACTCAAACGAGTCAGCAAGCCGTTTGCCGCTGCATGCACACAAAAGCTCATATCAAGAACAAACTTAGTTGGTCTCTAAGGTGCTACTGGAAGGAATTTTTTTATTTTGTTTTGACTATGGCAGACCAACACGGCTACTTACCTGTAACTGGAACTATTTATTTTATATTAGGGTAATTGAAGTTACTCATCATTATAACTCCATTTCCAGATCTCCCTGAGCATTTTGGTTAGGGGATGATAGTATGTCCCAGTACTAAATTAGTCCCTTTTAAGATCTCTTGCTTATTTTATTTCCTGTTCTCTTTGCTGTACAGAGTAACATAGTTCTCTCCATTTCACCAGTTTTCTATTATTCCCGTTATACCAATGTATACCAAGCACTCCAGCCCCCTCCATCTTGGCTAGGAGACTTCAAGCACCAGCATATAAACAAGTATCTCTGATGTGTGTTTTTCTCTACGGTCCTTTGAGTCTCACGTCCTACTGTGCGCTCCCATTCTACCTCACCCCAGTTTGGATGATCAGAAACCTTTATTTTTATGATTCCTACTGAAGTGGATACCCAGCAGTTCCTGTCTCCGTTTCCTCAGACTCCAGTTTAAAAGCTGCAGGGCCACTTTTTTATATTAAGTATCAGCAACACTACCTACATTTCAGAGCTTGATTCTCTTGTATAGGCCTGGCTTATCCCAAAATATTCCCGAATGCCTGTCAAACCCAAATCTTTGCTCTTTATACCACCATCTCTCTCTCTCTCTCTTTTTAGAATTTTATTGGTATTTCCACACAAAACAACAAATAAAAACATACATACTACATAAAATACAAACACACTACAAAATACAAATAACAATCAAATAAAACAAATACATACCTCATGCCCCACCAATATAGTTATTTTAACCTTATTTCCAATTCTTACTTAGGGGACTTCCTCACGTTCTCTCTTCTGCGTTCAATTCGAATTTACTTTAGTAACTTTGTAACTATTTTAACAATCATTCACCATCATTCTTAATCTTCAATTAACATCTTATCTTATCTCTATCAACTTATTCATAACCATATCTTCTAATATAAAAAACAAATTCTTAACTTCATATATACTATTTTAACCTAACATTGTATAGCTATCGCCTATTATATACACTGATTTCACTTCAAATGTCCAACTTTTCACGTTGTTTCAAATAATCTTTAAATTTCTTCTACTCTTCTTGCACCTTCTCCTCCCTCTGGTCTCGGAGTTTTGCGGTCAGTTCTGCGAGTTCCATATAGTCCTTTATACAAACATCTCATCCACACATTGAAACTTCCTTGCTCCACCTGCCTCACGGGTTCTGCACATGGAACAGGGAACATTTCTAAGCTCTCCTGGATTTCAACTTCCTACCTAGCAACCACATTCCCCCCCCCCCACAATTACAATTTCCAGTGTAACTGGTAGCCATGTGTCTCATGACCATAAACTCATCCTCAGCATTGTCTAAAATGTCACACCTGCATCTAGGCACCAAGCCGGCAGTTCACCTCGTGGTCTACACACTGTCACTAACTCATCTGTCTGTTTCCAATGACTGAGTTGCCCGCTCTGGAGAGTCCATTTAGCTATCAGAACTTAAAGCCACTGATAGGACAAGTTTCCATAAATTTGACTTCAAAGGCCAGGTTACAATGTATTGAGCCCAGCTAACTTGCCCGTATATAGGGACGCAGGTGGCACTGTCGTCTAAACCATTGAGCCTCTTGGGCTTGTCAATCAGAAGGTTGGCGATTCGAATCCCTACGACAGGGTGAGCTCCCATTGCTCTGTCCCAGCTCCTGCCAACCTAGCAGTTCAAAAGCACCCCAATAAGCACAAATAGATAAATAGGTTCCGCTCTGGTGGAAAGGTAAATGGTGTTTCCATGTACTGCTTTGGTTTTGGTGTTCTGTTGCGCCAGAAGCGGCTTAGTCATGCTGGCCACATGATCCGGGAAAACTGTCTGTAGAGTGGATAAATGCTGGCTCCCTCAGCCTGTAAAGCGAGATGAGTGCCGCAACCCCAGAGTCGTTTGCGACTGGACTTAACTGTCAGGGGTCCTATCCTTTACCTTTTAATATGTCCTTGGCCTTTTCCCATTACCTGGCTATTCCCCACATTTATTGACAAAAGAAGGGAAAATTTAGACGAGGGGGTTACTGTTGTTGTGCATGATGGTGTGTGAGAACTCATATCATAAAAGGACACTTTTTCTCCATTGCTGTCCCTAGAGGTTGTCAGAGTTGGTTGGTTACGAGGTGTCAGGGACTGGGCAGAGGAGGAATTTTGGAGACCGCCTCCCCATTCTGACCCTTCCAGGGATGAGAAAGAGGAAGACAGTATCGATTTACAACAGGGGTTTGAGGGAGGTCACAGCTCAGAGGCAGATGAGGGCTGAAGTTGGGGAATCATGGGAGAGCCAGAGCAACACCTGGCTGACATGTTGTCATTAGAAAGCATCCCAGACTCTCCATCTCCCAGAACCCGGCGGGACTTAAAAGTAGGAGAGCAAAGAGCTCAAAGACAGAGGGCATGTAGCAGCACCCATAGAAGAGGTGATGAGAATGACGAATGAGGAAGTTGGAGAGACAGGGGTGGAGATTCACTTGGGACAATGCCATTGTCCAAGAGGCTGGGTTCTATATACTCAGGGGCTTTGCTAGGGGGGTGCGGTGGGGGCGGTACGCCCCGGGTGGCAGGGGCGACAAGCGGTGGGCGGGGGTGACAAGCGGCGGGTGGGGGTGACAAGCGGCGGCCCCTCCCGCCACTCCCCACGCAACGCCGGTCACCCTGGGAGCAGCAGCGCTGCATGGACGGGGTGCTCCCTCGGCTGTGCGCTGTTGCTCCCGAGCGACAGAGCGAGTGAGGGCGCGTGGGGGTGACAAGCGGCAGCCCCTCCCGCCATTCCCAAGCGCTGCCGCTCCCTCCGTCACCCCAGGAGCAACAGCGCACGGCCGAGCAAGCATCCCATCCATGCAGCGCTGCTGCTCCCAAGGTGACCGGCAGCATGGGGAGTGGCAGAAGGGGCCGGTGCTTGTCACCCCCACGCGCTGCCGCTCGCTCAGTCGCCCCGGGAGCAGCAGCGCACGGCCTAGGAAGCACCCCGTCTGTGCAGCGCTGCTGCTCCTGGGGTGACCGGCCATGCATGGGGAGTGGCGGGAGGGGCTGCTGCTTGTCACCCTCACGCGCCGCCATTCGCTCTGTCCCCCCGGGAGCAGCAGCGTACGGTGTGTGCGGTGCTGCTGCTCCCGGGGCAACGGAGCGAACGGCGGCGTGTGGGGGTGACAAGCAGCAGCCCCTCCCACCATTCCCACGCGCTGCTGTTCCCTCCGTCACCCTGGGAGCGGCAGCGCACGGCCCGACGATGGAGTGCGCCTGCGCGACATTTCGCGCAGGCGCACTCTGTCATCGGACCGCCGCTTCCACAGCCTCCTTTTGAGCCACAGAGTTTAAAAGGGGGCTGCAGAAGCGGCGGCGGCACTCCCGGAAACGCCCCGGGGGCGGGGCGTCATGACGGCACAATATGACGTCACGGCGCCCCGCCTCCGGGGCGTTTCCTTTGCCGCCTTGCTCCGCCACTGTATATACTCCCTCTGAAAAAAACTGAAATCAAAAAGGACTGTAAGAAACATTTCCTTTATACTTTCCTGGGCAACCAGTTGGGAGCCGCTGACAGCATCCTGACACCAGGATCTAGATTTGCTCAGGGGAGCATTTATTGAAAAGTGGTGAGAACATTTTGCTCTCCTCTTGGTGTAAATCTGCCCAAGCCAGTGATACTGTCATTTACTTCTGATGGTGAGGACCTGCAAGAAGTGAGGGCTACCCAAGAGTCCCCTTGGATAGGGATCATAGGGGGTTTTATGCAATTCCCACTCTTCTCTTCCCTTCATTGGCTGTGACTTTGCTCTCCATGAATTGAGAAACAGGACTAGTTGCCAAAGGGCTTTAAAAATACCATGGCCTACTTTGCCGTCCTTGGTCAGCCTGGGGCTTATCTGTAGAATGATTTGCTGCTGCTCCTTTTAATGAGGGAGAAAACAACAACTAATCCCTACTTAGTATTAAAATCTCCTTGTTGAATTAAAAATGAAAACAGAAAGGTCAACTCCAGACTCATAATAGGGTTTAACCATGTAAGAGCCTTGCATTGTCCAAGCAGTTTATCTGAGTTTAAAATTATAACTACACTTCCCATCAATGAAGTAAGTCGTTAACCATTCCACTGAATCATCCAACATTCCCCCCTCCCTAAAAAGAGGTGTTGGAATATTTAGACAAATGAGCAATTCAACCGGCTTAACATTCCTGACTGCTTTCTAATTTAGTTTTAATGGAGATATAATTAAGAGGTAATGTCAGTTGAGCAGAAGATTTTCACAGGATAATGTCTTACTATCACCCAGAAATAGAGGTCAGCAAACACAGCAGGAGAACTGAGATGTCTATTTTTAAAGCAGGGCCCAGTGACACTCTTCTAATAACTAAAATCCCACTTTGGGGGGGGGGGAATGGACCCAAAATTGATCCTGAATGGCATGATGAAGTGACTGAAGAGAAGCGGATCTTGGAGCGAAAGGAGCAATCATCAGGCATTTTACAGAAGTATTTCTAAACCACTGGATATACCTTGCATTACCAAAGCACAGGGTGTATGGGGTGTTAGGGGAGGATTAGTACCCCTGGAGGGGGGAAACGTTGTGCTCCTTCTGAGGTGGCTTGTTCACCTTTGGTCCCCAACCTGCACTCAGCTCTCACCTGTGGCTTCTAGAAGCTGTCTGCATGGGACAGCGGCCACAACCCAGAAACAGTTTTGATTGGCCAGCTGAACCTGGTAAGGGTGGCTCCCAAACCCTGGATGAGTTAGGATCTTCCCCTACCTGTGAAGACAAGCTCCGGTGGATTGAACGGGCAAGTCCAATAGTGGGTTGAACGATCAAGAAGGTGGTTTCTGCATGTGCTGTAGAGGGAAGTAAGAGACAGATGGGGCTCATCCACCATGGGAAAGCAGCCCATCTAGGAGAAAACTCTGATCCTAAACCTCTGCTGTCTTGAGGGATATCTTTGGGAGAAGAAAAGGCTAAGGCAGGGGTGTTTCTAGCCCCTTGGTTGCCCGGGGTGGGAAGCCAAGAGGCACCCCTGGGGGCAGGGCACCGCGGCTTGTGCGTGCGTCATGACGTCATGACGCACGCGCAAGCACAACACCCCGCCCCCGGGGATGCCGGGCGGCAGCTTTGGAAGTCTCTGTGGGCTGCAGAGATTCCCAAAGCCGCTGCCCAGCACCCCTTCGTGCTGTGGCTGCTCGGCGGCTTTGGGAGTCTCTGCGGGCTGCAGAGACTCCCGAAGCCGCTGCCTGGCACCCCATCGTGTGGTGGCTGCATGAAGGGGTGCCGGGCCGGTGCGGGCTGCAGAGACTCCCGAAGTCGCTGCCCGGCACCCCTTCGTGCGGCCCGCCCCTTGCCTCCATGCCGTGGTGAAAAAAGCTGCTGGAAGGGAGGGCTATTTTTGGCGCTGCTGGGGCGGAGCTGCAGGGGCGGCCAGCCTCGCTGGCCGCCCCTGAGGCTCCACCCCGGCAGCGCCAAAAATAGCCTAAAAAAAGAAAAGAAAAGCCCAGGCTGGGGCGGGGCCACTGCCCAAAGTGTCACCCCCAGCAGGGTGCTGCCCAGGGCGGCCTGCCCCCCACCCCCCTTGCTACGCCCCTGGGCTAAGGAGTAAAGCCTACACAAATCCAGAGTGGAGACCCTAAGATAGTTGGAATGGTGCCTTGTACACCTCCTTCCAGCAACAGCCAAGCTGGTGCCAAACATAATGTCCTGCTTTCCTTTGGACCACATTAGCAAGGTCAAGAGCTTGTCTTCTAGGCAGCTCAGGACCTCCATACACACTGCCTGGCTTTGCACCCCGGGGAGCTCACTTTGCTCCTAACACGGCCATTTGACTTCATCCCCAGAGGCGCACTCCAATGTCTCTCGATACAGACGGATGCCAACAATGAAAGCACACCTACAGTTTACAGTGTTCTTTGAATGTCATTGGTATAAGCAAAATGAATCTCTTGTAGGCACTGTCAGTCTTGGTTTCCTAGCCCCAAATTTCATCCTTCCAAAATGCCCATTTAGTCCTATCTCACTCATCTTTGGCTGTGCTGCTTTTTCTGGCCTTTTTCATGTAGCTCCTGGAAGGTTGCCCATAAGAGAATATAATCCTTGAGTTGAAGAAGGTCCCCCCCCCCCACTTTTCATTTCAGTGCAGGGGGTCCTTATCAAATGTGCAGATGGCACAGAACTGCGAGGGATAGCTCACGCTTTTAGTACTAAGAAAGAAAATCCAAATTACCGTAACAGAATGAGAATCCCAGATGTAAAACTAGCAAAATACTTGCCTTGACAGCATACATGTAAAAGGGGTCACATTTAACACAAACTGAATTCTGAATAAACATGCATTGTAATTTATTTGCAAATACTGAAACCAAATTCAGAATTGTTCTACATCAGGCACCCCCAAACTTCGGCCCTCCAGATGTTTTGTACTACAATTCCCATCATCCCTGACCACTGGTCCTGTTAGCTAGGGATCATGGGAGTTGTAGGCCAAAACAGCTGGAGGGCTGCAGTTTGGCGATGCTTGTTCTACATCTTATTTGGACTTGTTTGTTTGTTTTATTATTTATAGCCAATGGCCATCACAATACAATAACAAATTGCACAACTAGAGAATGAAAGACATTACATGCACCAGATAAAAACAGATTTAAAATGTCCAGAATTTAGAAAACATTCCTTCTGGTCAGCATCCCTGGGGTTTGGTACTTGCACTATCCATAAAGGTTGCCTTTACCTTTCTTGCCGCTACTGCAAATAGGGCCACCCTATAACTGATGCATTTATCAACATCTGCCAGCAGCCATTGATTTTTAAAAACATCTGGTTGTCCTTCCAAGGCGGTCTGAGAAGGGGAGATAAATTTGGCTGTGGGTGAATCATGCAGTGGGTGAGTCATACAATTGCCCATACAATGGGCAATATAATGTACAAGATCCTCAATAGACCCTGAACCACATATAGAGAGGCACTCACTTGCGGGTCTGCTAGTATATCTCCCAGCCATATATTCACCATCTAGAATCTGAGCTGAGTGAAAACATGTCTAAAGGGGGGGGGGGGGTTGGTTCTCACAAGTACATAGCCCTTTTGTGGTCTGATTTAATTTTAATATACCAAATAGAGCATTTACATTTTTTATGTATTCAATGTGTCTTTTTCCATCTTCCCTAAACACAATATCTCGTATCTTGTGACCAGATAGTTGGGGAGATCGAATCAGACCTGTACAGTACAAGATTTTACCCAGTCTTCCCTATTCTGTAAATCCCCAAAAAAACATCTTTTGGCTAAGTGTTGTTCTGGTTGCAATATTTCCCCCCAGTGCAACAATATAGATTTATGTATATGGGCTTTTATAGAGGGGAGAGATAGTTCAGTCCTTAGTAGTATTCCAGGTGTACTATGTGGCACGGCCAATATCATACTTTGATTTACATCAAGTTCCTTCCTGCAATAGTTACCCCAGATTGGTACACCATATAAAAGGTGAGACACAATCTTGGCTACAAAAATCTTTAATGTTCGTTCAACTCAATGGTTGCCCTCTGTGTAATACAATTCTATATTATGTCCATCCATAGTCTAGTTGTGCTGTTTACACTTTCTGGCAAACAACACCTTTGTTTTGCTGTAATTGATGAATAGTCCTCTTTTACAATAGGTTCCAAATTTGATGTGTAACATTTTCATACTAATATGGGTTAATGAGATATCTTAAATAACTAATAGACCTAGAAATTGTGAAAACTTAATGGTATCAAACCAAAGCTATGGGACAGTATGATGGTGCTAGATCATGTTTGTACGTGATGTCATAGATTATATACCTTAGGTGCTTCCAGATGGTTAATTAATATTGCTTAATATTGCAAATGGATCTTTTAGATATTGCAAACAAGTCACTGGCAACAGGATTCTTTAACATCACATCCCCCCCCCCCAGTGAATCTGTATTAAATGGGACGGAGAATACTATCTTGCCTTTTGATGTCAATGATGTTCTGTGAACTCAGGCGCGATTTGTTGCTTCTGCACATGCGCAAAGCGCCGAACCCGGAAGTAACCCGTTCCGGTACTTCTGGGTTCGGCGCATTCGGATCCCATGACGAACGCAACCCACAGCGAACGCAACCCGAGGTATGACTGTACAGAAAGAAAAGTGTTGTCGCTTTTGTTATCACCCATTAATTACCTGATCAAGTTATCACTTGATGAGTCATCACATGACAAACATACATGTATTAGACACTCCTTGGTCATGGGCTTGTCTTTCTGCTTTGAATTAGGTACTTATAAATGCATGTGGTGTTCTAAATGCAGAATCATACAAAATCTCATTCTTTCTCTGGTATGTGTAGTGTCTATAATAAAATCTTGGTATCATTCTCTATTTTGCCAAGTGACCTGATATGCACATTTTATTTTCTGTTATAACTCCAGGCCCTTTTCTGCATTAACGTTTCTAAAATTGCAAATTTCCCATTTGTTGATCTATGCTGATTGTTATTACTTCTCCCTTGATGCTCCTGTCAATACTAAATTTTGGTAAATGTCGCTGAGCTTGCCAGACAATTCTGCATTTGAGATTCATTATCCTTATTTATTATGTTAGTGGGAAAACAGCAATATTGAATTTATATCTTTAAGGTTTGAAGTGTAAAGTATACAATTGCTTCCTTCATCTATTCAACAAATAGTGATCAGACTGTGAAAATATAATTTGAAGAAGCAACAGAGAAGGAAATCTTACTCCAAATTAGCAAGGTATACTACAAAAATTAATTACTTGGAACATACTTTTAAATTGCTACCTTTCTTGAGTCCTCAATCAGTGCTACAGTTCTTGCTAGGTTGTACCACTTCTAACAAGGGGGGGGGGTTGCATTATTGAATGTGCTCTATTTTTTAAAGAAGAAATCCTTTACACTAAAATGAGCATGTCAAGGAGATGGATTCTAGCACAGCCTTTTCCTTGACACGCTAATAATCTGTAGTGCTAATCTATAGTGTATACGGCTCTTTTTATGGGGAAACATTTAAACATGCAGTTCCCCCATCCACAGTCTGAAGAGATAGAGGTCAATAAGAGCTGCAGTAGATGATTCAACTGCACACACTGCAATATACTATAAGTAATTGTTACAGTGCATTAACTGAGTCTGAATCCTGGCAAGTCAGAGGTGTGGGTGAGCAGTTACAAGTCTGGATAATTGGTCGATTAACTTCTCTGTGCAGGTCATACTCCCACTGAATGTGTAGCTTCATAGTCTGGGGGTGCTCCTGTGTCCATACTAAGCTACATTTAAATAAAAACCAAAAAACCCCACTTTGAATGCATTATAAACATGCAACACCAGATGGCGCCAGAGAGCAAACAAATTTTCTATGTGATTTTTACATAGGGTTTTTTTTTCTTTTGTTATAACGATTTAATTTCTGACTTATTTATAGCGTTTCCCCCCTCTTTATGTAGATCCACCCCATCAGTCACTAGAGGCTCAGTGGCTAGGAGTAGCTTTTACCAGCTTCATCTGGTAGGACAGCTGTGGATGTTTCTGGACTGGAATAGCCTGACTGATGTTTGCAAGGAGCTGATAACCTCCTTGTGCTCTATTGAACGAGAGACCACTCCTGAGGTAGTGTGGTACATATCCCAGACTTACGAGGCATTTCACTTTGAATAATGAGGGTATTAATGGGGCGATGAAGTGCAATATATAGCCTCTCTTACTCAAATGGCAACCTCATCAACTGTCCACATTTGACTTGGTATACCCTGTTTACGCAAACAAGGCTCTGACAACTGAAGTACAGCAGGATAGCTGTTCTGACTGTGCCTAAGGGAAATGTAGTCTCATAGTAAGATCTATTGCAGAAGAAGAAGAAGAAGAAGAAGAAGAAGAAGAAGAAGAAGAAGAAGAAGGGCACATTCCAACCCACGGAGCTAGCTGCTCTGGTACCTGGGATAAAATACAAAACCGTGTATATCTCTGGATAGAAATATATTAATATGGAACTAAACTGACAATATCATCATACAAAAAGCATTCATAGATATTTCCTCAGAGGCAAAGCCTATATATGCTTTAAAACATCAAAGTGCTGATTCAAAGTGCAATATACAAAGTGCAATATAATGTTAAAGATGGTTATGCAAAAGTCTATAAGACGCATGGGTCCATCCTCCCAATGTTGGAGAAGGTTACACAAAGTCACTCAAACATGTGGGTATGTCCTCCCGATGGGTGGCCAGCTTCAAATCTTCCCTTTTCACCAGCAGTTTTGTCAAGGTCTGGACTTTATCTTTGATAACAACAATACAAACCATCAACTTTACTAGAGATATAAGTTCAATTATACAATAAAAAGGCTTAATAAAGATTCATGTACTCACCATCAAATCAGACCTAGGATATTAAACATAGCTAAGCTATTCAAAGTGACTCAGACTCCCATCATTCCAATATAGCTAATGCGGACTCAAACTTTCTCCAGGTTAAATACTTGCAGGCAGGCTAACATTTAAAGGAACAGATTACTATTGTTACTATGCTTGATGTAGATATTTAAAGATACAGCTCCATTCAAAGATATAGCTCCATTAAAAACAAACTGCCAGCATAACGTAAGCCGAGGTGCTAGTGTATTTGTTTCTGTCGCAAACTGCACAGCTGTAAGAGAAGGGACAGCTGTGGCTTTGCGCACCCCTGTTTCACCCGAGCTCCTCTCAGCCTCTTTTGTCCAACGTGAGAGTTCTGTTTCCTCCAGCAGGTAGGAGATTCGGGTAGCTAACAGGACAAGGGGAGGGGGAACCACAGCTGCATTCCTGTCGCAGCCGAAGAAACAAACATGATGTCTGGGTTTGCAACTGCACAACCATATATTTAAGCAATGTACTTTAGGGCTTTGCTGAAGCTGGCAATAAACGTATTTTGCAGAGCTGGTATCATGCCCTGAAGCTCATAGGATTGTCTGTGTACATGAGTACTCAGAATCGATGCCACACAGATGGAGGGGGAATACTGGTTGTGTGAGCACTTATTTGTACAAGGAATCCAGCAGGGCTATCAGCTAAGTGTTACAAACCACTTTAAAGGAGCATGTTTTTAATCCAGGATCTTAACACAGTTGGTGTTAACTACCGCATGAAGAAGTCAGGGTGAGGACCAGATCTTAGCTTACTAACTTCTATGGAAACACAGTCTCAAATTACATCCTAATATCTCATGAGTCAGCGAGAAACATTCACTTGAAAGAAATCCCGAACAGCAGTTCCCAACCGAGGATTATGGTTTCAAAGCAAACCTTTTGAACTTAGACCGTGTTTAAATTTGCTTCCTTTTGATCCTTGGTGGTCTCTGCCAAAATTAATAATAAATTCCTCTGAACTGCAAAATATTACTTTCTCGTTCCTGAAGATTATCACTAACTGGCTCTTCCATAGACTCTGTCCTTATGAAAACATCGTTTTCTCAGATCTACTAGGGAGATAGAAATATGGGTGGACATCTTTAATTTTGTTTACTTACTGTAACTTCAGGTACTTAAGTCAACATAACTAGAAGCTGAATCACTAGGTGAACAAAATTAGTAATACAACAAGGAAGATGTGAAGTAACAAGGAGTATGAATCAGTCTTCAAGGGAAACTTAAACTATAATCTTCTAAGCAACAAGAAACTACCAAAATACAACCTAGATCCTCGAATACAAAGGGCTGGTTTTTGAGTTGCAGATATTCTAATGCTATCAGATCTGCTGTGAAATTACACTTTTTTTAAAAAAAAGAAATAGGCCTAATAGGCTTTCTTCAAATGCCAGTGCAAGGTAGAATACAGCGGTCAGACCCTCCAAGTGTCCCTATTTTCCAGGGACACCCCTGATTTAGAGAAGCTGTCCCGGTTTCTGATTTGATCCCAGAATATCCCACTTTTCCTTGTTGTTGTTGTTCAGTTGTTCAGTCGTGTCCGACTCTTCGTGACCCCATGGACCAGAGCACGCCAGGCACGCCTATCCTTCACTGCCTCCCGCAGTTTGGCCAAACTCATGCTAGTCGCTTCGAGAACACTGTCCAACCATCTCATCCTCTGTCGTCCCCTTCTCCTTGTGCCCTCCATCTTTCCCAACATCAGGGTCTTTTCTAGGGAGTCTTCTCTTTTCATGAGGTGGCCAAAGTACTGGAGCCTCAACTTCAATATCTGTCCTTCTAGTGAGCACTCAGGGCTGATTTCTTTGAGAATGGATAGGTTTGATCTTCTTGCAGTCCATGGGACTCTCAAGAGTCTCCTCCACTTTTCCTTAGGATGTCCCTATTTGGAGGGTATGGAGAAATGTTGGATGGTATGGAGCTATTCCACCCCTGAGCTGTCTGAAGGCAGTCCTGTATAGGGAAGTTTATTTAACGTTTAATGTTTTATTATGTTTTATATGTGTTGCAAGCTGCCCAGAGTGGCTGGGGCAACCCAGTAAGATGTGTGGGGTATCATTAGTAAAATTATCATTATGGAATGGGACGTCCCTATTTTCATCAAATAAATGTTGGAGGGTATCAGTGTTTTGCAAGCATAGAGGAGCTTTCCAAAATGTGCAGTGTGTGGGTGTGTTTGTCTGTGACTCGTATATAACCTAAGATTACATTGCTATATTTGTCTGTCAAAGCCTAGGCTGTCCAGCTCAGCAAAGAGTCGGTGTGAGAATTAAATAACGTGGTAGGAGCAGGTGTCAGAATCTGTGGCGAGAACTGCGAGACAGAATCAAGCAGAATGGCTGTTTTATGATCAAGCCACGTGGCCATGGAATACTAATATTTGCTGCAGCCAGGAGAGCTTTTGTGGTCACATCCATGTCGCCTTCTCTGTAAAGGACACAATTCGTTGTCTCAGTTTCTATGGAGAATCCGTACGATGTCATTTCTGTGGGATGCTGTCAGTCAAGTCCAACTTTCTAAGGGAGGACCAACTGCCACTTTGTGTCAGTTAGTTTTTGGTCTGTTGGTCGGTTAGGCTGCTGCTGCTTAAAGATGTGTTAAGAGACTCACTAATATAGTTTATATCTTTTGTTTTGTAACCTAAATATGTACATGAATGAATCTGTCAGTAAATTACTTTACTTTGGTCATTAATCAGATTCATGTGTATCTTTATTTTGAGGGGGATAAAGGGATTGACAATCAAAAAAGGACGAAAGACTCAAACGAGTCAGCAAGCCGTTTGCTGCTGTGCAGGTTTAAATAAGGAATGTTTAACTCTGCAACTATATTATATAAACGTTTCCACAATTTCCACCCTGCTGCTTTCTAGCGTTTCCTGTGTTGTCCTTATTCAAACTGGATCTGAAGGTCTCTGTGTGTGCCGTGTTTGTCCACTCCTAGTCACTCATTTATTCTGTTGCTATGGAGTGAGGACCTATTCTCTGCTCCCCACTCCCAATATGGCACTTCCTGGCTATTGTTCTGGGAGGGAGGAGGTTCATCCATTGCAGAGGTAGCCAACATGGCGCCCTCCAGATACTGTTTGACTCCAACTCCCATCAGCCCCAGAAAAATTCTTACAGCAAAAGCATGATCCAGGCTCATGGCAGGGGTCATGGGGTCCCAAAATTGCACAAGTTGCTGCCTGATTATGTGGAATCCTTTGGGTTTAAAACTGTACACCTGAAGACTTTGCCATTCTGCGTAATCGAACAGAATGCGTGGATGCTAGAGGGCTGGGCAAACTGGCATGCCCAGTGTTTTAAGAATTTCAAGGTCTTTCTCATATATGTGTGTGTGTGTGTGTGTGTGTGTGTGTGTGTGTGTGTGTGTGTTATTAATTTACCAAACAAATAAGGCCACAGAAAGACAGGCCTCACTCCATTTTGACTCCTAGCTGGCCAAGTGTTTTTATCTGCAGGGAGGAGGTGAGAAGTCTCTGCCTGAGGATGGGCCATTTCCCTCACAATGGACAGCCATTAGCCCTACCCATCAGGGAGGAAACCTTTTGTTTTGCAGAAATGTGTGTCTGGGAGGGTCAAGGAGAGATGGCACAGGTGTGGAAAATTCCCAAGTTACCTCCTCTGACCCTCCCCAATTTGTGATGTAGCTCTGATGTATTTCGGGGGAGTGGTGGTCTTGGGTTACACCTCTTCTGTGATTGGATGCTGTTTCTGGGGGTGGGCTAGACTCCAGGAGGGATTTTGAAATGCCTTTATAAGAGCATGCTTGCTTTGTTCTGGGTCTTTTCCCCCTGAAAATCACTGCTGTTGCAACAGCTTCAATGAAGATCAAGCTTACTAGCTGCTTTGCTTCTCAATCTTCTCTGGTTGGCCTCTGTTTTTTACTCCTACCAATGGAGAACCTGCAAAGGACTTTGCAAGGGCTCCTGCAAAGGGCAGATTTTTCCTATTACACCAGTGTTATATGAGTGAAGCTGTTCAGGGTGTTGTGATGACGACTGGAGTGAATCGGTCATCTGTTTGGGGCCTTTGTCTCTTAAGGTATCATCAGAGACTTCTCCCACTTTCAAACACACACTACTTCATTGAAGCCCACCACGGACTATTAACAAACAATTGTGTGTTGTTGATCAAAATCTTATTTTTATTGGTCTCTTCTCTGCTTACTCAAATGCAACACCTGTCAAATACCGTGTCACAATATTGGCTTGCTGTTCAGCGCCATTTCCATTGTCAATACGCAGCAAAACAGTGCGATTATAATTGTCAGTAGTGCAATTTACTTTGTCATATTCCATTATCAATTTGCAGGGTCAATACAGTGCTGTGCAATAAAATGTTCATATGAATAAACAGAAGCTTTAAAAAAAAATCTTTTCTGCATTTTTAAGTGAAGTAGTTTGTGGCTAATCACCTGCAAGGAGAGGACTCCCATGCTTATCATCACTTCTCAATACTTGCCAGAGCAAGTTGTCCATCCAAGAGAGTTCCTCTCTCCATTTTTTTTCAGAAGTCTGAGTCAAAATAAATCAACCTTGAGCTAAATAGATTGCAGCCTACACTGTACTTCTGTTTCTTTTTTTATAAATAATATTTTATTGTTTTTACACATATTTTCCAGCATATCATCCTTAATCTCCTTCCGCAGGACCTGTAAGACAGAGCTATTCTGCCTGGCCTTCAATTTAGCCTGATGCTTCATTCCTTTTTCCCTTCCCTTTTTCTATGAAGAAACCCTTCTGAGACCCCACATTTAAACTCTTCCCTGGTCTCCTTGCTGGCCCTAGCAAGACTAACTTGGCCAGCTAGCCCTGGCGATGCTACATTTATGTTGTACTTTATGCTGTTTTTAAGCTGTTTTTAAAGTCTTTTTAATCAATGTTTTATACTTATTGTTAGCCACCCTGAGCCCAGTTTTTAAATCAGGAAGGGCGGGGTGAAAATAAAAATTTATTATTTATTATTATTAAACATCATTTCAAAATATTTGGCTATCACAGCCTAAGACATCCTTCAACCTCAACTGATGGTTTTCTAAAATCCTTTCTAATTATGCATTTTGTTACTATAGTTATTGCTATAAATTCAAATACGTTGAAAGCTTTTTCCATTCCTTTAGGAAAGTGTGGTCCTGCTGGTTCTGAATTTTCCCAGTTAATCTTGCCATCTCAGCATAGTTCATCAATTTCTCTTGCCACTCTTCTTTAGTTGGAATTTCTTCTTGCTTCCATCTTTGGGCTAATATCCTTGCTGCAGTTATCACATATAAAATTTTTTTTAATCATTCATATGAATTTCTGTACCCACAATATCCAGTAGAAGGGCTTCTGGTTTTTTTAACAAATGTATTTTTCAACATTTTTTTCAATTCATTCTAAATCATTTCCCAGGAGTCCTTCACTTTCTTACATTCCCACCACATATGGTAAAAAGTACCCCCCTTTTCTTTACATTTCCAACATTTGTTATCTGTTTTGTACATTTTAGCTAACTTCACTGGTGTTATATACCACCTATACATCATTTTCATAATGTTTTCTTTCAATGCACTGCAAGCAGTAAATTTTATTCCCTCCTTGTCGGGGTATGGGTGCTGGAGCTCCTCGTGCACGGCCTTGGACTGGTTATGCACGAGGTACCAGTTGCGGGGAAAGCGGCCAGCGTTCCGCGTGCTTTTGAGCACGGTCGCCGGCCAAGCCTCACAGTCTGAAGGATGATGAGTAAGCCAATTGAAGACTCTGATGGTGTGTGAGTTCCTAGTTGCCTTCTTTAAAGAAAAGTTGCCTCGTGAAATAAAATTTGTACCCTGACTCTGAATAGGCGGACCAATTTACAGAAAATTAAATTTTTTTACTTTACTCCCCCCGTTAACCCCAAAGGAAGACAGACACCGGTTGTATCTTTAGTGGCTTCGGCAGAACCCGCGTAGGCTCGTCCCCTAAGCTAAGTTCTCCTAAGCTTAAAGACCCTGCGCGCCCAATCTTCCGCGAGGCTAACTAAATAAACTAAAACCGAAATATCTTCCGCGGGCCTATCCCTAGGCTAACCTAAAAGAACCTAACTAAAACTAAAACCGAATGATCTTCCGCGATCTAACTCTAACTAAAGAAAAACCCATCCAACCCGTCCAGCCCGCTCCTAGCCCCTTAAACTAAACTTGACTTCAACTAAAACCCAACTAAAAGACATAAACGAACTTCTCCAAAAGAACGTGCGGTCTCGTGCCTAAGCGGGGTGCCTCTGCCTTTTATTAGGGAACAAACGTGACATCATCATTAATACTTTAACCAATAAAATCACTGTTGCTGCCCTCCAAAAGGGCGGGAAGCAAGTTTAACGCTCATTAACAACTTTGAACATGACCGGATCTACAAAATAAAGGCGGATTAATCTTGTAAGTGAATCACACTATTCATTCATGCTTTCACTTTCACTTTTGCGCGCAATTATACCAAAAGTAAACCTTAAAAAACCCATAAAATAACCAATTAATTATGAATCCATGGCGGATCCGTGAAACGTATTCCGACATATCATCTTTCTTTTTTTGTTTTAAATTAAATTAATTTTGATTTAGTTATATAAAAAGGAAGGTTAGAAATATCATAAGCATTTATCTGACACAAACATTACCATTTGTTTAGATATAGAACTCGGCATGAAAGGGCAGAGCATCAACAGTGCCAACAGTGTCCACATCAAAACTGTGATATAAACACTAGCAACACCATCAATATTCATCCCCTTCATCGGAGGAAATACTTGTACAATAATGTAGCAATAAAGTCATGAAAATAACAAACCACTAGCCGAACATAAAAAGTGATCGATCCGATACACTGTAAACCTTTTAGGCATATATAAATACTTCAATATGTAGTGTAACACAACAAATCACCTCATAAACATGTATACTTTCGCGTGCAGCGTAAAACAACAAATTACTCCCCAAACACAAGAGAGGATCTGATACAGGTCCAAAATTAAGAATAACGGATAACGACTGCCCAAACATAAGAGAGGTCCCGATCCGGGACCCAAAATTAAAGTATAACTAGAGCTGGGGCTACATGGCCTACCCAGACCCCTCCCCCATTTTTTTTAATTTTTTATTTGGAAACTAAGGAAAATGGATAAGGAAACATAAAAGGGTTGTGGCTCTGAGGCTACAGAATCGAAGGAACTTTCAGGAAGGCAGATTCTGGACTTACCACAGCGACCACAGGTAACGGGGAACTAGGGTCCGATTCCAGAGAGGGGATTTAAGGCACCTAAGTACAAGTGGTTTTCGCCACAAGAGGGGATTTAAGCTACCTATATAAAGGTGTCCCAGCCAGGATGAGGATTTAAACCATCTACGCAAGGGTTTCCAGCGAAACGAGATGGGAATTAAACCAACTACATAAAGGTCTCCCATCAACAGCAGGAAACAGAGTGAAGGGAAAAGCTGGGAACCTGGTTTACTGCCAAAAGGTAGCATATAGAGGGGGAATCTTTAAAGTAAATAGGGGTACCAAAAGGGTAGGACGCCACCAGACTTGACATATATATCTTGAACAAATCCGAGAATGACCAATTCTTTGACCAAAGGAAATATTTCAAATAAGGCATATAAATGTTACCACATTTTTAAACTACAACTTTTGCAAGCACAACGTGGAGATTAAGGATTACTGAAATAAAACATATATGTATAAATATGTCTATGACTAGAACTGCACAAAGATGATGTTTTTAACCTTACATAAACATTTCCATATCATCAAAGTTGTGACGCTCTAAATGGAAACCATTGCAGAAAAGCTTTGCATATATAAACATCCATATCATTAATTATCAAGCTATATGGAAAACACATGTAATATGCGAGGCGGATATTTCCAGAAGCATACAAAGGCAAATATGCAATTTTTACAAGTACAATATAAAGTACAAGACAGGTTTAGAACTGCAAAATGGTGTTGGAGAGGAGGATGAAGACGATGAGTGAGTTGCCGGTCGTCTTCTTCTCCGACTACACATGACCATGTAGAAGAAATAGTCCTGGAACTCAGGAAAAGTTCATGGAGCTCAGGAAAGTACTGAAACATCGAGCTCTGAAGAAACAACGATACCTGTAGAAGAAAGGAGGTTAAGCAAGCAAATCAAGGTGATCTGCTAGTGAGTGCAGGTATGGGAATAACTGGAACAAATCTAGGCAGCCAGGAACCAGAGGCCGCCCAGAGGCAAACAAAAGGCCTAGGCTGTAGGAGGGTAAGGCAAACTGCCCAGAACTCAACTGGTGCTGTTAGTTGAGCACTTTTGAAGAATTGCTGCATTTGACAGGAAGTTGAGAAGTTAGCGAATAGCTAACAACCAGAGTTAGACATCACGGCTTGTGATGAAAAGGGAGTATCGAATTTCACGCAAAGTTTGTCCAGCGTGTTTCTTGAGTGAAGAATGGAGCTGAGCACACAAACAGGTGTGGGAAATAGGGGTTCTTTTCGCAGAAGTAGGGACAGTCCTCCGCTGAGAAGATTAAGCAACAAGGGGTTGTCGTTGAAGATGCAGGCTGGCAAGTACCACGCAGGGTTACATGACTTGATCTTCAGGTGAAGAGTTCCTTGCGGAAGACAGTACTTCTGAGCACAAGGAGGAACTGCCCGAAGAGCCTGTAGTAGAGTTCTTGGTTGATGCAGGAAAAGATACTCCAGAAGAATACCTGGGGAGATGCGGAGCATATTTGCAACCAGGTAGAGAGCAACAGAAAGCAGGTGAAAAGGGTTTGCGGTTTTGGTTGGAAACAGGTATGCTGCAAGAAGTGATGGCAGCAATCTGTAGGCACGGTGAGTACCATTCAAAACCAGCCAACAGAATGCCCATGCAAAAGACAGCACGGAACATAGCAAGGAGCGTCCCATGGTTGACGATTGGATCACTGAGACAAAGGAAAGTTTCAACGGCGTGAGAGTGCTTGAAGATGCTGCTGAACAGAACTTGTAGACAGGAGAATTCACCTTACCAAGCAGTGAAATTCTCCAGGAGAACTTTGCAATAGGTTTTCTGCAAGGGACAGTTTGAAGACTATCAAGGGAACACTCTAAAGTCAATGACTGTGGAGCTTTATCCATGAGGTACTGATGGAGAGTAAAGAGTTGCATGTGATTCTGGTGTAGCAGCTCTTTGATTAGGGCCTCTGCTGCAGCGAGCTTTTCTGACGTCAGCGCCCATTGGTCGACCCATACAGGGGGTCCTTCCTTCCATGTGAGTGGAAGAGCATGTACTGGCGCTGATGCAAAGGCCCACATCAAAAATGCGTATGGACAACAGTTCTTGCTTTAGACAATAAGTCTCTACCCCAAAGGGTGATAGGCACATCCATAACAAGTGGACGGAGCTGCACCATGGAGCCTGAGTCTGACTGGAAGGTAATCGGATGCACGCTCTGGTGGGCGGGTTCGAAACCTCCGACTCCGAAGACTTCCTGGGTGACAGTCGTTGCCCACTGGTCAGGCCAATCTTTTCTGGCGATCACTGTAACATCTGCGCCTGTATCAAGAAGACCCTTGATCTTTCGTCCACCCATTTCTAAGACGAGATGAGGGCGTTCTTCTGTAATCTTGATTAGCGCCATTGCTGCCTGAGGAGGCAAAGAGTCTACAGGAGCTGTAGGCGTAGAAGTAAGCAAATAGAGTCTGGCAATTTCCAAACCTTTTGTTAGGACACAAGGAACAGTTGAAAATCCTGGAATCAGCAACTGCGATGAATCTGTGATTCGAACTAGGCCTGCAGTCAGTGTGACTGTGGCAGGGAGGCGATCCATCCTAGGCAGGATAAGGCAAATCGAAGTGTCTGGGAATGGACCACGAATGGATGTTGGCAATTGCTGAGCAAACCATGGATTTGAAAAGTAACAGTCCTCTGTTAAGAAGAGTGGTATACCTGGGACAGAAGATTCTTCTTGTTCTTCGTTGGCAGTGTTTGAAGATATCTTTTTGGCTTCGGGTTTTTTGCACTGCTGAAGTTGGCAACTCTGAAGCTGCTTGGCGTTGAGTTGGCAAACTTGAGGTTCCTCTGTTGGTAAAAGTTGCTGATGCTGTTGAACCTGTTGGCATTCAGTCAGTTGTGCATCAAACTGGCAGGATGGAACTTCTTCTTTGACACGAGGCAGTAGAAGTTGTTGTTCCTGATAGTTGTTTGGTTGTGGCGGGCTGAGCTTAAAAGCTGGAGGTGACACAAAGGTGTGGACATTGTTAACTGGAGTGATGCTTAAGCTTCCACAAGAGGGAGCTGTCTCACTCACTTGCATTCTTTGGCCACATGGAAAGTGATCATCAGCTGGGTTGCAACTTGAGCACTGCTGTTTCATCAAGGGCAAATGTCCTTCAATGACAGATTGACCTTGATTTGAAGATGAATAAAGCTCAGGAGTTGCGAGATTGATCTCAGTAGGATGTCTTCTCAACGTTGAAGGCAATTCTGCGATCAGAGGCTTGACTGTGATTGCTTGCTGTGAAGCAGGATCAACATCAGCAGGAACTGAAGGGCGGTCAGCAGAAGGTGAACTGAATGCTGTGTTCTCTACTGGAACCCTTTGAATAGGTAAGGCAGATGATGAAACCTCTGGAACCTGAATGCTTGATGAGGTCACATCTTTTCTCTGGACATCTGAAGAGTAGATATCTCTCTGGATCACTCTTTTTTCCTGATGACCTGGATAAGGAGTAGCGTTGTTCACCTTTCTGGGATGGTTGACCTTCATGATGTTCTTGAACTTGCACCCTATTGTTTTACCGGGGCCGGGGCGCGGCCCGCAGAACCGTTTCCCTGAACTGGAGATGAGGTAGGTGATGTGTTTTGTGGATTCAAGCGACAATCATTCGCCCAATGAAATCCTTTCTGACAGATGGGACATCTCTCTGGCGGCTTGGCAGAAGGCCTTGGCGTTGTTGTGCACTGCGACCGGAAATGCCCATCGCCTCCACACCCATAGCACTTCTTGACTGGCGTAGAGCTGTCTTGACGTGGCATCTGTACCGCAGCTGCCAAGAGCTGTGCTTTGTAGGAGTGGGTACCGACATTCTGGCAGACGCGTAGCATCTCAGTCAATGTGGCATCTGGACGAGCTGCAACTGCTGTTAGGGCATTCTTGCAGTCATCATTGGCATTTTCAAAGGCAAGTTGTTTTGTCAGCATGTTTCTGGCATGACGATCTTCTATCTGGCGTTCCACTGCAACAATCAGGCGATCCACGAAGTCCCCATAGGGTTCTTTTGGACCTTGCCTAACTGCAGCGAATCCTGATACTGAGCTAGCATCTGTGCGATTGGGTAGTCTGCGCCAAGCCTTGACTACAATGTCTGCTATGGTGACAAGTGCAGCATCAGGTATGGCTAGCTGTTGATTGAGATTGGAGTAATGTCCTGATCCTGTGAGCATATCTTCTGTGGCAAGTGGCGTTGCACGTCTGGCTGCTACTTCTTTCCACTCTTGCAGGCACAGAAGAGCATCTGTAGGCGACAGGAAGGTGCGAAGAATCAACTTCCAATCAGATGGCAGAAGTTTACTAGTGGACAGTCCTTCAAGTAAACTTCTAGTATAAGGAGCTTGAAGTCCATTTTCGCGTATGGCTTTTCGCAGTTCACGTAGTGTTTCAAAAGGAATGGCTTGATATCTTGCAGGTTGTCCTCCATTAGCACGAATCACTGGAAAGATGTGCATTGGATCAGCACTAAAGTCTATTTGTCCCAAAGCTGCTTCCAAAGCTTGGGTTCTGCAGATGGGCTGCATTGCTGTTGGATCTGTAGGTGGCATCAGTGAGTTTAAATCTTCTTGATGCTTTCCAAATGATGAGCCACTAGATGGTGCTAAAGAGTCTTTGACATCTGGATGCCTTGAAGATGGCTGACTATGAAGACAAGATGGCTGACTTGAAGTTGGATGAAGACAAGATGGCTGACTTGAAGTTGGATGAAGACAAGATGGCTGACTTGAAGTTGGATGAAGACAAGATGGCTGACTTGAAGTTGGAGCATAAGGTTGTTGGCTCTGTACTGCAAGTCCTGGCATCTGGATCATCATTGTTTGGCTTTGCTCTTGTCTTGGAATCTGCATTGGCATTGGAGGTGCTGAAGGGTTGGTAAATTGCTGTTGTGCTGCTTGCATTGAAGCTTGGATTGCTGTTGATTGGAAATCAGCTTGCTGCAAAACTGGAGCTGCTGGCTTGAGCGCGGCCTGCAGGGCAGCAGGGTTTGCTGGCAAAAAGGCTGCTTGCTGCTGCTGCTGCTGGATCGCTGGCAAAAGCGCGGCTTGCGATGAAGGAAGCGGGACCGTTGCTTGGAGCGAGGTCCGCGGCTGCTGCTGACTTGAAATCGCTGGCTGGTAAAAGGCCTGCGATGACTGCTGAGCGACTGGCGGTGGGGCAGTCCGCGGCGGGGCTTGAAAGGCCGACGGCGTCTGCTGCACCGGCACAGGCGGCAATGAATCTGGCAATGACAAATTGGACAAGGGCGAGTGCGTGTACGACAACGGGGCCTGAACTGGCTGCTGCGAGGGGGCCGAAAATGGCACAACCGCAAGCGGCAGCACAGGGGCACTATTAAAAGCAGTATTTCCCAAATTCACTGTTCCATTAAGCAAAATATTTCTTGGAGCGATTTGTTGAAAGCAGTTTCTTACTTTGCTCCATACTAATTGTACAGGAATTCCGATTTTCGGGTTGGCCATAAATTCTAACCCGATCCTTTCCCATGAGGCTAAATCTTTCGTTCCCTCCTTAGGGACCCAGGGACAAATTTCCCCAATGGTTTTAACTAAAAGCTCTACTTCTGATTCAGAGACAGGGTGACCATTTCTTTTCAAAAGGTACAATAAATCTTCACAAAATTTTACTTGAGCAGTTGAGAGTGAGGAGCCCATTTTTTAAACACTTTTCCAAAACTTTTCCTCCCCCACCCGTAGGCTTCTACTAGGGGACACCGGTTCTACCCGTAGGCTTTAACCGAAAAACCTGGCACCCGTAGGCTTTAGCCAGAAAACCTCCGCCCCCACCCGTGGGCTTCTACTAGGGGCTACCGGCCCTACCCGTAGGCTTTGACCGAAAAACCTGGCACCCGTAGGCTTTAGCCAGAAAACCTTTCCCTCCCACCCGTAGGCTTTTTCGGGAGACACCGGCCCTACCCGTAGGCTTTGACCGAAAACCCTGGCACCCGTAGGCTTTTGCCAGACCCTGGCACCCGTAGGCTTTTGCCAGAACCCTTCCCACCCGTAGGCTTTAGGGAAGACCTTACTCTGCCCGTAGGCTTACACTAAACTCCTTGCCGCTCTACCCGGGGACCCCTTGGGGCAAAATATACGCGCGCGACTTCTATTTACACTACTTTGGGTAAGCGGTGGATTTGCGCTACTGCAGCGAAATCCTGGATAAACCGGGCCGTTATACCTCACCTCTCAATGTCTGTTTCCGAGCCACTTCCGATATGTTGCCTTTAACCGGAGTCTTCGTGGAAGCGATTTTTGACTACGCTTTGCCTCACACGGGGCACCACTTGTCGGGGTATGGGTGCTGGAGCTCCTCGTGCACGGCCTTGGACTGGTTATGCACGAGGTACCAGTTGCGGGGAAAGCGGCCAGCGTTCCGCGTGCTTTTGAGCACGGTCGCCGGCCAAGCCTCACAGTCTGAAGGATGATGAGTAAGCCAATTGAAGACTCTGATGGTGTGTGAGTTCCTAGTTGCCTTCTTTAAAGAAAAGTTGCCTCGTGAAATAAAATTTGTACCCTGACTCTGAATAGGCGGACCAATTTACAGAAAATTAAAATTTTTTACTTTACTCCCCCCGTTAACCCCAAAGGAAGACAGACACCGGTTGTATCTTTAGTGGCTTCGGCAGAACCCGCGTAGGCTCGTCCCCTAAGCTAAGTTCTCCTAAGCTTAAAGACCCTGCGCGCCCAATCTTCCGCGAGGCTAACTAAATAAACTAAAACCGAAATATCTTCCGCGGGCCTATCCCTAGGCTAACCTAAAAGAACCTAACTAAAACTAAAACCGAATGATCTTCCGCGATCTAACTCTAACTAAAGAAAAACCCATCCAACCCGTCCAGCCCGCTCCTAGCCCCTTAAACTAAACTTGACTTCAACTAAAACCCAACTAAAAGACATAAACGAACTTCTCCAAAAGAACGTGCGGTCTCGTGCCTAAGCGGGGTGCCTCTGCCTTTTATTAGGGAACAAACGTGACATCATCATTAATACTTTAACCAATAAAATCACTGTTGCTGCCCTCCAAAAGGGCGGGAAGCAAGTTTAACGCTCATTAACAACTTTGAACATGACCGGATCTACAAAATAAAGGCGGATTAATCTTGTAAGTGAATCACACTATTCATTCATGCTTTCACTTTCACTTTTGCGCGCAATTATACCAAAAGTAAACCTTAAAAAACCCATAAAATAACCAATTAATTATGAATCCATGGCGGATCCGTGAAACGTATTCCGACACCTCTTTCCATAATTTTTCCCAATCCTCTATTTGTATATTATGACCAATATCTTTGGCCCAGTGAATCATAACCGATTTAATTTCCTCAGCTTTCAAATGCCATTCCAATAGTACACTGTACTTCTGTTTCAGGCCAGCTACTGTATTTCCTGAAGGGCACGGTTTGTAGCCATGTGGTGTGTTTGTGTGTCAGTGACGTGCAGTGAAATTTTTCGTAGGGCAACAGTTGGGGCCAGAGACACCAGCTTGAGAGGGCGATTCGGCGAAAAATTGGGAAAAAAAGAAATAATTCCAACAAAGCAAGAATGGCAAGATAAATTCTTTAGTTATATTGAACTGGCAAGATTTAGTTATGTTGAATTGGCAAGATTGACAGATGCAATCAGAGGTTATAGCAAAATTATTGGAAGAAATATAGCAATTACCAGAAAAAGCAATGCCCACAAATTACTACTTGGACTTGTTTTAATTAACTTTTGCAAATGGATTTATGGTTAGAATAAAATATTTAAATAGAAATATAAAGAGAGTTAACAAGAAGATAAAAGGAAGCATATTATTATGCTTGATAACAGACCCACGTAGAGGATGGAGGAAGTCATAAAAGAAAATGGATCTGAAATTTGGTTAAAATACGCTGTCCATTAGAGTATGTTTTAGGTACACTTTTATGTTTGTCATGGTTCTTTTTGTTAATATTGTTATTTCTTTTCTGTTTTTCCTTTTTCCTATTTCTTTTTTCATTTTTATTTGTTATATAATGTATGTCTCTGTGTTATGTTTGCTTGTCTGCGCATAATAAATAAATGAACAAACAAATAAATAATTTTATTAAAAAATTTTTTAAAAAAAGAGAGTGCGATTTGGGGAGGATGGTGCCCAGACAGAAGCTTCTTGGGCTTTGGGAAGTAGGTGTCAGGCTTTAATACTTTAATACTCTACTTTACCAGGCACATGTAGGGTCTAGCCTGGTTCTCCTAGTCCACTGACTGCATGCCACTGGTGTTTGTGTGTGGTGGAGGTAGACAGCTAAAGTTGTTTTTAAATAATAGTATATCTAAACACAAAAGCCTTTGCCTACCCGAGAAAACTTGCAGTGCAGCTCAGTTATTTACAGAAAGCTGAACTCCTTTGATCAGAAATACGCTGCGTGCATGGAGCAGGAGGGAAAGAGTTGAGAAAATGGGGTTGGGGTACGCTGAAAGCTTCTTTGAAGAAGGCTGGGATTAAAAGGCAAAAGAAACGGAAATTCTGGAAGATATAGCCTCTGAGAAGAATCAGAATACATGGAATGACTCAGAGGCTCAAGAAGACGGCGAGATTCTTGAGCAAACAACTCCTTCCTATTTTCCCATATTATAAAAAGACGCAATGGGACTCCTCTCCAGGGATATTTGGGGTCTAATGCAGTAATGTTAGCGTAGAGTACTGACCTCATATTCAAGGAACTGGAGGTAATTAGGCAGTTTCTGTCAGAATGTTATGAGTTGTTAACCAGCATGGCAGAAATATGTAAGAATTTTTTTTGGGGGGGGGCAGTGTGCGCTACTGCAAGTGAAGGTCCGAGAGGTGAGAAATATGGAAACACTGCTAACAGAAAGGACTTGACTTCATAGTTGTCAACGTTCCCCCTTTTTTAAGGAAAATTCCCTTATTCCTGCTTGGCAGGGGGTTGGACTGGATGGCCCTTGTGGTCTCTTCCAACTCTATGATTCTAGGATTCCTCGCAAGAAAAGGGAAAAGTTGACAGCTATGCTTGACTTGTAAAAAATCTCATATGGGAAAGGAAAGTAATAATAATAATAAAAAGCTTTGCAGAAAAAGAGTAAGAACATTAAAAACACCAGGAAAATTAAAAGAAGACCCAATTCTATAAGAAAATGAATTTTCATAAACCTATTAAAGTGTTGGGTGACTCACGAAAGAAACCATCAAATCAACTCAGCAGAAATGTAAGAAATGTGAGGAGCTAGAGCTGAGTGAAGTGAAGTGAAGCCTGTTCAAAATGACTCAGAATCAGTGGCGGAATGTGCATGAAAGCAGCCTTGCTCTCTCCGCCAGAGCGACACCAGCCCTGACCCACTCTGCAATGCTGGAAAGATCCCAGTGACTTGGTGCTAGGCTGTTGCATCCTTCTCATGCCACCCTCCCCTGGCTGCTTTGCGAGGCTGGGATCTCATCAGATCCTAACCTCGCAAAGTGGTACGGGGTTGACTCAGGGAGAATGGTGTGAAAAGTGTGCCCCAAAAAGACAGAAAATTCTTTTTGTATGCCACAACAGCAGCGAGAATATCGCTTGCCAAAAATTGGAAAACACAGGATATGCCTAAAATGGAAGAATGGCAAATGAAGATGATGGAATACATGGAACTGGCTGAAATGACTGGACGAATCCACGATCAGAAGGAGGAGAAGAATCAGAAGGAGCAATTTTAAAGTGTATTTAAAAAAATATTGTAATATTTCTTAAAGAGCAAAGTTGTTGGAAGAAATTGAGGCTTAGGCTGGTGTTTATAATGGTGAATAATTAGAAAATAGTTTTAAAAGTTAGACAGTGACAGAGAAGAATATATAAATAAGGAATAGAATAAGGAATGTTTAAAATGAATTGGAAGACTGCTAAAGATGTAATACAATGAAATCAGCAAAGAGGGAACTGAGGAAGTCATGAAATAGAGTAAGAAAGTATAAAAATGTTTGTATAATACACTATGTGAGGAGATGTAGTTTTCATGTTATTGAAATGATGTTTTATGTGTCTCAGTTATGTTAAAATCAATAAAAAGTTATTTAAAAAAAGGAAAAGAAAAGTGTGCCCACCCCAGCCTGGAAAATGCACCCAGGACAATCGGCCTGGCAGCTTCCCCCCCCCCCAATGCCCCTGCTCAAAAAGATTTGCACCTTTAAAGGAGCAGAATGAATTGATGGCTATTGCAATACAATATCCATGGCATCGTCGTCTTAATGGGAGGGATTTGGCCTATTGGTTAGGAAACAAAATTTAGAACGAGGAGGATTTAAATTAACACCTCAAAATTGGGGAATAGTTTTTTGTAAATTTCCCCAAACCAAAAGGCATGCTCTCCTGGTTGAAACATAAAATTCCCTTTCTGCATTTAGTAGATCCCAGGGATTCTTAATATTGATGGCATAATAAGCAGGTGACTTTTCAGAATTGGCAGATCACAAAATAAGTATATGGTAAAAAGACTGAATTCCTGGATGTGGGTCCGGGAGTGATAAGATTATTTTGAAAGCATCGTTTGCATATCCCTATTTCACAATGATTTGAGACCTAAGCAAAAACAACGATGAAAATGGTGATCTTATAAGTATGGGGTAACCATAAATTTTTGATTATCACAAAAATTCAAATCAGCATTGCAGAAAGCAACACCCACCCTATATAGAAAATGATTCTAGAGACTCTCTAGAATCTGTGGGGGATATGAGACTTCTAAATTCTTTCTTGGCTTTACCTGCTCAGCCACAAGATACAATAACTAACAGAATATCTTCCTGGAGAGACTCTCTTATTCATCTATGAGGCCTTGATAAAGCCGTAATTATTCAAGAATAGAGATAACAAGCAAGAATAGAGATAATAAAAGCTGCTCTTCCAGATGTAATTAAAACTATAAATTATTTTGTGGCGATATCGGGTTGCCACATAAACTGTGACGAATCAGAGTCCTTATTTTGGAATGTGAACCCCCAGACTCAACGAGCTATTAGATAGTCTGCGGGCATTAAGAACTGTTCCAGCTCCTTGCAATATTTAAGGGTTCACATTCCTAGGAATCTGAGCAAACTGTTTCATTTAAATTTAAAACCCTCTATTCTTCAAACGTATTGTAGAGGACTTGAAAGCTTGGTGGGCTTTGAATTTTTCCATTCTGGGGAGGGTGGTCAGAAGGTGCTTCTCTTTCAGGTTCTTCCCATTTCAGTTTTGCATAATACCATTACTTCTTGCAACAGCTGTCAGGGCCAGAGCTATGGCTGCTTCTTCAATGTCAGTTGCCACTGCTGCAGCCAACACCACAGCTGCTGCTACAGTCGTGGTAGGCACCGGTAGCTGCTGCTGCCTCCGCCGCCATCTCCATCACTTCAGCTGCCATAGTGTCCACATTAATGGAGCTGAAATGCACTTTTGTTGTTGTTCAGTTGTTCAGTCGTGTCCGACTCTTCGTGACCCCATGGACCAGAGCACGCCAGGCACGCCTATCCTTCACTGCCTCTCACAGTTTGGCCAAACTCATGTTAGTAGCTTCGAGAACACTGTCCAACCATCTTATCCTCTGTCGTCCCCTTCTCCTTGTGCCCTCCATCTTTCCCAACATCAGGGTCTTTTCTAGGGAGTCTTCTCTTCTCATGAGGTGGCCAAAGTACTGGAGCCTCAACTTCAGGATCTGTCCTTCTAGTGAGCACTCAGGGCTGATTTCTTTGAGAATGGATAGGTTTGATCTTCTTGCAGTCCATGGGACTCTCAACAGTGACCTATTAAGAAATTAGCTGGCACCCAGTTGCTCCTCAGCTTACGCCACGGCTCAGATTGTTGCCTGGTCTTGTCTACTGCAGAAGCCGTCATGGGCGCAACCCATGCTGAATGACCGTCACCCCTTTTACCAGTTACAGGTAAAAACAAAATAAAATAAAATAATTCCTTCCAGTAGCACCTTAGAGACCAACTAAGTTTGTTCTTGGTATGAGCTTTCGTGTGCATGCACACTTCTAAAGATACACTGAAACGGAAGTCACCAGACCCTTAAATATAGTGAGGG
This sequence comes from Lacerta agilis, assembly GCF_009819535.1. Classification (NCBI taxonomy): domain Eukaryota; kingdom Metazoa; phylum Chordata; class Lepidosauria; order Squamata; family Lacertidae; genus Lacerta; species Lacerta agilis. The sequence goes on along the minus strand of NC_046325.1, from coordinate 46,635,801 downwards.
GAGTTACAGGTAGGTAGCCGTGTTGGTCTGCCACAGTCAAAACAAAATAAAAAATAGAGACCAACCTTAGAGACCAACTAAGTTTGTTCTTGGCATGAGCTGAAGAAGTGTGCATTTTGTTTTTACTCCTTTTACCAGTTGGTTATAAAATGGTAAACGAATTGTCAGGATCCCTGCGGAAAGCAGTTATTTGAAAGGGAAACTAACAGGCTGAAAGTGTCACTTTTTAAATAAAAAAGTTATAATTTTAAACATTATGCATCCACACACAAAACTTCCTCTTGCACTCTCACCCCACCCCACCCCACCCCCCTACCCTGATTGCTACATTTATGAGCCTTTGTAATTTTTAAAGTCGTCCTGAAGCTTTGCATGGGTGCTGTATTTTGCAATTATAGCTCTTAAGCACCAGCTGGTTTCCCCTCAGTTAAGTGTTTTCTCTGGGAGTTTAGATTATGCACCCCAGGGAACAAAGGCTTAAACACATTGTTCAGCAGGTAAAGTGCTCTAGGCTGTCTGTCGTGTCATTAAGACCAATATGAGAAATCAGCGAGACCCAAGCGTTCACCCTGCTGGTTGCCTCAATTAATAGGTTTCCTGCAGAGCCCCACTTGATAGCTAGATCCTGTGGTTTCTTGTTCTATTTGTTTCAATCTGCTGGTGTTAACTACTAAATTTAAGGCGATCTCTTATCAGCTAAGCAGGAATGCAGAGGTGCATGCCTAATTGACATAGAAATAAAATGAGATTGAAGGCTCCAAAGCGATGTCATTTGTCAAACTTGGCCTATGTCCAAACAACATTTTATTCTAGAATCAATGGATTGTCGTCCCCCCACCCGTGTACTTGTTCTTTTCTATGTAGTCCACACACAATCGAGATGTACAGTATCTTTTTTTTGCCCTTGAAAAGCTCCTCTTGGGAAACTGGTTTCATTCAGAGAAAGAAATGTTCATTGCACATTGATTCTCCATTAGCTCACCATGTGTCCTTTTGGAAAACTGGTGTAGACTTTCCTAAAGGCATTGTGGGTGGGCATTTTTGGATTTCCAAAGGCAGCCCCATCAGTAGCCCATTACAGCAATCTAACCTAGGGATGGATTATCAGAACACAGTCAACAGAAGTTAAGCTATCTCTGTCAAGATATGGTTGCAGTGAGACTACCAACCAAATCTGATGGAAGGCCAACCATGTGGATCAGAAGTGTCGCCTAAGCTATGCATCTACTGATTCGGGGGAGTGCAATCATATCCAGAACAGGACCCACCCAGCCAGTCTCAGGAACTACCCACTACACCCTTGTGCAAATTAATTGAAACAAAGCATGTTTTCTATCTTACTTGTAATCCTGTACTCAAAGCAAACACGAAAAGTTAGTTTGATTATTTTTTATGTTTTAATGATGCAATCATTATGCCGGCAGCTACTATATTGCACCAGATTGTAGAATCCTGTCTGGCTGCTGTAGTGTATGATGCAATCATTACATCAGCCGCTACGGTATTTCATCAGCTTTTGATTCGACTGCTGTTCAAGATGGATGTGGCACCTAGGAAACGTATGAAGATCGTAACTCTGCACGAACATACAGCTAAGACGTATCAAGAGATTGCTTCAGTGGTTGATGTGAGTTTAGCAGTTCAGCAACTGTCAACCATGTCAGCCGGATCGGTTTCTCCTAAACGTAAAGGAAAGTGTGGTCGTAAGAAGAAAACAACTCATAGAGATGACGTTTTCTTGCTTCGACAAAGCAAAAAGGATTCCCGCAAGATGAGTGATGCATTGAATACGGCGCCTTATTGCGGTCGGACAAAAAGCCAGAAGACCTGTCAATAAACAGCTAGAAAGAAAGAAAGAAAGAAAGAAAGAAAGAAAGAAAGAAAGAAAGAAAGAAAAGTGGTATAAATGGGCAAAAATTACAAGGAATGGACGAAAGACCAGTGGAGAAAAGAATTTGTGGGCTATATGCAAAAGTCGCCTCTGTGCTGTAGACTGTACGACTATGAAGAAGCTCATTCAGGTGCTGATTCAAATGTGGTACAGGGACCCGAAAATCAACAGTGAATGTTCAAAAATAATAGTAGACTCCATGCCAAACCATGTTCAGATGCTGCTTATAAATAGTGGATGTCATATCCATTACTAATGTAAGTGTATATGAGTTTTGTACATGTACATGTGAATTTTGTACAATAAACTACTAAATTCATTGTTGGTTTCAATTAATTCGCACAAGGCTGTAACAGTGCCACAGTCTTCTCTGGATTAAGCTCCAGTTTATTGGCTCTGTACCAGACATCAGTTCAGCACATCAATCACTACACCTACTTGAGATGCAAAAGTGAAAGAGAGCTGTGTTATCACCAGCATATTGAAGGCAGCACACTCCAAATTCGTCAGATGAGCCCACTCAGTGGTTTCATGTACATGTTAAACAGCATAGGAGATAAAACTGACCCCTGCAGAACAGCATATTGGAGATTCCATGGGGCCAACCAGGTTCCCAGCTCTGACCACCCTTGACACAGTCATCCAAGTAGGACTGGAACCAATGTGTGCTCGTGGTGCCCAGGGTGTGGGTGTACGCTGGGGTGGGCAGGGGACCCCCACAACTGGCCCAGCCCTAGCTGCTATTGCTGCCAGAGCAACACCAGCCCCAAGTCGCTTTGTGAGGCTGGAATGATCAGATCCCCGTCTCGCAAAGTGGCGCAGGGCTGGCTCTGGGAGGGCAGTGTGCCCCCCAGAAAAATGTGCCTGGAGCAGTCGCCCTGGCAGCCACCCCCCACTACACCCCTGACTGCAACCACTACAAAGTGGTGTCACACCCACCCAACTCAGATGGCTTATCCAGAAAGATGCCACAATTGACGGTATCAAAAGGTGCTGGGAAATCAAAGAGAATCAATCACATTCCCCTTGTCTCTCTCCCTAAACAGGGTTTCTAAGGCAGTTTCCTCTTTGACCTTTAAAGACATATACAGTTTGGATACTTGGATACTTCTCCTGCATGAACCTGCATGAATCTGAATTGTTTTGGCCTTTACTGTAGCTGTGCTGAGACTCTGGAACTTCCTGCCAAGACGAGCCCAGCTTGACCAATCTCTGATGGCCTCTGACTGCCATTGCACAATACCAGTAGACCATTGACTTGCTGAGCTGTTTATTTTAATCTCCCTGGCTTATTATTTGTGTATTTATCTGGCAGTCTCTCTGTTTAACTGTGATGATATGAAGGACAGTATGCTAATAATAATAATAATAATAATATATCCAAGAGGTTCTCACAGCAGCTTGCAATATATATACAGTCATACCTCGGGTTGCGCTTGCTGCGGGATACGAATGCGCTGAACCCAGAAATACCGGAACAGGTTACTTCTGGGTTTCGGCGTGCGCAGATGTGCAGAAACACTAAATCATGCTTCGCACATGCGCAGAAGTGCCGAATCACGACCCGCGTGTGCGCAGACGTGGGGCTGCGGGTTGCGAACGTGCCTCCCACACAGATCATGTTCGCAACCCATATTAAGATTTAGTGTCAGGAAATAACGTAGTCCTGGACACAGCAAAGTGAACGCAGGTTTTCTGGAAGCTTCTGGCTGGTAGAGCATTGACTGGACAGCACAACGCAGGAACTCAGCAACTCACTTGGATAACTATATACAGTATTTATTGAAGCAACTAGTACCCATAAGTTATTATGTACAGACTTTGGAAATAAAAGAAACAAAAAGTAAAACCTCTCCTCTCTGTCTCTCTCTCTCAACCTTCATTAACCAAACTACACACACCACACACCAGCTCTCACACAGAGCTCATTCTTTAGGAACTCCTGAACCAATCATAGGTTGTTGCTAAGGGTCTGGAGAGAGAGCAGATCTTGGCTTTCAGCCAACAGTTAATTGACATAGGTGGCTAGCTGCACGTAGGCACTTTGAAATCTCTAACAACCCAAGCGTCCACTGTATATATACAGGAGAGAGAGAGAGAGAGTTGTTTCAACTGGTTTCTTACTGTGCAAGCTTGCCTCCAGCAGTTTTTATTGTCAGTTGTGTTTAACTTATGCTGGCTTCCCATGGCAGGTGACTGAGGTGAACCGGCTTAAAATCCAAGCTAAGCCCCCGACTCTCCGCTGTCTCGTCCCGCCCCTGCCACACCCCCAGAATGCTGGCAGAACTTACTATAGGGTTGCTCTTCTGTCAGTATAGTTTTAATTCCCCCCCCACCTGCATTTCTCCCCTGCATTATACAGAAACAACCTATCACAGCAACTGTCTTTATTTTGCTTTGTTGTGGGGTTTTTTTTGGAGTTGGGCAATAGTAGCGCAAGCGACTCTGTTCCTTTTCTGCATTCAATATTTTATCTGGTGACTACTAAAACGTCTCAGCTAGGTCCATTTAAAATTGGCTCAGCACTCAAGGCTCACTGGGTGACTGCCATGGAATGAACAGAAAAAGCTTCAGACAGCAAATGGCTGAAGCAGCTAGATTTTAGTTTCCTGACACAATTATTTTTTAAAGTGATATACACCTCTTTTGAGGTAGGTCACTGTGCTCCATCTTTTGTATCACCAGCTCCCATTTATATCTAAGCTATATGTTACAGCATGGCAGAGCTGCATTGAGAGGAAATATTTTCTTGCGGAGGATAGTCCTCTACCATTGATCTGCCGTATACACAGATGCATGTTCCCATGCATGTTGCTTATATAACAAAGGGCCTAATTCAGTCACATAAATGTACAGTATGTACAGACAGTCTAAATTAAATCACCACCAGCTGCCTATATTGAGACTTACTCCTGGGCCCTTGGCTTTCTTCTCCCTCCCTCCCTCCCTTCCACATGCACACACTGTTGCACTTGCTGAGATTTCTACAGAATTTGAGTATTAGCTGTTGCACACAGTTAATATAGAATATATTGCAAGGAGCCAAGTGAGATAGCTCTGGGGTTATGAGACCATGTAGAAAAAGATCAACCAGTATCATGGATTTGAGTCTGTTCATAACTTCAATAACATAGGACATTGTATTCCATAATCCATGGTGCGGCTGTTCTGCTATAAAAGGCAGAGCAAACAGTGTGTTGCAAGCACAACATGAACTTTCCAAATATTGTGCTGTGAAATGGACACTGCAAGCCTTTGCATGTTTGCTCAGAACTAAGTCCCACTGAGTTTAGCTGGACATACTCCAAAGCATGTGTGCATAAGTTCACAGCCCCAGTTAGTCAGTCTCTCTCTCTCTCTCTCTCTCTCTCTCTCTCTCTCTCTCTCTCTCACACACACACACACACACACACACACACACTGAATTTCTGGGGTAGATTCTCCTAGAGACAATGCAAGTGCAAATTTTGAGGGGGATGTTTTTAACTGTCACTTGGTAGCAGACATTGGGAAGATAGGGAGCAATGCGAGAGACTCAAGCTGTGTTCACATTCCCATTTAATGTGCACTCACAATGTTTCACATGATGCTATCCAAAATGCATACCCTGTGCTTTGTTACCACTGTTTGATGTGTTGTTCCTCAAACCAGCTTCGCATCCACTGGAGTCCAAAAACCATTCCTAATTTGTCTCTAGCCAAGGTGTGAACACCTTTGTGTTGGGGAGAGACATCACTGCCTGTCAGTGCCTCCTGGTGTGTGATGACTGGTACTCATCTTTCTTGGGAGACAATGGAAGAATGTGGCTTTGGAAGTGAAGTCAAACAGTTGGAGAGTTTCAGCGCCTGCCGTGGCTGTTAAGACTGATATGGGAGAGACATGTTGTGTTGATACAGGAGAGAGGTGTTGTGTTGCCCCTGGGTCAGATGTCATTCCTCCTCTGGTCCCTGCGATGGATACATGACCTGACTTTTTCCAGCCACTACAGTCATTTTGCAAGGGATTTCCAAACAGAGGGGTTGATTGCCAGCCGTCATGTTTATAGACATCTCTGCAATGCAGAGCCTGAAGCCAGCTCCCTGTAGAGCATACCCTTGCGGATCCTGACATCTTCCATCCTGTGGACATGACCAAGCCAGCGTAGAAGTTGCTGAGACAGGAGTGGGAATGTTGGTTTGGGAGAGAGCACATCTTTGTTTGAGACTCTGTCCAGCCGTGTGATGCCCAATATCTTCCTGACTAGTGTATGTGGGATGAATTGAATTGAAGCCATGGGACGCTGCAAAACACACCAGAAAAACAACAACTTTGCTGGTAATGTGAACACACACTGCACAGAGAACTGAAAATTCATTTGGCAAACTGTGAGGCATCTTCCTTTGGCATGTATGGAGTACGTGAAACAGGGTCATTTACCTTTTTTGACCAAGGCTGCCAGGACTGCTAGGCACAGCGTGGGAGGACTCACACTGTCTCCTCTTGACCTTTCTCACTCTCGCACACAAAGTACAAGTGACAGCATTTACATGATGGGACCCTTGGCCAGGATCAATGGCCGGGCAAAATGCCCAGCCTTGCCAGGGTGTGCTGCCAGTTATTTTGGCTCATTTCCCCCCACAACTTAGGTATATGCAGATCAAACCTTCAGCAGGGTTCAATAAAGCCTGATGTGCTTCACATCATATTACAGGATCAGTGAATGAAGCAGCAAGTGATGGACACACAAATAAGAAATAAAGGATGGCATGTATTGGCCTGGGATATATTGAAAAAGGGCAGGATGCTTAAAAGAGAGAGAGAGAGCATGTTTTGGAAACACCCAGCTGCCGAGCAGAAATTTAGATTCAAAGAAGCATGACAGTAAAGCTATTTAGGGTTGCCATATTTCAAGAAGTAAAAGTCCAGACAGTTGTTGACCCACAAACTCATTGAGCTTTTTTTTTTTTTTTTTTTTTTGCCCAAACACGAGTCACTGGCACAAAGAAATCAAAACAAAAAAAACAGACCCGCCTGCACCTGAGCATGATACAGAGACAGAGCCTGAATCTGAGCTGCCCATGCACTTAAAAAACAAAACAAAAAACACCCCAAAAACCCTGGATGGCCAGGTTCCTCCCCCCCAAAAGAGGACATGTCCGGGATTTCCTGGACACATGGCAACCCTAATTCTGGTATCATATAAAAACATCTTGATGGTCAACAGATGCTGTGTGGTATTACAATAAGAGTGAAAGTTTTATTTATGAAATTAATAAGAAATATGGCAAAATATAACTGAACAGTGGGGGTGAGAGAAAAATGCATAAGAAAACCTCTGCTGGAAGGGCTGCCGAGAGGTTGGTGCAGGATGTACTGGGTGCATAGCCATTGGAAGTCCCCAGACGCTGAGCTTTATTTTTATTTTTATTTTTATTTTTATTTATTTATTTATTTATTTATTTATTTATTTATTTATTTATAAAAGGTAGGTTGGCCTCCTAGAAAAGAAGTTATGAAGCAAAATGTGCAGGCACCCTTCCTAAGCAATTTCTGTGAGATGAGCCAGTCTGGCTGCTCCCATGTGTGTCTTTACCTAATGAGTGAAGTCAAAGTTGACAAGTGTGCCATTTAGACAGCAGGTGACATGAATCCTAAAGAGCTGCTGTTTTCCCCTCCCCTTTAATGAACATTTCCTGCTTCTTCTGTCTCATTTTCTAGTCATTGGAATCTCCAAAGTTTGCTCTTCCTTTTTTCCTGGCAGTCATGATACATCTTTCCTGTGGTGGATTCCCCTGAGATTAGGTGCTGTGGTAAGTTATTTTCTGCAGTTATTTTCTACACAACAGGTGCAGGTGCACATTAAAGAGCCGCACCCCACCTGACCTCTGTTATGAGAAATGCACTGATGGGGAAAACTTCACTGGTTCTCATTCTGTCTGTTAGATATTTTATTACATGTGTGGCCACTGATTTATTTTGAGCCCCACACCCGGTACCACTTAAATAATACTAATAAATTTTGCATATGATACAATCATATGCAAATTTATGCAAATTGGTGCCCCCATTTGCAAATGGGTTGGAGAAATACTGGAGAATTCTCTTGGTACCCCTATTTGCTGCATCTGACTAAAAGCCCATCCAGCCCAGCTTCCCATGCCCTCAGTGGCTAACCAGATTCCCATGAAAAATATTACCAACAACCTCCATTTAAAATGTTGACAGTTTTTTTAAAAAAAAATCATGCCAAATTTTTAATATTTGCCATGTTTAAATGTAGCAGACTGCTGTTTTAAGGTGATGGAAGCGGCTGCTCCCCATTTACTGGTTCAATACATCTTGATTGGGCTTTTCATTCGTTCAGTGGTTTGTTCAGATGGTTGTAAATGCAATTTGTTTGACAGCTCTGAAAAATTATTTATTGCACTTGAAGGCAATAGTCAGATGCCACACTTAAATTCAATCCTGTTTTGTTTCTGCACTTCTTACATCTATAATTTAAATGCAAAACTGACGTTGGCTTGAATGTACATTTGATTTCTCAATGGCTCTCTCCCATTTTCTGTTCCGGATGACACGTTTCACGTTGGAAACTCCTTGTCATTTCCCCCACCCCCACCTTCTCCACTTATGACTTAGAATATGTTTAAAAAGAATGTAATTTAGTTTGGAAAGTGGAAGAACGCCATCGAGGAATCAAACGCACATTCTAGCTACCCTCCGTTTTACATTTAAATTATAGATGTGAGAAGCGCAAAGAAACAAACAAACAAAAAAAACCACCCCAAATTTAAATGTGGCATCTGACTACTAAACACATCCGCCAGCATTAATGGAGTGACTGCAATTTATCAGTATGTTGATGGCATACAGCTTCACTAGAATCAGGAGAGGCCGTGAAGGTGTAGCACAGGTGTCTGGAGGCAGTGGTGGACTGGATGGGGGCCAATAAACTGAGGCTGAATCCTGATATGATGGAAGTTCTGAGGGTGTGTGACGCCCTCGTCTGGGAATTAGGTGTATGTTATGTTGTATATTGATTCAAGGGTTATCATATCTGTATTATTAGTGTCTGTATTCACATTAGGGGAAAGTAACTGCCTTCCTGTTCCAGAAGGAACAGCTACTATTGGTTCATTCAAGTTGCTGCATTTGGATCCTCAGTCTTATTGGTTCCCACCAAAAGGCAGCTTTGTGATTGCTTGAGATTGTTCCCTCCAAAATGTATCCTTTCTAGCCAGTCTACTGCCCCTATAAATGTAGCTTCCCTCTCCTCACTTCCCTAGTCTTGTTTACTTGAATAAAGAGTGTTACATGAAGAAGCTGCCTCCTGCCTGCTATGTCAGAGAGCTGAAGTCACTTGCTGAATCACTATCCCCACGCTACAATATGTTATATGAGGTGTTACGTGAAGGATCAGGTTCATAGTTTGGGAGTACTCCTGGATTCCACCTTGTCACAGATGTCTCATGTGTCTTCTGTTTATGCCCAGATTAGCCTGTCCTACCTGAAGGAGCGTCTCCACCCCCATCGTTCAGCCCGGACACTGAGGTCCAGCTCCGAGGGCCTTCTGGCAGTTCCCTCCCTGTGAGAAATGAGGTTACAGGGAACCACGCAAAGGGCCTTCTCGGTAGTGGCACCCACCCTGTGGAATGCCCTCCTGTCAGATGTCAAGGAAATAAACAACTATCTGACTTTTAGAAGACATCTGAAGGCAGCCCTGTGTAGGGAAGTTTTTAATGTTCGGTGTTTTATCATGTTTTTAATATTCTGTTGGGAGCCGCCCAGATGGATGGAGTATTATTTATTTATTTATTTATTTATTTGTTTGTTTATTTATTTATTTGTTTGTTTGTTTGTTGTTGTTGTTGTTGTTGTTGTTACTGCATCAACAGAAGTCTAGTGTACTGATCAAGGGACGTGGTAAAGGTAAAGGGACGCCTGACCATTAGGTCCAGTCGCGGACAACTCTGGGGTTGCAGCGCTCATCTTGCTTTACTGGCCAAGGGAGCCAGCATACAGCTTCCAGGTCATGTGGCCAGCATGATTAAGCTGCTTCTGGCAACAGCGTCCCTTGAGGGAAGTAGTAGTCCCACTCTATTTAGCCTTGGCCAGACCACACCTGGAGTTTTTTTTCTTTCTCCTGCTAGGACCTGAACGAATTGATTCAAGTTACAAGAAAGGAGATTCTGACTAAACACCAGGAAGAACTTTCTGACACTAAGAGCTGTTTGACCTAAAATCTCCTTCGCCATCATCAAACATTTTGGACCCTACGGTTGGCAGTGGCAACACCACCAGTGCTGTCAAGTATCCCGTTTTCCCCGGGATTCTCCCTTATTTCAAGCAGTTTCCCGCTGCTCTCCCTTATTTTTTATTTCCCTTAAATATCCCATTTTTAATGGAAGCAGCTCCTCCCCTGCTGGCCAGGGACCGGGTAGGAAGACCTTGCCTACTTGGAGAGAAAAGCCTCAGCCCTCAAAGCAAGGTGGAGCTGTTTCCCGTGCTTACAGGGGGGTGTATTCCTCCCCCTGCATCAGCTCCTATCTGTTGCCGCCGAGCCCCTCAGCTGGCCAATAGGGTTAGCTGGTGGGTGGAGCCTGGCTGCCTTTGAGCAGCTGCTGCTTCCTGTCCTGTTTTGATGGGATCAGACAAGAAGACGATGGGGCTCCATCGCACGGAGCACATGGCTGCCCTCCTCTTTGCTGGCTGCCCTCCTCTTTGCTCCGCTCCGAGCCCGAGCCCACTTGGAGTTTACATTGCTGCTCCGCCCACTTTTGCTTCTGGCTCCGCCCACCACTGACATGTGACTGTCCCCGGGATAGGTGAGACTGCTGATCCCTTATTTTCAAATCCAAAACTTGACAGCTATGAACACCACTGTGGGCTGCCTTTTCAGTACTGCTTCCCCAGTTGTGGAATGCTCTCCTTAGTGAGCCATGTCTGTCTCCATCATTATTAACTTTCAGGAAGAACCTGAAAACATTCCTGTTGACCCAGGTATTTGGTACCTGAAGAATAACGTTCCTTGCAACTTAAAAGACCACTGCATGGAATTATGCTCTTAACTGTAAATGCTTTTAGAAGGTTTTAACTGTTTCTGTTTTTAGAAAGTTTTCACTGTGTTAGAACAATTTGCTTTGTTTTTTTAATTATGGATCTGCTTGCCACCCTGGGTTCCCTAGGGAGGAAGGGCAGGATATAAATTCAATATCAAAAAATAAATAAATCCACAGTCATACAAGTTTGATTATGAACTGAGTGTCCTCCATTCAATATCACGCAATCCAGCACTAAAATCTCCTTTTTGCTGGGAGCAATTTTCTACTCATGAGAACTATTAGAACTGTTGTTGCTGCCTGTTTGGTACAATTCAAACAGGATGATAAGCAGATTGTGCTTGTCCTTCTTATATTTCATTGATCTTTTTTTCAAAAGCTCAGTGGTGTGTGTAAAAATTCAGATTGGAGATACCTACAGTTTTGCTGCCTTTAGCAGAATGAGGAGAAAATAGCTTACTTCAAAATTCTGGGGGAAATTTCTGAGGGTCTCAGATGGGCACAGCCCAGGGCAAGCCTCATTAATAATAATAATAATAATAATAATAATAATAATAATAATAATAATAATAATATACCCCGTCCATCTGGCTGGGTTTCCCCAGCTACTCTGGGCGGCTCCCAATCAAATATTAAAAACACAATACAGGATTAAATAAAATAAATTAAATTGAGGAATTATCTTTGCCCCTGTGAAAGCATATCAACCTTGAAGTCGATCAGTCCTGCAATTCCATATATTATGTTCATTGTCGATAGTGGAAAGAATAAATACAGAGGATTCAGAGTGTCTCAGAAATGGCAGAGAGGGCTTCCAATGACTTCTCGCCGTGATGGCTGTGCTCAACCTCCACAGTTGGAGCCAGCACTGCTTCTGAATACCAGTTGCTGGAGACCATGAGATGTGAGAGATATGATCCTGTGCTCCTGCTCTGCTCCCTGGTTTCCCACAAGCATCTGGTTGGCCACCGTGAGAACACGATACTGGACAAGATGGACCATTGGCCTGATCTAGCAGACTGTTCTTATGTTTAAGTGTGAAGAAGATGGCAGCACAAACATCATCAAGCCAAGGCAAAAACTGTTCGCAGCATTCTGTTTTGGAGTAAAGTGAAAACCTAGCACATAAAACTCTAAGACAAAATTTCCCTCACAGTTTCTCATGTTTCTACATGCCAAACACCCCTGCTTTGTGACATATTTGTGATGTATCGATGATGCTGTTGAAAAATGTATTGTGGGAAATGGGGAGGGGTCTTAAAAGTTCATGCAACCTCATGCTCAGGGTTCCTACTCTTTGTGTGCTTGAACCTTGTTGCAACAAAGAAAGATCAGACTAGAATTACGTGAGGCAGAAGACTGGGGCTGCACATTTCTGCCCTGAATCATGTCCACCATGTGGGATGTAAAACGCAGGAGCAGTCAAACACAACATTGCTAGAGTGGACATAGAAAGGGAACTCTGGGCCAGCCAGTCGGATCTTGCTGTTTCCCCTGGGCTGGGATGACTTCCTCTGTGTAACAGGAGATGGGTGTGGTCTCACCTGGGCAGGTTAACACAAAACCACAGGGACCAGACTCCATCTTCCTCTTTTGGACGACGCTCTCAAAGAAGCGACATTGCTAAGATGCTCTCTTGGCTTCCAGTGAAGAGAGAAGAAAGGAACTGTTTTCCCTTATGGAACAGTCTCCTGAGTAAATGTAACTTTTACTAAGTTTAAGCCTGCCTTCTGGGATCCTTTTGTGAACAGATGATTTCTCATGAGTAAACCCTTTTTATACTTTTATAGAAGACTGTGTAGTATCTTATTTTGAGAGGGATTAAAGGGGAAAATACCAGGACATTTATTACAAGGTTTTAACAAACCTGAGCAAGCTATCTGCTGCATGTGTGTTTAAAAGGGGAATGAGAACTCTGCTAATTTCTGGGACTTGTAAACACAAGTTGGAATTGTTGTTGTTGTTGTTCAGTCGTTCAGTCGTGTCCGACTCTTCGTGACCCCATGGACCAGAGCACGCCAGGCACGCCTATCCTTCACTGCCTCTCGCAGTTTGGCCAAACTCATGTTAGTAGCTTCGAGAACACTGTCCAACCATCTCATCCTCTGTCGTCCCCTTCTCCTTGTGCCCTCCATCTTTCCCAACATCAGGGTCTTTTCTAGGGAGTCTTCTCTTCTCATGAGGTGGCCAAAGTACTGGAGCCTCAACTTCAGGATCTGTCCTTCTAGTGAGCACTCAGGGCTGATTTCTTTGAGAATGGATAGGTTTGATCTTCTTGCAGTCCATGGGACTCTCAAGAGTCTCCTCCAGCACCATAATTCAAAAGCATCAATTCTACGGCGATCAGCCTTCTTTATGGTCCAGCTCTCACTTCCGTACATTACTACTGGGAAAACCATTGCTTTAACTATACGGACCTTTGTCGGCATGGTGATGTCTTTGCTTTTTAAGATGCTGTCTAGGTTTGTCATTGCTTTTCTCCCAAGAAGCAGGCGTCTTCTAATTTCGTGACTGCTGTCACCATCTGTAGTGATCATGGAACCCAAGAAAGTGAAATCTCTCACTGCCTCCATTTCTTCTCCTTCTATTTCCCAGGAGGTGATGGGTCAAGTGGCCATGATCTTAGTTTTTTTTATGTTGAGCTTCAGACCATATTTTGCGCTCTCTTCTTTCAACCTCATTAAAAGGTTCTTTAATTCTTCCTCACTTTCTGCCATCAAGGTAGTATCATCAGCATATCTAAGGTTGTTGATCTTTTTTCCGGCAATCTTAATTCCGGCTTGGGATTCATCCAGTCCAGCCTTTCGCATGATGAATTCTGCATATATTGTGTTGTTGGAAAAGAGTGTTTGTGATGACCAGCTTGTTCTCTTGACAGAACTCTATTTTTTTTTTATAAGAATTTATTGACATTTTTCTTATTACAACAAAAACCCACACCCACACCAACATTAATAAAAATACAAATCACTTACTCACTAAAACAAACACAAACATTGCCAAGTTTTCTCCTTCTTCCTTAAGCTTCTTCTCAGAAAAAAAAAAATTTTCTATTTCCATATCTTGACACGACTTCCCCTGCCTTTTCACCATTGGTTTTACACCTAATCTATTTTTCTTAACCCCTTCTTTTAAAAATTAAACATACTTTTATATATAAAATACAAAAATCATCTTACTTAACATGATCTACTATTCATCTTAAACTAGTCTTCTTAGTAATACCCCCATATGATCATACCTCATCCTAAATCCTCATCTATTATTCTTATCTTATTCTTAAACATTACTTATTCTTCTGTCCTGCAATCTGTTGCTAATCACATAAAACTTCAGATATCTCATTTAAAAAAACAAAAAATCTAAACAAACTGCCGATCTTCACATTCCAATTTCAGATTACCATATCCAACCGTTTTAAATTTAATTTATTACTTCACCCCACACCCCTTCTGTCCATTGTTTTTCTCCTTGTAGTGCCAGAGCCAAATTTCCAATTGTCTATTCTTCCCAAAAAGTCACAGAGGCAGGCACAGTTCTGAGCGCTCCTTGCAACGAGCTCCAGAGTATCCATCTCACGATCTCCCGGCTGTTCCATTCCTCCAGACCATTCTTCTTGAAAATAGCTCAATTCTTTGTCCCATGCCCTCGAGCTCACACCTCGGGGGCTGGATATAACAAAACTTATTACCGTCTTGGGGCTGCCACCCCCAAAGACGGAATCTTTTTTCTTTTGGATCAGCCCTGTCTTTTCTTTCCATCTTCCTACCCACCCTCTCAGCTCGCAGCAGACGCGTTCTTCCAAAGTATCAAAATATTCAGAAGCCTCCTCTGCGGGAAATTCATTTCTTATCAGGCCCCCACACAAGGCTTTTACTTTCCAGTAGAGAATCTCCAACCTCAGTTCAAGGAGTCTTTGTTCGTCCGTCAAAGTGGAATTCAAAACAAGCCTCCAAACAAAGCCCAACACGGTAGAAGGAGGGGTAGGAGTGAGTGTCATATTGCAATTCCTGTCTTTATGTCCGGTTAGAACTTTTCGTCGCCATTTTCCATGAAATCAGTATGCAAAGACCGAGACTTTCAAACCGAGATATCTTTCACACCTTTACTCCCCGAAGGGAAGTTGTAACAGTCTCACTCTCCACAATTCCGATACTTTATATCCATTTAGTAGCAACAGTCATTCAAGCTGGTTAGCTTCTTCCGACCAAAGGGAAAAGGGCAGGCTGCCTTTCTTCTTCCCCCGGATCGTTCCATACAGTAAAATATTTAGTCCAATCTCGTACTTACGACCTCCGGGTTCTTCAGGACCTAACATCACAGGTAGAACTTCAACGCTCATCTCGGGATTTGTCGCCGCATTTGCATCCCGGTTGGGGCATATCCCCTATGGCCCGGCTCCGTAGTCCCTTCACCCCCACCCCCCCTTTACAGGGGGAGCGGGGGAAGGGTTCGGAGCACAACGGGCACCGCCGGGGAGCCCAGGGCGCGGGACGCTCTTCCCGCGCCCCAACCGGAGCCCCGCTTTGCGGTTGCGGGGCTCCTAACCCCCGGGATGGATCGGGCGCTTCGCAGCCGAAGCAGCCCCGACCACCCGCTATGGCGTCGCCAGCCGGAAGTCCTCTTGACAGAACTCTATTAGCCTTTGCCCTGCTTCATTTTGATCTCCAAGGCCAAACTTGCCAGTTGTTCCTTTTATCTCTTGACTCCCTACTTTAGCATTCCAATCCCCTATAATGAGAAGAACATCCTTCTTTGGTGTCATTTCTATAAGGTGTTGTAAGTCTTCATAGAATTGGTCAATTACAGTTTCTTCAGCATTGGTAGTTGGTGCATAAACTTGGATTACTGTGATGTTAAAAGGTCTGCCTTGGATTCGTATCGAGATCATTCTATCATTTTTGAAATTGCATCCCAGTACAGCTTTCGCCACTCTTTTGTTGACTATGAGGGCCACTCCATTTCTTTTACGGGATTCCTGCCCACAGTAGTAGATATGATAGTCATCCGAACTGAATTCGCCCATTCCTGTCCATTTTAGTTCACTGATGCCTAGGATGTCAATGTTTATTCTTGCCATTTCATTTTTGACCACATCCAGCTTACCAAGGTTCATGGTTCTTACATTCCAGGTTCCTATGCAATACTTTTCTTTACAGCATTGGACTTTCCTTTCGCTTCCAGGCATATCCGCAACTGAGCGTCCTTTCGGGTTTGGCCCAGCCGCTTCATCAGCTCTGGATCTACTTGTACTTGTCCTCCGCTCTTCCCCAGTAGCATGTTGGACGCCTTCCGACCTGAGGGGCTCATCTTCCAGCGTCATATCTTTTATATGCCTGTTGTCTTTGTCCATGGAGTTTTCTTGGCAGGGATACTGGAGCGGCTTGCCAGTTCCTTCTCCAGGTGGATCACGTTTGGTCCAAACTCTGCACTATGACCTGTCCATCTTGACCTGTCCATAGCTTCCCTGAGTAATTCAAGCCCCTTCGCCACGACAAGGCAGTGATCCATGAAGGGGCAAGTTGGAATAGGATATCTTAAAAAAATATATCCTCTCCTTCATTCCAAAACATTCCCACACACCATGGGGCAGCTGCTTGAACGTGTGTCAGATATTATGGTGCAGCTCACAGCAACAGCCAAGCTGCCCCACTGCAGACATGCTCCCAATGCTTGGATACTGTTGGAGAGATGGGCTGGAGAGTGAGCTGGGCTGGAGCATGCTTTGCTTTCTCATGCAGTGATGGCCTTGCAAGGCTGGATGAACATTTGAATGGGTGGGATTGAGACCACCTCGCTCTCAGTGACTTGGCTGCATCTGAAAAGGTGTCTCCTGCATTAGTGCAGGTATCTCCCAAACCACCTTAGGCCAAGGAAGAGTGCCTGAGGACATCCTGGGAGATTCATGGCTGAAGGAAGATTTAACTTAATGTACTCCCTGGAAAAGACCCTGATGCTGGGAAAGATGGAGGGCACAAGGAGAAGGGGACGACAGAGGATGAGATGGTTGGACAGTGTTCTCGAAGCTACCAACAGGAGTCTGACCAAACTGGGGGAGGCAGTGGAAGACAGGAGTGTCTGGCATGCTCTGGTCCACGGGGTCACTAAGAGTCGGACACGACTAAACAACTAATCAACAACAACTCAGATCTTCCCAATCCAAGTCTTGGTGTGGGGGCTCTTCCTGCATTTGCATGTCCTACTGTGCTTTTGGCCATTTGGACAAGCTCAGCAGAAAGAAAATCTCTTATTTGATGTGGGTGGGTTGGACAAAATATTTACTACATTCATCATTCGTATTTTGTGCTCAAGTTTTATTTGATAAGGTTTGTGGTACAAACTTTAATTTACCAAAACTTTTCCCCCTCTTTTAAATGCCCTCGTTGCTGAAAAATGACAAAGGGGTGTGTGTGTTAAAATGTAATTGCTTTCAGTTTTATGGAGTTCTTTTGAGATAAAGCACTGCGTGATTTCTTTTCTCCATATAATACTTCAGTTTGATTAAAGCTTTATTGAGGAGAAATTTCACATGAAAAACAAATTATCCTGCACTCTTTGCAGCATTAGCTGCATTTGTTTAGTGCCAGATAATGGGCTCTCTCTCTGCAGTTTCACTGCACTCAAGTCCTTTATCACACGAGCAGAATTTCGATTAAATCAAATTTAATTTGGGCAGCAAAAGTTAAAGCAGTTGCTTCAGTTAGCCAGAAAAAAACCCCAAACACTTAAGAGAACTATTATGCATGACTAAACAGTGCAGGGTTTTCATTGGCCAGTCAATCTTTTTCATCTTCGGGGATTAAATAACGTTGCCCCTTGCGACATGTTTACTTTCATCGGCTTTATATTTCTTAGGGTTTCACAGGATCTAAAATTCATGCTGCACTTTTAAACCACCAACTAGTCCCCTGTGGCCACACATGCTAGGTCACAAACATCTGGCATGCTTTAATGAGACCAAGAGAGAGAACTCAGATGGGGCTATGCAGATGAGAGGTAGGAACTATGGGATGTAAAGGGGAGGAGCCAGTTTTAGGTTCCTGCGTGAGGGTGACCATGGGCAGGAAGCAAACAGTGGCGTACGAAGTGGGAGGCGGAGGGGGCGGTCGCCCCGGGTGCCACTCTGGGGGAGGCGTGAAAAGATGGCCCATGCCTCCCCCCAGCTGTAGAGCGGCCGAGGGCGTGCACAGTCCGTATGGGCGTCGCTCTTGCGGCGTCCGTATGGACTGCCGCTCTTGTGCCCCGTCCATACAGGCATCCATACAGGCTGCCTCTTGCACGGCGACTGTATGGGCTGCCACGCATGCGCAGTCCGTATGGGATGCCGCACATGCGCACTCTGTACGGACATTGCGTGTGCGTCACTGGGCAGTTCGCCCCGCCCACAGGTGCCAGAGAGGGTTCCTCCGCCACTGGAAGCAAATGTACCCCTCAACCCAGTGGGTACCTGTTTACACTCTCCCCACCAAATGAATGGTTGCAATTCATTCAGGAGATAGGGATGACAGAAACCTGGAAGCATTTTAGTTTGCATTATTTCTGCTATAAATATGAGTCCTTGAAATGCCTATTCCAAGGAAGTGGGGGAAGCTTTATTTTACCACTAGCAGTTTTTAGACTAACCACTGGTAGGGATCTTTCTGAAAGGGGATCATAGTACGGAAGAACTAGCAAAGGTCTTCTTCTGCAAAGGCTGGAACTGGTACACATTGCTTCAGCCAGTCTTTGCCCAGCTATAGATCTCTGCTTGTCACTGATCCTGATAGAGCCGGCCTCTCTAGCATGACCCACCAAGCTTAACACAGTCCACCAACCATGTTAAGTGGTCCAACAAGAGGCAAGAAGTTTTGCAAGCTGGAGAAAAAGAGGATCACAGCACTATGAGAATTGGCAGTTTTGAATCCAAGGAGCTAGCCATGGAAGAAATGGCACCCACTTGGAGTGTTAATGCTGGAAACCCCTGCATCCTAGGTCCAGGTTGTATAAAAAGGTAAAGGACCCCTGACAGTTAAGTCCAGTTGCGGATGACTCTGGGGTTCCATGCTCATCTCACTCTATAGGCCGAGGGAGCCGGCGTTTGCCTGCAGACAGCTTCCGGGTCATGTGTGGCCAGCATGACTAAACCGCTTCTGGCCAACCAGAGCAGTGCATGGAAACGCCGTTTAGCTTCCCGCCGGAGCGGTACCTATTTATCTACTTGCACTTGATGTGCTTCCAAACTGCTAGGTGGGCAGGAGCTGGGACCGAGCAACGGGAGCTCACCCCATTGCAGGGATTCGAACCACCGACCTTCCGATCGGCAAGCCCTAGGCTCTGTGGTTTAGACCACAGCGCCACCCGCGTCCCTTCCAGGTTGTATATATGTGTGTAAATAAGCAATATATCACCAAGACACCACTGTCTCTGCTGTGCCTCGTTTCCAAAGGAAACACAAACCCTGGGAAAGTGCCAGGACCCCAGGAATCTCGTACTGCTGTGGAGATTGGGGTGGTGTGTAACAGAGAGTGACCCTGCACATGGAAATAATGCAGCTAAGAAGCTGAACTTGGAGGTCCTTGGTTTGCCATCTAGCACCACAACCACTGTCCCCCAGGGTTTCCCTATAATGAGCAAAGGCACACCCTGGACTCTTATTGAGATTCTGTCAGGCACAAGTTCAGCACATAGGTTTTGTCCTTCTCGGGAGACCCTCCAGTGTGACAGTTTTTTCAAGTGGCATTTACCCATTGATCTGGCTGTAGGTGAGTCCCTAGTGCTGTTCAAGTAGACAATTATTTTTAAAATGTGCTTCCACAATGATGACTCTTAGGATTACACCTCCCATTTGACACAGAGAAGGGGAATGCAACTACTGTGTGCCATTAAATGGCTATAGCACACACAGTTCCTAATTTAAAGAACTCGTTTAATGGTGTACCCCAGGATCCATAACTGTAGTCAGCATAAATAATTCTGCTAACTTGCCTCTACATTCTTTTTTAAAAAACTTTTGTGATGCTTAAAACTGTCATTTTAATTGCAAGCCTATAACTCAGAAAACTTTATATGATGATATTGATGTTTTTAACAACTTCTGTGTGTGCAGTATGCATGTGAATTGACCAAGGATAATCCATAATGTCTGCATAATCAGACAATCATAAATTGGGACTGTTATTTATCTAGGCTAGACATGAGGCCTGCAGGGACATGCACAAGAAATTCAGAACATCAGGATGTTTGGATAATCATGGAGGGCTATCTCCAATTTTATTTGTCTTTGCTATAATTCTGCAATTTTGTGAGACACTCAGTATTCACATTTTGTCTTGAACTTGGCCATAGCAGCAACAGGAAAGAAATCAGGGGGCATCTGACTTCCACTGCACCCCACCCACCTGCTGAGACATAGCAGGAACACGGGGGGTGTAAAAGGAGCCCTGGTTTGGAGGGACAACTTTTATTTTACATGCTGGCTGTTCTGGGTTTGAATCCAAGGCAAAACACCATGCTAGGAAAGAGCAGAGCCTGCCCTCAACCACAACTGAGCCAACCAGCAGGAACACTGCATGAACCCATCACTGGCCACTCAAGGGGCAAGGCGTCCATCTTGCACGCTCCCTCCTCATGGCAACCAATGGAACCAAGACACCATTCTCTCTCTGTTACCTGATAGGTCAGTCTTGACAAGTAGCATCCTGTCAGGATTCATGGCTCCTTCTTCATTCCTTGCCACTCCTCCCTTCTCACCCACCCCCTTCCTTCATAAAACCACTGAGTGACAAAAAAAGAAGCCGCTACCCCTGAGCCCACCCCTCAGGATCGCAGCTGGAAACCCGCTGAAGCAAGACTGACTAGGGCGAGGGGAAAGAACACTTATCTATCAATAATAATAATAATAATAATAATAATATATACCCTGCCCATCTGGCTGGGTTTCCCCAGCCACTCTGGGCGGCTTCCCACAAAAGATTAAAAACACATTAAAACACCAGTCATTAAAAACTTCCCTAAACAGGGCTGCCTTCAAACATCAGATAGTTGTTTATTTCCTTGATATCTGATGGGAGGGCATTCCACAGGGAAGATGCCACTACCAAGAAGGCCTGGTTCCCTGTAACCTTGCTTTTTGCAGTGAGGGAACCGCCAGAAGGCCCTCAGAGCTGAACCTCAGTGTCCGGGCTGAATGATGGGGGGTGGAGACACTCCTTCAGGTACACTGGGCCAAGGCTGTTTAGGGCTTTAAAGGTCAGGACCAACGCTTTGAATTAGCTTGGAAACATACTGAGAGCCAATGTAGGTATTTCAGGACCAGTGTTATATGGTCTCGGTGGCCGCTCCCAGTCACCAGTCTAGCTGCTGCATTTTGGATTAGTTGTAGTTCCCGGGTCACCTTCAAAGGTAGCCCCACATAGAGCGCATAGCAGTAGTCCAAGCGGGAGATAACTAGAGCATGCACCACTCTGGCAAGACAGTCTGCAGACAGGTAGGGTCTCAGCCTGCATTCCAGATGGAGCTGGTAGATAACTGCCCTGGACCCAGAATTGACCTGTGCCTCCATGGACAGCTGTGAGTCCAAAATGACTCCCAGGCTGCACATCTGGTCCTTTAGGGGCAGAGTTGCCCCATTCAGGACCAGGGAGTCCCACCCACCCGCCCCCTGTCTCCCAAAAACAGTACTTCTGTCATGTCAGGATTCAACCTCAATCCGTTAGCTGCCATCCATCCTCCAACCGCCTCCAGACACTCACAAAGAAATGCCACATATAGCAAGATATTTATTGTGCAGCATCTGGGATGGAAGAGGTCTTGAAAAGAAAAGGTAGAATTGCCAACCAGTCATTCCCCTGTTATAGCCAATGCTAGCTCAGGCCAGTACCCAGAATGTTCTGAAAAGAACTTTCTACTGATTTCTTCTCGGCGTTGATCTTGGATAGATTATCATATCCCCACTGTTTATTGTGTAGATAGGAGGAATCATGAAGCTGGAGGTAAAAGTGCCAATGTGTCCATGGAGAAGTTGGCAGGCAAAAGGGGAGATCAAACATTCCATCTCTCCATTTTATGTATTCCTAAGAGGTGAATATAACTTCTTGCAGATGGTAGCTTCAAAAAGGCAATTCCAAACATCACGTAAAAACATTGTTCTCTCTGACATATAAATATCTCCAACGGTGACAATCTGAGTTTGCCAGTGTGATGTTGATGATGAACAGACCATTGCTAGCTTTTTTCTCTTTCCAGTAGGATTGGAGGGTGGTGGGGAGCCCTGAAGTGGCAGGACTCCAGGCAGAAGATTACCCTCCAGGTCTCTAGTTAATTGTTGTTGTTATTCAGTCGTTCAGTCGTGTCCAACTCTTCGTGACCCCATTGACCAGAGCACGCCAGGCACGCCTGTCTTTCACTGCCTCCCGCAGTTTGGTCAGACTCATGTTGGTAGCCTCGAGAAAACCATCCAACCATCTCATTATCTAGTTATGAGAGAGAGAGAGAGAGAGAGAGAGAGAGAGAGAGAGAGAGAGAACGAACTGTGATTTATCAAGGGAGCAAAAGGAAGTCTGAAAGGGTGGACCTCTGTATATAAAATTTAAAATACTTAAAATGCCACAAGAGTTACTACATGTTATGTAGAGGATTTAATGTAGTGGAAGTCAAGGCACTCCCCCTCGAAGCTCAAACCTGTATACCTGAAGGAGCGTCTCCACCCCCATTGTTCAGCCCAGACACTGAGGTCCAGCTCCAAGGGCCTTCTGGCAGTTCCCTCCCTGCAAGAAGTGAGGTTATAGGGAACCAGGTAGAGGGCCTTTGCGGGGGTGGCGCCTGCCCTGTGGAACGCCCTCCCATCAGATGTCAGGAAGAGAAGTAAATATTCAAGTATTAGAAGACACCTGGTGTATGGAGAAGTTTTTATGTTTGATGTTTTATTATGTTTTTGTATATGCTGAGATTAGGGGTGTGAAATGTAAGAGAAACTGAAATATCCTCGGAGTCAAGTGTGAATTTCATGCTCTTTATTCAGCTCATAGTAGTGAGGAATGCAGTTTCCCCAAAACGTTTGCTTTATATACACTATTTACAAAATGGGCCCCACGTGATTGGCTAATTCCGGGATACTCCTGTATGTCAATCGGGTTGCGGATTCACTTCCACCTGGAGCTGGATTGGGTGGCTCCTGCGGACCAATCAGACTGCTGCAATCTCAATCCTATTGTTCTAGGACCAATCAGGCTGCTGCATTTTGGATCCTATTCAACTCAGTACATAACAGAAACGTTGCCTGAGTTATTGAAACTTCATTTCCCCTGCTTTCAAAACATCTCTTGCTCTTGCAGGAACTTCCAAATTCCAAATTTGCCTAGAAATATGTGGGGTGCCACCCCTCTTTGGATAATTTCACCAGCCTACATATTCCTCAGAGCATTCATATTTTAACTTTTAGCCAAAACGTAGTGTGGCACATCACTGCCACAACTGCAGCATCCTATAAAGTTCTGCCCCTCCCCAGAATGCAAACAGACAGTGCAATGCAGAAGGGAGGTCTGTGACACACCCCTTAGGCCTGCCCAGCTCCCCCCCCCCACTTGGGAATATTTTTTAAATGCCTGAAGCATAAGTAGCTTGCACCAGTTTGAGCGGGAGGACTTGGTAGGGAAAGCAGCAGACAAAATCGAAAAACTATATTCTGGAAAAAGTGCTGCAGTGATTAAATGCTATTCTGGGGTAGAAAGTATGCTTTAGCATGCGGCAGTAAGAACAACTGAGAATGTGGCAGATCTAGCTAAGTACCTGGAGGAAAAATCATTATGGACTGTGGGAATACACTTCGTGGATTCTTTGGAATCCGCGGCTATTTGTTTAATTTAATATTTATTTAAGCACTACTTTTCGTATCCTTCCGTTAAAAGTGAAAGTAAAAGTAAAACTCAGTGGGCACTTTGCCACTGAGATCACTCCGCCTAAAATTGTAGTTCCAGAGGTTTTCAAAGTTATCAATGATCGTTTATTCTGCTTCCTGCCTTTTTGGGGGGCAGCAACAGTGGTTTTATTGGTTAATATATTGGTTATGATGTCACTCTTGGTTATCAATAAAAGGCTGAGGCTTCCCGCTTTAGGGGTCTTTTGTTGCTTATCTTTAGTTTAGTTCAGCTTAGTTTAAGGGTTTTTGGGGAGCGGGCTGGATGGGTTGGATGGTTTTATTTTAGTTAGGACATAGTTTGCGGAAGATCTTTCGGTAAAGGTTTAGTTAGGTTTTTAGTTTAGCATAGGCTTAGATCGCGGAAGATTTCTCGGTTTAGTTTTATTTAGCCTTAGCATTGCGGAGAATCTTAGATAGAGCTAGGAACAGTGAAGTGTGTAAGCCTATGCGGGTCAGCCAAAGCCATTCAAAGAAACATCTGTGTCTGTCTTTATTTAGGGTTGATTTAAAATTTTTCGGGGTCTATTTAGCCTTAATGCTTGTGTACGTAACTTTAGCATAACTCAGGAGGTCGCAAGTATTTGTAGCTATTTTCACGAGGCATTTTCATCCGAACCAACTCACGCACCTTCAGACTTAGCCTGGCGAACAGCGATCCGGTGCGAGCCTGTGCTCCGGAATTATCGGATGCTTCGTTCGCAGGCCGGCCGGCGCCCGTGCTTTTTACGCATGTGAGGTGCTGGCCGCTTTCCCCCGGCAACTGGAATCCCACGTGTAGGTGGCCTAAAACTTACACGTGGGAAGCTCCAGCAAAGAATCCCCGTAATGGACTGGATACAAGAAGTTGCTGGGCTCCAGCTTCCATCGTCCCTAATCATTGTCCATGCCAGCTGGCTTTGATGGAGTCCAACAACATCTATAAGGGCAGAGATTCCCATCACTGTTTCACATACTTGCTACAAGAAGCAGCAGTGTAACAATGGTGTAAATCCAGAGAATACTTTGCCACATGGAATGTGCCTCCAGGAAGAAATTATTCCTGTAAGAATATTTTTTTAACTGATATGCATGAGGATTATGCTTTCATTTAGCGCCCAAAGTGGATTCGATTTCTATTTACACAAAGCAGTATCAATCTAGCTTTTTCTTTTTCAGAAAAAGAGAGCATTGTGCTAACATTGGTTTAAGACAAAAATGGATGGGATGTTGGTGTGTGCCATTCACTCAAACCAAATTTTCTCATCAAAGAGACTAGGCTTGTTTACCGTTTGCTGCCATTTGTTGTTGTTGTTGAGTCATTTAGTCATGTCCGACTCTTCGTGACCCCATGGACCAGAGCACGCCAGGCACTCCTGTCTTCCACTGCCTCCCGCAGTTTAGTCAAACTCATGTTGGTAGCTGTCCAACCATCTTGTCCTCTGTTGTCCCCTTCTCCTTGTGCCCTCAATCTTACCCAGCATCAGAGGTTTTTTCCAGAGAGTCTTCTCTTCTCATGACGTGGCCAAAGTATTGAAGCCTCAGCTTCAGGATCTGTTCTTCCAATGAGCACTCAGGGCTGATTTCCTTAAGAATGGATAGGTTTGATTTTCTTGCAGTCCATGGGACTTTCAAGAGTCTCCTCCAGCACCATAATTCAAAAGCATCAATTCTTCAGCGATCAGTCTTCTTTATGGTCCAGCTCTCACTTCCTTACATTACTACTGGGAAAACCATAGCTTTAACTATACGGACCTTTGGAAGATCCCCCGAGAAAGCCTTATAGCACTCAGGGGCGTTCCTAGCCCCTTGGCTGCCCGGGGCGGGAAGCCAAGAGGCACCCCTGGGGGCGGGGGGCATCGCAGCGCGTGCGTGTGTCATGACATCATGATGCACGAACACGCTGCGACGCCCCGCCCCCAGGGGATGCCGGGCGGGGGCTTTGGGAGCCTCTGCGGGCTGCAGAGACTCCCAAAGCCGCCGCCCGGTCCCCCTCGGGGGAGCGCAAGTGGGACGGGTCAGTGAAGAGGGGTGTCACCCCTCTTCACTGGCCCGCCCCTCTCCTTGCCCCGGCTCCGCAAGCCAGCCAGCAGCGCAAAAAGCCGCTGGAGGGCGGGGGCTATTTTCGGTGCTGCCAGGGCAGAGCCGCAGGGGCTGCCAGTGAGGGGGGTGACACCCCGACTTGCTGGCAGCCCCTGCGGCTCCACCCCGGCAGTGCCGAAAATAGCCTAAATTTTTTTAAAAAGTAAAAAAAGCCCAGTGGGCGGGGCCGCCCCCAATGTGTCACCCCCAGCAGGGGCGCTGCCCGGGGGCCCCCGCCCCCTCCGCCCCCCATGCGATGCCCCTGACAGCACTGCAGTATTGGCAGAATACTTTTGCCGTCTAGAATGAAATTTATTCAGGCTTTTAGGCTTTCTGCTGCTTTTTCCAGCATGTTGCCATACATCTGGGTTTTCCCCGATAATTTGCCAAAGCGGCAAAATTCGCCCCCCCCTTTACACCCCAAAACCAGGACATGTCAGGAATTTTCCTGACATATGGCAAGTCTATCTTAGGCCAGCCTGCTTCTCAGGATTGCTGCAATGCTATGCATGTACATTAGAATAACCTGGCACATCGCCCTGAGCTTCCAAGTGGAGAATACAAAGCATGCTAACAAATAAATATGATGTTTAGATAAGGCAACGAAACAACATGTTAAGAAAGATGGTGCTAAAAATTAGTAACGTAGATGAGGAAATGTGAGCAAAATATTTGAGCTTAAAGGAGAAAAGCTATTTTTGTCCCTTTGCTCCAGCATTGTGCCTGAGTACCAGCCTGAAAAAAAGGAAAGCACACATTTTAAATAATAAAGGAAGACAAATGGATCCACTTTTCTCTCTTTTATCATGCGTCAACTGCATTTTCCACTACTAAAGCAGCACCCTATTGTTTTCCTTCAGGTTCATCATTTTTAAGTCACAAAAACATTAAACGTTTATCTACCCCGTAGATCCTCCAGGCCTGCTGGAGAGGCAGAATCCCAGAACACTATCAATTTCACACTGTTCTCACTTGCTAGTTTTTGTTTTTGTTTCACTGCTGCACACCAGTTGTTGCCTATTCTTTGGGACTCAAATAAGGAACATTAAGCATGTTATACACCTGATCTGAC
Organism: Lacerta agilis; assembly: GCF_009819535.1. NCBI lineage: Eukaryota > Metazoa > Chordata > Lepidosauria > Squamata > Lacertidae > Lacerta > Lacerta agilis. Next base: position 46,608,847 of record NC_046325.1, on the reverse strand, counting down.
AGGAAGGGGCAAGGAAATAATGTGCCTCACCAAAGGCTACTGAGTAAAATCAGCATTCATGGGAGAGTGCTGCTTGTGGATCATTAGCCTGTTCAGAAACAGAAAGCAGCAGAAATAAATGGACATATCTCATAATGGACTGGAGGGATGCAGGAAGTCAAGGACCCCTCAAGCATCAGTACTGGGGGAGCTAGAATCATAGAATTGTAGAGTTGGAAGAGTCATCCAGTTCCAAGATTCCTTGCAATGCAGGAATCTCAACAAAAGCATCCATGGCAGATGGTGTGTGTGTGTGTTTTAACTTGCTCATAAATGATCTAGAGTTACCCGTATTTTTCGCTCCATAAGGCGCACCTGACCATAAGACACACCTAGTTTTTAGAGGAGGAAAACAAGAAAAAAAATCTAAATCAAATGTTGTAGGAGAGGAGTTTAAAGTGGGGAGGGAAGGAAAAACACTGAAGGGACAAGGAGCACGCGTGGGGTATGTGGAGGGGTTTAAAGGGAGGGAGGAAAGGAAGGCAAAAGTTCTCTCCCCCACCCCCGCCCAAGCCACCCCCCTCTCTCCCACCTACATGTTTTCTGGCTGCCTGTGTGCCCCTGGCATGCTTCCCTGGACGCAGCAGCAGCAGTGGAGCACAGGGAGGAGGAGGAGGTGACGTCACAACGGAGTGCCGCTGCTGCTTCCGCAGCCACCTTTTAAGCCGCAGAGCGAAAAGGCGGCTCGTGGGGCTGCTGAGCGCGATCGGCGGCTCCCCGCCGATCGCGCACAGCAGCCCCACAAGCCGCCTTTTCACTCTGTGGCTCAAAAGGAGGCCGTGGAAGCGGCGGTCCGACAACAGAGTGCGCCTGCGCGAAATGTTGCATAGGCACACTCCGTCGTCGGGCCGTGCGCTGCCGCTCCCAGGGTGACGGAGGGAGCGGCGGCGCGTGGGGGTGACAAGCGGCAGCCCATCCCGCCACTCCCCACGCACCGCTGGTCACCCCAGGAGCAGCAGCGCTGCACAGACGGGGTGCTCGCTTGGCCGTTCGCTGTTGCTCCCGGGGTGACGGAGGGAGCAGCGGCGCATGGGAGTGGCGGGAGGGGCCTCTGCTTGTCACCCCCACCCTCCCCTGTCACCCAGGGCGTACCGCCCGCACCGCCCCCCAGCGACGCCCCTGTCCAGGACTGTCCTTGGAAAATAGGGAAACTTGGGAGGATCAGCAAGTGGTAAGTGATTCAAATACTGAAGAAATAATAAACATGACTTGTCTGGTGTTACGTGTGTGTGTGTGTGTGTGTGTGTGTGTGTGTGTGTGTTCAAGAGAAAGAGTGCTACCTTCCAGACTTACAATTCTTGTTCTGATAATCTTATGTGTAACAATGCCTGTCTCTCAGTCCCCACGCAGATACTAGAATGAAAAGCTATCTTGCCAGTGGCTAAACTAGGCTGCTATTTGCTTGTTGTTTCCTGATAAATATTCCTCATTTTAAAGCAATGTTGCTCTTCTGCAGGGATTGAATAGTAGCGGATGCCTGGGGCGGGCGGGGGGGGGGGAATGCATTTCTTTAACTCAGCAAACACTAGAAGTGACCCTGGGGTTTAAATAGGAGGAACCCGGGAGGTATTGCTTTCTGACCGCCCGGTTCTTTGCTAGCTTAAAGGCCCCACATCTCCCTGGAGCATCACGTGGTAGAAACAGCTCTGACTCTGAGGTTTTCCAAAATGTGCAACCAATACCTATCTGTGGGAAGGGAACCTTGCATATGGAAAAGTTATCATGCCGCTCCACGTAGAATAAGAAAACATCTAAGGGGAGGGGATTATTTCACAGATGAAGGGGAAAGGCAAACAGACAAAGGGAAACAATCAAAACCAAAGGCAAGGCATTAAATGAGATCAAGCAAAACAATCTCCAAGCCATCACTGATTTTCTTAAATATTGCCTTTTATTACCTTCTGCTAACCGAATTGTCACAATGAAACACTCCATTATTTGAGAATACAAACAATAGATGAGCTGGCTGCTTTTAGCACCAGGAGCAAGGATAGCCAAGAGGGAGAAGTATTTTAGCATCAAATATCCCACAGGCTGAATAATAAGACGAGCGAGCTTTTACGTGACAGCGACATGAAACATTAGATTCCAACTTCCTAATAAATTGTATGACACAGCTTAAAGAAATCTAATTTTATCTCAGCCTCCCACACAGTAAATCCTCCCACCACATTTCTTTGGTTCTGCCCTACTTCTTTCCTCTATAATTAGCTGCTTAAAAGGTTTTGGATCGTGCTAATAATGGGCAATTTAGATATGCAGAAAAATGAAGTGTTTTCTGGTCCTTTAAAGCTGCACAGCACAATTGTCACTAAAACAGAAACCAAGAAATTATGAAGAGTTTCTTTGCAAGAGCAGTAAGGGCAGCTGCAGAATTTATAGAAAGATAACCGCGTTTCCAACAAGAAAAGCATTATCATTACTGAGGGTATGGTACAATCTTAAACTATCCTGGATCTGAGTAGATTGGTCTAGAACAGCCTTAAATACTTGTGTAGATTGGTCTAGAACAGCCTTAAATACTTGTGTAGATTGGTCTAGAACAGCCTTAAATACTTGTGCGGATTGGTCTAGAACAGCCTTAAATACTTGTGTGGATTGGTCTAGAACAGCCTTAAATACTTGTGTGGATTGGTCTAGAACAGCCTTAAATACTTGTGTAGATTGGTCTAGAACAGCCTTCCCCAGCCTGGTACTCTTCAGATGTTTTGGACTACAATCTAAGCCAGTATGGCTTAGAGAAGGCCCAAGACATTTTGCTTCCTGAGGCAAAATACAAGATGGCACCACATTCCAGACTGGCAGTCAAAACCACTCTGCCAATGGGGCAGCAAACCCCACACACAGCAGGTAGGCTTAGGGGGTGCAGGGTAGCTCTGGCATCCCCACAACTTGCTGTTGCCCCCTGCCCATCCCTGAGCCGACCATCTCTGTGTGTCCAATGGTGGGGTGTTAGCCCTGAGCATGGCCAACGATCAGGGATGATGGAAGTTGTTGTCCAAAACATCTGGAGGGAACCAGCTTGTGGAAGTATTAAATACTTGTGTTCACCCACAGCTTTCGCCCACTTCTGTCACGTCAAAGCTAAGCATTAAGGGGGGGAGGGTTGCCATATTTTTGCTGGCCATTCTTAGGTGCAACTGTTCTCCATCAATTTACTTCTGGGCCAGGGTGCTGTTCAAAGCATAGGTGCACAACACAGATGTATTAATACAAAATACATCTGGGCTTGTTGCTAAAGCATTATATATTGATATTACAGATGCTACCATGGTCACAGTTGGTGGTGGTAGGGCAACAGTAAACAAGGCACCCTCAGTGTGGTGTAGTGGTTAAGAGCGGTAGACTCGTAATCTGGGGAACCGGGTTCGTGTCTCCACTCCTCCACATGCAGCTGCTGGGTGACCTTGGGCTAGTCACACTTCTCTGAAGTCTCTCAGCCCCACTCACCTCACAGAGTGTTTGTTGTGGGGGAGGAAGGGAAAGGAGAATGTTAGCCGCTTTGAGACTCCTTCGGGTAGTGAAAAGTGGGATATCAAATCCAAACTCTTCTTCTTCTTCTCTTCTGAAGAAATAGTCTGCCATGCTCCTTCCTCATTTTTTGCAATTTGTAGGTTGCTTTCCTTGTGTGGACAGAATGTTTGGGGCTTATGGTGCCTTTTGTAATAAACAGCATGAGGTCCTCAAATGCAGCCCTATCCTCTTGCAGGACCCTATGATTTATTCTTGTAACCCCCTTTAAAATTTGTGCTGCTTTCACTGGACAGATTTGAACTGCCAAACTGCTTTCTTTAGTCTACCTTTGGCCTACCAGCTGGGATGTGATCTTGAGATGGAGAATGAAATCAGGGGGGCTTCCCAAGCAGAAAGTGTTGTAGCACTGGGTGACTGAAGTTATATTCATGTAGAGTGAGAAAATGCATGTCTTGGTCACAAGGTAAAAATTTCTAGAAACCCTAAATGACTGCGCTGTAAAGCAAATATCTCTCCAGATTACTGGTTGGAGGGGGTTATTCAAAACCATAATAACAGATGGAATGTATGTCAGAGAGTACCAAGTCGCAGAAGATGCTGTGTAAACGGAAAATCCCAGGTGTGGAACTGCCCAGCCACCTGGCCCTTGGGGATAAGCCCACTGGTTTCTGCGGAGTTAAATAAAAGAAGTCCAGCCAGAGGAGCAAGGACAAGACAGGGTTTATTGCGCAATAGGTTACAGTCAAAACTGCACCCCCAGAGCAGCGTTACAAGAACTTTTAAAAATTCCTATCATATCCCAGAATACAGTTTGGAAACATCATCACTAGTCACGAAAGGGAAGGGTTACACATGATTATCATATAGGAAAAACAAGATTAGCATATGGGGGAAACAGAGCAATATCAGGGAGATAGCCCTGGGCCAATGTGAATTGGTGTTAAGTATTGGCAAGGATACCTTGAGCACTTATCTGGGAGAGAACAATGGGATTCCAGCTGAGGGATATTAGCCCGGTGGCTTCCTGAAGCACCCAGAGATTACCTGCTGAGGCATTTCCCTGTGCACTGGTCTCTCGCCTACTGGATCATGGCAGAGAGATGGGTTCCCTTAAGGGCATCACTCCATACCCCAATGAATTTGAATTTGCTCGGGAGGAGACTTTGCTTGGGTGACACCCCCCCCCCATAATTTACGTAACAATGCCAGCATGGTTAATGAGTAAAGTCAAGAAAGCTATTAGAGACAAAAAGCCTTTCTTCAAGAAGTGAATGTTTTGACCAAATCAGAACAAAAAGAAGTGGAACCCAACCACTGGCAAAAAATATATATGCAAGCAGACAATAAGGGACGCAAAGAAGAAGAATTTGAGGAGCATACTGCTGAAAACATTTAAATCAGCAATAAAAAATGTTTTAAGTACAGGTGACAACCATTTTAGGCATGTCCAATTGATGCACCGATCACTGGCACGTAGATCCTTTTGTATTCAGAAAAGGTTGGAACAGGCAGAATGGGGGAAGGAACAGGGGCGAGGCAGGCCAGAATGGGACGTAATGGGGCTACATATTGAACCCCTCTGCAAAATGGTTGTCACCTGTACATTAGTAGCCAAAGATCAGAGAGGGAGGCACTTGGACCTTTGGATGATAAGGGATTCAAAGATGTGCTAAAGGAGGATCAGGAGATTGCAGGGAAGCTGAAAGAGTTATTCACAGTAGAAGACCTGGGGCAGATTCCTGCACCTGAACTAACTTTCACAGGAAAGTAGCCTGAGGAACTGAGGCAAATAGGAGTGACCAAAAGAAGAAGAAGAAGAAGTTGTTTTTGGCCTTGTTGACAAATTAAAAATCAACAAATCATCGAAGCCAGGTGGTGTCCAGCCAAGACTGAAATATTAGATGGCTATCTTCTAACCGAAATATGTAACTTGTCCTTACAATTGCCTTCTGTGCCTGAGAACTGACCAATGTAGCATTTTTTTTAAAAAAGGGATTTAGGAAATTACAGGCCACTTAGCTTAAGGCCTGATCAGGGGAAACTGATGAGAAGCGCCTCTCTCCCTCTCCCTCTCCCTCCCTCCCTCCCTCCCTCCCTCCTTCTCTCTCTCTCTCTCTCTCTCTCTCTCTCTCTCACACACACACACACACACACATATAAGGTAGAGTGTCTTGTATCCTCAAACTGCTAGCAAATATTTACCTTGGATAAATTTAAAAAGAGAAAATTAAAATTAAAAGCAGTTCAGCGTTTATGTAAGCGTTTATATTAATTAGCTGGAGAAGTTAGTGTTGGTTGTTTTCTTACCTTCTGAGCTATTTTAATCTGTGTAATTATCTGGAGTTTTCCTTCCTTGTTGAGTTTTGTTTTAGTAAAGTCTGTGTGTGATTTTATGAAATTTGGTCTGGACCCTTTAATTTTGACCACGCATTTCGGACCAAGGGTCACCCACCACATTCTCACATCCAGCACATTACATGGTTTTGTAACCGAGTCCACAGGGAGTTGCACCTCACCCTGACTCCCTGACCAGTGTGTCTGTATAATACACTTTTCAAATGCAGGATCGTCTCATACATTATAAGCTTCGATGTTCAGCTAAAAAAAAGAAAGAAAAGTTCTTAAGCATAAACCTAAATAATGTAATGTGTGAAGTAGCCTTAAGATAAACAGCTTCATTTGCTGTAGTTGATGGGAAGCAGCCTCATTGGTCCCTCCAGAGATCCTTTTTATCGTGAGTTCATGATGGCTTGTCCTCCCTTAAAGAGGGCATGTATTGCAGTGAGACCTGGCAACCAAACCCTGTGTTGTGGGTGGGTATGATTGACAGCCACAACACCCAATCGGTGGATCCCTCGATGCAGGGTTCAATCAGGCCAATGGGATGCAAGCTAAAGGGATCGAGGGACCTATATATGCCCATGCACGTGTCCCAGAGCTTCCTCTTTTGGCTCGTGCATCGGAACACTCGCCCACCTCTCCCTACTTTTAGGGCTTGTGCGCCTGACCTTGCTATGCCATCGTGTGTCGTCTGTTATTGGGACAGATCATGGCAGGAATTTTCCCCACTTGGCTGATTGGCTGTTGCCATTTGGGTTTCGCCTGCCGCGTAGCAAACCGTCACAACTTGTAAGGTTGTGGATAGGCTCTGGTTCTGGTGATAGGGATGGGGGAACGCTCTCGCCATCCCTATGTGAAGGGTATTCCGTTAAAGGAATCCAGGGACTCAATGGTTTGGCCAACCCCTGAGAGGGGGTTGTGCCCATGCCTAGGTCCAGGGGGGACATTTGGGTGGTGGATAGAGCATGTCCCTGGCTTTCTGCTTATCCGGGTGTTCACCCTTGGCTGACCTATGTTGGAACCTTGGGTCATCGCTACCTGCCGAGCAGGGAGCTAGTCGAACCAGAGCCTACGCAACCAATCACTTACTGTAATAAGTCAAGTTGTGGCCTAAATTCTGCCAGAAACCAAACCATAATTTGAGTCTTGTCTGAATTTATTTGGGGTGAGGTTAAAAGGTCTGAACACGCAATACGCTAACACGTAATCCCGTTTTCAATATTGTTTGTGCCTGCAAAAGTTTTGGGGCGACCACGCCGCTTCATTTCTAATCAGTGCATTTTCCATAACTCCGTGGTGAAATCTCATTAGCTTCTTATACCACAAATGTTCTGGTTTGTTTTGGTCCTTCTTTCGTCACACTATAACTCCTCCAGACACCAATAATGTGGCAGCATCAAGGAAGCATCACAGAGCAAGCCAAACCAGAACAACTCTGCATTATTATTGTGTCAAGATCATACAGTATTGCAGAACACACCCACAATAAAACACCAGTCTGAAGGAACCCAGTGGCATGGCCTGTGAATCAGTGGGGCAAATGCCTTCCCATAGTTCCAGTTACAGGTGGGTAGCCGTGTTGGTCTGCCATAGTCGAAACAAAATAGGAAATTCTTTCCAGTAGCACCTTAGAGACCAACTGAGTTTGTTCTTGGTATGAGCTTTCGTGTGTATCTGAAGAAGTGTGCATGCACACGAAAGCTCATACCAAGAACAAACTCAGTTGGTCTCTAAGGTCCTACTGGAAAGAATTTCCTATTTTGTTTCGCCTTCCCATAGTGTTAAGATTCAGCTTATTAAAAGCAAGCAGAGTTTGCTGTGGGATCTGTAAATTTAGCTCCCCAAAAGATGGAGGCAAAAGGTAAAACCTCCATGGGGATTTCAAGTGTCTGGTGTGTTGAGGAACCGGCTGCGACTTCTTGTCAATCTTCTCAGGTAGTCAAAATGAACTGGTGAACAATTTGTACACATGATTGTCAAGGAGAGTATTTGCAATTCAGTGCTTTGCGTTGGACCTTGAAAGATTGCACTGTACTTAAAGTAAGGGGAGGTTAGGGGATTTTTTTTATTTTTTATTTTAGAAAAGGTCAGTTCTTTATTAAATCTATTTTTCAAGGTGAATGCAGCTGTATGCAAAGTTGTGCCTGAAAGCCTGTGGCCTCTTGGTACGTGTTGCAAATCAAGTTTGTTCAGTCAAACTTAAACAATAAGCACCAAGCAGTTCTGTGATTTAGTCTTTGAAATTGCCATGTACACATCACAATCTTGGGGGATAAAGCTTAGCTGCATGTTGAAAAGATAGCCTGATATATTGAGAATATTTACAATACCAGCATCTTATGAGCTGCCTCAAATACCTGCTTCTCCTTTGTTTAGTTTTCTTGAACTCACCTTCAAGACAGATAGCATGATCCCTTAGAAATTTTGTAAAATAAGAGCTGGCGGTGCAATGAATTGACTGTCTGCCCAAATATTTTAAATGATTTAGGAAGGAATCATTGCATCAGTTTAATGTAGAATGAACTGAAGCCACAGGTTCATTCAAATATTGAATTTCCCTCTACAGCCCAATCATATTCATATTCACTCAAAAATAAGGTCTGCTGTGTTCAACGAAGCTTTGTCACACAGAACCAAAACTGACACTGCCTGTCACTGTAAAATTCCCTAGACTTAGATCTCCATTCGCATCTCAAGTAGGAGCAGCTGGCAGAGGAAAGTGGGGTGTCTTCTAAGGTTTTCCATGAGTTAAGCAAGTGTTATCTGTGCATATGCGCTGGACCCTGCAAGCCTCATGATCCAATGGATTGGATGCTTTCCCCATCTGTCAACCATGACCTCAACTGTCCATAGAGCATTAAAAGAGGCATTGTTTTAGAACTGTTTAAAAGGCTTTCTTTAGCTACTTCTTATTTCTCCCTCCTCATTATTATTATTATTTTATTAAAGATTATCTTGGTTTACAAAAGCGTGTGCAATCTCTCTCGTATTTTTCCATATAACATTTTTACAGATCAATTTTGGTTGTTGAGACATTAGGGAGAGAAGGGGGAAGGAGGTGGGTGGGGTGGGGGGAGGGTGGGGTGGGGAGACGATGTTTCTATTTTCCTTAATATATGTAGTGTTTGGTGTCAGCGTCGTTTGTGTTGGTTCTCTGTTGTTTGCTTGTGTTTCTTTGGCGGTGAGAGGTCGGGATTGGCGTAGGGTGTGATTGTTCATTTGTGGTTGGCTGTGGTGATTTTTGGTTTCCTGTGTGAGTGGGGTGGGTGAGTGTTTTGGATCAGGTTAGCCATATTGATTTGTACTCCCTCCTCCTCCTCCTCATCCTTATTATTATTATTATTATTATTATTATTATTATTATTATTATTATTTTAAACTGGGCAATTTTGCCGCTTGCCAGCCTTCCGCCAGTTCCTCCTAGATTCTCTCTACTCCGGTGGTTGAATTGGGAATAGAGAGAATCTAGGAGGAACTGGCGGAAGGCTGGCAAGGGGCAAAATTGCCCAGTTTAAAATAATAATAATGAGGAGGGAGATATAGGAAGTAGCTAAAGAAAGCATATTAAACAGCTCTAAAACCATGTCGGGGGAGAGAACCTTCCTACCTCTTGAAGGATCAAAAGCAGAAGTTTTGATCCTGGGCTGCGCTGCTTGCTGATGGTTGCCGCTCTGCTGCAGAAGGTGCAAATGTGCATGGAAGCTGCTTGCAAAGGAGCCGCAGCACCCAGCGAGATGGATACGCCCTATGGGAGCAGCACCCTTCCTGCTCTCAGTTCCTGCTCCTCATGACCATATGTTGAAGATAGGGTTCTTAGGACCCTTAGCTACACACCCCAGTTGCTTTGAGGGTGTATCCAAGGCAGGTGGTCTCCAGGTCATCTCAGTTTGTGGCCCAGGCCACAGAACAGGTGGAGGAGCCTGTGCCCGGACCTAGCGCAAGTCCAGTAGGAAACACAGGTTGGCTGCCCCTTAATGTGTGAAGCAGGCAGGCAAAATGCCTTTGTGCATTTCATTGACTGAGAAGGACTGTCAGTCTTGGCTGCTCTTCTCAGACTCAGTGCTTTCCTATTTGCTCTTTGGCTTTTTGTTTTTTGGCAGGACTGGCTAAGTGTCAGGCTCCATTGCTTCCTATCCCTATCATCAGTGCTGTGCCGTTAAAGTGGAACATTTTAATTGCTCTTTTTTTCTGAGACGGGGGAGTCTAGTTTAAATATATCTCAAGAGTGTGTGGGGACATTTGACATAGCTACTATAATTAAGCATTCAACAAGAGCCAACAAATAAACTTTAAAAATAAACCGAATCCTTGACTGCGTTACTTTTTCTGTCAGGAAACATTCTGAGGCCTTGTTGGCTCCCTTCTTAATTTGCAGAGTGAACCTGAACAATTACCGCTCCTTCTCAGTTTTGAACAAAGATACTCATTTTTTTTAAGGCTTTCCTGTTTTAAAAGTAATGAAGCATTGCTTCTCTAAAGCCACTATTAACAGTTTAAGCACATATTAAATGCTGGAGAATGCCTTTTTTAAAAAAGCGGCTAAGTGCCGTTTTGTTTTATTTTGTTTCACTGCTGTCTTGTATTCAATACATTGGCTTATGAAATGTCTCAATGAACTATTTTACATAGCAAGACTTCATCTCGTTACATCTTGACATAATTTCATGTGGGTGACAAGGAGGGAAACGAGAGAGAGAGAGAGAGAGAAGGGGCTGACAGAGCTCAGGTTTAAATACCATGTAGTAGCCCCATTGTTGAAATATATTTTGGGCTCCACATATCTTGCCCATTTTCAATATTCACACCTCTGGTGCCACTCAAATGGGTTCCCAGAAACAGATGCAAACGTTGTTGGAAAGCCTTGACTTGTGGCACTAATTGGAATTTTAAAGGAACTCATCACAGGGAGGAGAGAGACTACACAAAGAGGCATTGTTAAATAATTACACTCTTCCATTGCATATTATATAGCCAGTATAGTTCTTTTACACTTCCTAAAATATCTGAAATAGGGTGCCGCCAACCCACCATCTCTCTCTGAATATTGCACACATTAAAATGCATTTCATTCTCACTGAAAATTCCATTAGAGCCAGACCAAGATATTTTACTGCCCTCAAAGGAGATGTAATCCACAACCCAAGTTATGAATCTCAGGGGTTCCCTGCAATGCTATAGAGTTTGCTGGAATGCAGTGGCATGGAACAAATAAGTCTGCCTGGTCCTCTTTTGTGACGCTGCAAGGAATCCTGGGATGCAGACACACAACTACATTCAGGCACACCTGCATATCTGGCTTGGGCTTCCTAGGCAAAAGCAATGATCGATGCCACAGCACACAAAATGAACTGCCCAAGTTACCCTTTAATTTATCTTAAGATTGGGTTCCCTAACCCACTTGGGTTCCCCTTACTCAGCCTGGCTAGGAGAGTGTTTGTGGAGGGGTGCAGGTTTGCTCCATCCTGGCCATAGCTGTCAACTTTCGGATTTGAAAATAAGGGATCAGCAGCCTCACCTATCGGGGACAGTCACTGTGAGGACAGGATGCTGGAGTACATGGGTCCACAGAGTGTGCCTGTGCTGTTGCTGCTTTTGCTTCCCCTGCAAAGGTGCTGTCAGGGACTCGGCAGAGGAGGAATGGTGGAGACCGCCTCCCCATCCTGACCCTTCCAGGGAGGAGGAAGAGGAAGCCAGTATAGATTTACAGCAGGGGTTTGCGGGAGGTCACAGCTCAGCGGCAGATGAGGGGGCAAGTTGGGAAATAATGGGAGAGGAGGAGGAAGAACTGGAGCGGCAGCTGGTTGAAACAGTGTCTTTAGAAAGCATTCCAAACACACATGCCCATCTCCCAGAACCCGACAATCCTTCAAAGTAGGAGAGCAAAGAGCTCAGAGACAGAGGGCACGTAGTGGCACCCGTAGAAATGTTCTGTAGCTTCTCTGTAAAGATTGAAATAAACAAGGACGGTAAGAAACTTTCCCTTGTCTTTATACTTTCCTGGGCAACCAGCCTGGAGCTGCTGACAGCACGCTGACAGTTGTGGGCACTCCACGGCCAGCTCTGCTCTGAATCAAAGTTCTCGCAAGCAGAGGGGGCAAGTTTGAGGGCTGCTCCTTCTCTCTCTACCTCCTCCAGGATTGCAGCTGCAGCAATAAATGATGCTTGGCCACACACCCTCTCCTCCTCCCTTCCCTTGATGGGGTAGCTCTTGGCATTGGTGGGAGAGGAAGTGGGCTTCCCTCTTAGGCAGTTATGGCAGCATATATATCCTAGCTTTTGCCCACTATAAGATTTCTCTTGTTCTGTTACCGTTATCAAGAGAAGCTATTGGCACTCCATGTCTGTCAGGGATTGCCCGGCTCCTCGCAAGGAGAGGGAGAGGAGAGGTCCTACTCGGGAGGAGAGTCGGGGCAAGGGTATTCCTTGGGAGGAACAAGGGGAGAGAGGAAAAGAGGAAAAGAGGGGCAGGAGGACTACTCGAGAGGAGGGGCTGGTTGGAGGTCCTGCTCGAGAGGAGGACTGGGAGAGCAGCTCTTTGCGAGAGGGGGGGCTCTCTACGCTACAGGGAACCCCAGCCGCTTCTGTTGACAGACTCCTCCTCCTTTTCTAGCCTCTTGCCTGAGCTCTCTCCAAGGGAGGGGGAGCTGCGAAGGCTTGGAGACCCTGGGCAAAGACCCAGCACCGCCAGCCAGAGAGGATCTGAGGAAGAATGGCCGCTTCCAGCACCAGCACAGCATCGGGGGTTCAGACTTTGGTGTTGGGCGGCAAACAGGAGAGGGGCACTTCCGGATTCTGCAAGTGACTGAGCGGTCATGTTTTGAACTAGCTCTACACTGTAAATAGTAATGCACAATAAATAGTCTCAGCTACTGAAGGCTCTGTCGTTACTCATGAGCAACACTTGGGAAGATCCTGACAATATCCCATTAACCAGTTGACGAATTAATCTGACTATAAAGTATTCAGAAACCCAAGCAAGCCAAGGACACTTGAAAATATAAATCAGAAATATCTATATCTGAAAAAGAATAGATCACAGAACACTGTCAGAAACAAGGAGTGTTGTTACCTAATCTGTTTAAGTTTTCAGTCTGAATTCTACTTTGCCTTCAGGTTCTCGGTCAAGGAGAAAGCTATAATCCCAAATGGAGGTGGCCACCAGACGTCTCTCCATCCAATTAAAGCTGCTGGGCATCTTTAAGTTTCCTTCCGTTTCCTCCCTGTTGGTTCCCTCCACTTCTTTGGAGGTCCTGCTGCCAAGATGTGCCCCTCTGGCTGCAACACAAGACACGAGGGTTCAGAAAAGCTCCCATGTCCTGTGTTGTAGCCGGAGGTCTCACAAGAGTTCATAGAAATTGTCCGTGCAGATCTGACCGTCTTTTCTCGGGCAGTCAACTTCATTGTTTGCCAACCTACAAAAGGAGAGAAGTGCAGAAGTCAGCAGTTTGTGCCGACTGTGCTGATAATACTTTGCGCTGAGGCTTTTTGTTGACACCACTCTCTCGGAAAGAATCCAATCAGGTTCCAACCTTTGCAGTCTATGATTACAGGGCTGGCGTAGCGCAGGGGTTAAGAGCACAAGGTTGTGCTGCGATGCCGTGGTTCAGATTGACAGGAGACAAGCCTCACTCCCCATCCCAAGTTTGCAATGTGGGAATAACCATCCCAACATTCCTTATAGTATGGTTAGCAGATTTTTTTCAATGAATCCGGGGACACTTTTTTTTTAAAAAAAAGATGAGTAGCAACAGGTAGTCAGTAGTGGGGATGGTGAGGCAAAAGACCCTGGGCCCAAGCACACATGCATATTGTATAAAGGTGCAAAGCCCTTCTTTCACATCCTGTGAAACATACCGTATTTTTCGCTCCGTAAGACGCACTTTTTTCCTCCTAAAAATTAAGGGGAAATATCTGTGCGTCTTATGGAACGAATGGTGGTCCCTGGAGCCGAATTGCCCAGGGGCCAAAAGCAGATAGTGCTTTTTATTTTACAAAGAGAAAAGGGGGTGTTGAAAGGACCCCGCTCAGCAGCTGATCAGCAAGAGATCGGGAGAGAGATAAGAGTCCCCGGCTCCCTTTCAGCCCTGCCCTCCTTTGTTGAATGTGCTGCAGAGGGAGGTTGTTTGTTTCCCCAGCGACATGTGACTGGCTGATTAGATTATCTGTCTGGAAACTGTAGAAATGGCTCCCTTTTCTTCAGAAGCTGCAGAAATGTGAGTTGAACCCCATAAAAAATGGGGCTTTCCCTCTTTGCTTTTCCCCCTTTGCAAAAGGAGCTTTGCTTTTCTCCCTTTGCAAAAAAGCTACAAAACTTTTAGCTGATCCTTAAAAAAAAAAGCCAGGGCTTTTCCCTTTGCAAAAAAGCTGCAAAACTTTTAGCTGATCCTCAAAAAAAACAGGGCTTTTAGAGGAGGAAAACTAAATAATTTTTTTCTTGTTTCCTCCTCTAAAAACAAGGTGCGCCCTATGGTCCGGTGCGCCCTATGGAGCGAAAGATACGGTAAATGCGCAGAGCTTTTTTTAAAAAATGGGCAACAGCGCACCGCCCGCCCATGACTCCTGAGTCTCCCCCGATCAGTCAAAACAAAGGGGGAAGTAGGCAGGAGATTTGTACCGCCGGACGTCCCCAGTTCCCCTTCGGCAGTGGAGGCAGCAGTCAGCAGCCTGGTAGCACATTTGGCTCTGGCTGGCTTCAGGAGCTGCTCTCTGCTGTGGCGCCCCCCATTTTTCCTTGCCGGATGTCCCCATATGATGGGTTGCACACAAGACACATCACATGGGGACTTCCAGCGAGGAAAAATGGCAGGTACAACCGCAGCAAGCAGCTCCTGAAGCCAGCCAGAGCCAACTGTGCTACCAAGCTGGCTCCGGGCTGCTGAGGTTGCCGCTGCCACGTTTCCCGGGGACAGATTTGCAAATCTGGGGACATTCCAGGGACGGAATTTGTCTGGGGACAGATTTGCAAATCCAGGGGCTGTCCCCGGAAACCGGAGACGTCTGGTTACCCTACCTTATAGGGCGATTACACATAAAGGTTACTAAAATGTATGTGAAGGACTTTGAAATGTCCTCTCTGAGGAGTTGTAATAATATTCATGTTGCCGCACAATATTCAAGTGCTTAAAAAAGAAAAGAAAAACCCAGTTCATACAGGGTAACACTGGAAAAACAAATGCACACAGGAATTCTTCCATTCTGAGAATTAGAAAGTCCCACTTTGCAGTTTGCCGGTTTATGTAAGAGAAGCTGCAATCTGGCATGTACTGCCTGTTCTGACATTGCACTGGCCGTGCGAGTACAGTATTCATGCAAATGAATTCCATGTAATACTGTTCGAATAGACACTTGAGAGGCATAACTTGAAGTTGCTTCCATTTGCTACAGGTTTTCCACCTTGGAGCTGAATGGAACCCTGCTTTCTGAATAGTGATATTCTCTCCCCCCCCCCCCCCCATTTCTGACTGTCCATATTTTGTGATATTTGAATTCAAACAGGCTTTTGTGGCACAAAATGGTCACCAAGTAGGATGAGTGGCAGCAAGGACATTTTTGGTATTGCTAAGTTTGGGGTCAATAACATTTTTTTTCCTGCCTGCCCCCCGCGCCACTCTTTCTGTAATGTTATATAGCCATTTATTTAACGGACAAGGAATGACACTCATGAGAAGGGAGAGAGGGAGAAATTTGCCAAAGGCTTATGAATGAATGACTCAGCTGGGGAAAGAATCATGTCCAAGGCCCACACTATATGCCTTATGTTATAGAATACAGAACTTTCCTTGGCATTTCTGGATAATGTAGCATTAAGCAAAGAGGGAACAGAAAGCTGGTCTTGCCTCTGATTCCTATAAGGTAGAATATCCAACGGGAAGAGCAGCTAGATATTTCTCATTCAGCAAATAACCAAGCCTTGAACTTTAAAATATAGTTTTTGAGAGCTCACACAACAGAAAAAGCTGGAAACATACGGATTTGCTGTAAAATCCATCCAAAGAAAACACCCCGCCATTTCAATTCAGAGGGCAAACTGGTGTGAAAACATTCAGAGATATTAGCAATTTCTTTGGAGCCTATTTGTCTGCATTTCTTGTTTTTGTGGGCCTACAAGTCATTTCCAACAGAAGTGCATTAAGATGCAATACAGTGGAGGGTGGGTGGAGTTAAATGCCAAACCAGCAAGTACATTGCTGTACATTACACTAAAGACCACCAATTTGAAAGCCGGACGAGATAACTGCTATTTCTCTGTCTCCCTTAACAATTTCTATAGTAGATATAATTATTTTTTGTCCCAGAATTTTGACATAGTACCTCAGTGTGGTCTCTTGGCTGCTTGATCTTGCTTCTGCAAATGCACACAAAGATCTGAGTAACAAAGAGTCCTTAATCACCATTTGGAGGAAGGTGACCTACTGAAACATCAGTAATGATAACCGGCTATGTAAGTTGAGAGAATTTGACAAATTACATATGCAATTTACTCAAACACATTAGCACAAAGAGGTGGGTTGGGGGGGGGGCTTGTCTTTGTTTCTTATCTGCTTCAAATGTCTTTCATGTCTGTTAGCTTTGTTCACTTGCAGTGTTATCTTGCGCAGAATAAAAGTCCACGGCAAGACAAGCACAGGGGACCTCACATCTGGAAACGGAACAATCTTGCAGATATCCTTCTCTGCTGAAGGCAATGCCTTTTGCTAATGACGAGTCCTGGTCACTGGAACAGTTTGGCTCAAGGGTTTTCAGTTTGGCTCCAGGCTTACACTCCAAGTACCTTGGGATGGAGCCTGAGAACTAGGGAAAGGGGGGGGGGAATTGATAAAGCTTGGTGACACAAAAGGAGATATGATATTATTCCTTTTAACTGGTCCACAGCACAGAGTCATTGTCGGCTCCCCTCAGTATTTGTATGTATGTATGTATGTATGTATGTATGTACCGGTATGTATCCTGCATCCTAAACACCCACAAGGGAATAAAAAGAAACCAATATTGGAAAAGCATGCTGGGAAATAATAATAATAATAATAATAATAATAATAATAATAATAATAATAATAATAATTTTATTTGTACCAAAATACATTACCGGTAATACCAAATATACATTAAAAACCAAAATACAGTGGTGCCTCACAAGACGAAATTGATTTGTTCCGCGAGTGATGTCGTATAGCGGAAATTTCGTCTTGCGAAGCATGGTCGGAGGAAGCGCGGTCTTACAAGTCACGGCCATAGGAAAATTCGTCTTGCGGGTCACCCTTTCATTAGCGAATGCCTTCCGTCTAGCGAGTTTTTCGTCTAGCAAGGCATTCGTCTTGCGAGGTACCACTGTACATTAAAAGGGGCTGAAGCTCCTGGCCTCCCACCAGAGAGACCCTGAAACAGGTCAATCCCAGAGATCCGGCAACCTTGCCTGTTGATCTGTATAACAATTATCTGCAATCCAAGGATCTCGACACCATTTCTCAAATCTTTCCGTAGAGTTAATAATGAAAAGTGTTATGCATGCAGTGTTCGACTGATCTTGAGTCTGGACTAGGATTCTGAGCCCTGTGTTTTGATTCGATACATGATATCCAATCACGTCGTATTCTCAGGGTTTGGGCTACTGGCATTGGCTCTGGGTTACGATTTGTAGCTTGGGGGGTTTAGACAGCCAATCACGTTGAGAGTGGGAGTGGCCCAGGCCTTCAGAAATGTATATAAGCCATTGCTTTGCCCGTGTTTGAATTTTCCCTGTTTGACCAGCTCAATAAAGTTGTTTGCTGTAATCACTGCACCTCGCCTTGTAGAAACCCACGTACACTTCATTTGAAGAAGACTAGGCCATTCTCCCTGTAGTCCTGTGCTCTCAGCAGTCATAAGAAAGCTAAGGAATATTGGCTTCATAATGATTTGTATAAAACCATAACAGCTGCTTCTGCCTTACAAATTCCCAGGCTGGGCCTGTTGATGTGCTTAAGGAATAATCAATATACTAGAATCTTGCTTCCCTGAGTTACTTGGCTGCACAAATCAAGTTAAGAGTGTCAATTCAGTCTAATGCAGCAAAGGCAAGCAAAGTTGAAAATGAAAGCATTATTTATGAAGATCAAAATTCTATGATTCTATGAAAATATTGTTCTGCGTAATTTGCCTACTGTTGTGTCAGGGACTCAGAACCTCACTGCATGGCCTGAGGCTGGGTCCTGGCACCAAACTGTTATGTTAAATACTGTTTTCAAAACAGCATATGTAACGCCATCACCTTTATTTTGAAGGAAAATTTGATCCGAGTCGTGAAACGGTCCTTAACCTAGGATCAACCCGGATGGAATAATCAGCCAGCAGATTGGGCTGGTTGATACAAGACACACACCCATTCCCTAAGCCAAGACCATATTACACCTGTAATCAATGCAGTTGTGTCTTATTTAATCCCAAGAACTGTCTTGTTGTGTCATTATTACACTGTCCCTTGGTTGCCACGGCATTTGCTGTTCCGCTGAGCCTGGGCCCACAGTCACCTGGTCCCCTCCACAATCTTCCCTGCAGCCGCCACAGCGACAGCTGCTTGAGGTGATCTCACCTTAGCAATCCCTGCCTTAGACGGTCCTTTGGCACTTTTTCTGAATCAAACGTGACTACATCCCGCACTCTGTCTAATCGTTTTGAATTAATTTGGTATTTAACCTGACAACTGCTCTAACTACATATTAGCACATTAACATCGCCATAGGATTGGTTGTTTATCTTCTGCTCACATTCAGCTGATTTCCTTGAGAATGGTTTTGAAATGCAACCCCCCCTCCTCTCTCTCTCTCTCTCTCTCTCTCTCTCTCTCTCTCTCTCTCATTACTTCAACACAGATGAACACCCTATGTTGAACCCAGAAGACAGCTTGGAAAGATGAAGAAGGGATGTTATTTCATTTTCAGATAAGCCACTAACCCAATGTATTTGCTATGCTTATGGACACATGGATTTATGGGGAGTGGTTTGGGATTTCTTCATGGGGTTGACACAGAAGTAAAGGTAAAGGTAAAGGACCCCTGACAGTTAAGTCCAGTTGCGAATGACTATGGGGTTGCGGCGCTCATCTCGCTTTACTGGCCGAGGGAGCTGACGTTTGTCCGCAGACAGTTTTCCGGGTCATGTGGCCAGCATGACTAAGTCACTTCTGGCAAAACCAGAGCAGCACACGGAAAGGCTGTTTACTTTCCCGCTGGAGCGGTACCTATTTATCTACTTGCATTTTTGGCATGCTTTCGAACTGCTAGGTTGGCAGGAGCTGGGACTAAGCAATGGGAGCTCAACCCGTCACACGTCCGATCGACAAGCCCTAGGCTCAGTGGTTTAGACCATAGCGCCACCCTGAGACAGACGTGACCATGGTTAAAAGAAACTTTTAAATTGAAACCCTATATCTGATTTGGTAGATAATAGACCTCAGGAATTTGATGACCATTTTAAATCAATATCGCCAGTTTCTTTCTCTGAGCATTTGTGCCAGAATTGTTTATGCTCTTTGCAGTTTGATAAAATGATATGACGTGATTCAATAAAACTTAATCGTGTCCTACTGATTTCAGTGAAAGAGTTCATTCATGCCTCCTCCATTGAAATGAATATAATTTAAATGTAATAATAATAATAATAATAATAATAATAATAATAATAATTTATTTGTATGCTGCCCATCTGACTGGGTTGCCCCAGCCACTCTAGGCGGCTCCCAACAAAAATACTGACGTAAAAACACAATACAACATCAAACACTAAAAACATCCCTGAACAGCCCTGCCTTCAGATGTCTTTTAAAAATCTCATAGCTGTTTATCTGTTTGACATCTGCTGGGAGGGCATTCCACAGAGTGGGTGCTACTACCGAGAAGGCCCTTTGCCTGTTTCTCTGCAACCTCACCTCTCACAATGAGGGAACCACCAGAAAGCCCTCGGAGCTGGACCTCAGTGTCTGGGCTGAACAATGGGGATGGAGACGCTTCTTCATGTATTCAGCTCTGAAGTCGTTTAGGACTTTAAAGGTCAGCACCAACACTTTGAATTGTGCTCGGAAACATGCTGGTTTTGGCAAGAACATGCTCTTAAACATTCTTCTAAGGGTAGGAGATGATACATGCAGACTTTTCCTACAAATTGTAATCCATGGTTTTTTAATTCGCCTTAGCATCATTTTTCCAGATCAATGATAAAGTATAGCAAAGATTGAATTTGATAAATTGTTGTGAAATATTTTTGCAGGGGTGAGCGGAAAGTGTAGTTAAATTCTATGGTCTATTATCGTTCATACAACTCGCAGAGGAGTAGATAAGGCTGATTGCTATAAACTGAAAAATAAAAGGGGGGAAAAACTGCAATATTTAGTTCAATTAAATTTTCAGAAACTTGTAGCTATCATTTCGGAAGCGGTTGATGCAAAACCTGAACCCCCAGAGTCTTGACAGTTCTGCTTGGATGTCAATAAAAGATAATGTAACCTGTCAAATATGCAGGTCTGGTTTACGCCACAATCACATTTTATCATTGCCATTCAAGCATTACCTTCCAAGAAACAACCACAAATGCTTTATTATCCTGAAGTAATTCTGAGGAGGAGCAGATTGCAAATTAAAAGACTATGTCTTGGTGGATCTCCCTGCAGCTGTTTTTAAAAATCTAACATCCTGTGTAGTTAAGTGGTGGGCTTTTTCTCTCTTTTTTTTAAATGAAGACGTGGGCACTTAGGTGGAAGTAATTGCAGTTTTCGGAAGCTGTACCTGACATTTTGTACCCAGTGTTTTTAACCAAGGATGGTGGGTACAGAAAACTAAACTCGCTAAGATATGTTAGTTATGGTATTATTTCTAAAATAAACTTGGTTAATAGACAGCAAGGATTCAAAATCTGGAAGCAGCCAGCACAAACATTTAGTAGATTTGGCCAGGGTCATCTGATAGGAACAGAGGTGGAGACTGGCTGTTGTTCATTCTTGTCCAAGTATGTATTTTATAAAGCTGTACTGTAGCATAATTCTGGCCATCCAGTCTGTGTTATTTTCCTTCAGGTGCATTCAGTTCATCTGAGGATGCTCAATGTAGTAATTTGATTACTAAACCACAGAGGCTAGGGCTTGCCAATCAGAAGGTCGGCGATTCGAATCCCCACGGCAGGGTGAGCTCCCGTTGCTCAGTCCCATCTCCTGCCCACCTAGCAGTTTGAAAGCATGTCAAAGTGCAAGTAGATAAATAGGTACTGCTCCAGCGGGAAGGTAAACGGCGTTTCCATGTGCTGCTCTGTTTTCGCCAGAAGTGGCTTAGTCATGCTGGCCACAGGAACCGGAAGCTGTCTGCGGACAAACGCAGGCTCCCTCGGCCAGTAAAGCGAGATGAGCGCCGCAACCCCAGAGTTGTCCGCGACTGGACCTAACAGTCAGGGGTACCTTTACCTTTACCTTTACCTTTACTAACAGGGATTGTTAAAATGTCTGCATAGCTATTATTATTGCTGTATTAATCTGAATAAAAAGTTTAAAAGGGTAAAGGACCACTTACAGTTAAGTCCAGTCACAGACGACTCTGGGGTTGCGTGCTCATCTCGCTTTACTGGCCGAGGGAACTGACATTTGTCCACGGACAGTTTTTCCAGGTCATGTGGCCAGCATGACTAAGCCGCTTCTGGAGAAACCAGAGCAGCGCACGGAAACGCCGTTTACCTTCCCGCCGGAGTGGTACCTATTTCTCTACTTGCACTGGCGTGCTTTCCAGCTGCTAGGTTGGCAGGAGCTGGGACTGAGCAACAGGAGCTCACCCCGTCACGGGGATTCGAACCGCTGACCTTCTAATCGGCAAGCCCGAGAGGCTCAGTGGTTTAGAACACAGCGCCACCCGCATCCCTTATTAATCTGAATAGTTAATAGATATGACTGTTCAGAGTAATATGCCACTATTAATATCTATGCAGAGTTTTTTGCTACAGTTTTTAAATGTTTATGAATTATGGAGTCATCACTGAAATGTTGATATTGAACAGTTGTATGTATTGATTATTGCTATGTTTTGATTACCTTTTAATGGATATATTACCTTGTATATAGTGAGCTGCCTTGAACACAATTACCTTTGTGGAAAGGCAACATATTCATTAAAGTTACTTCACTGGTTACTTGGGGTTACTTGGATTCTAACAGGAAAAACAAGGCCAGGAGTGTGCTGGTAAGTAGACAAATTAAGTATTCCTGTGAAGCAGCACAAAGTACGGTACATTTGCAAGAAGCAATTATGGAGCAACATGAACATAAGGATGATGTAGAAAAAGTTAATGGTAGAATTGAAATTTTAGATTTGGAAACAAAATAATGTAATCTAAAGCTAAAGGGCTTTAAAGAAGATTTATAAGGGCAAAATCTAATTGAGGTTTTGGAGGGGGGAAGATAATTTAGAACTGGAACAAAAATGAGTCGTTGGGTTCAAGGATATATACCAAATTAACTCAGAATATGCTAGAAGAAATAAAGACATAGATTTATAAGTCTTAGAGTTAAAGAAGCCAATCATAGGAAAATGTGGACATAACTGAAGATACCAAGGCTCACATTTTAGCTAACTTTAACTCAGGCAGGTTTTTTTTTAAAAAGTAAATATCAGAATTATCTGAGATTGAGCCTGTTCATCTACTGTTGGAATGACAAGGAACAGGACACAAATCAGCTTTAAACTATCAGGAATAGTTTGGCGATAATACTCAATTCATCTTTTATCCAAGCGTCTTCTTGTTGTCCAAAGAACTCAGCGACACAGCTGCAAACAAAACATTTTAAATGTGTTGTAAAGTGTAATATACAAATGTGACACTAGATGGCAAGAGCGAGGTATGCAAAATTCAATGTATTTTTCAAAACTTTTTAAAAGCATTTTCACAGCAGTTTTTTTTAAAAAAAATATGTGTGCACATTCCACCTTTTTCTCTCTTATCAGAACTTACATGGGCAAATCAATTTCATCTTCTTACTATTTTCTAGCACTATTATAAATTTTCTGTCTGCACAAGCGTATCAGTTTGACAGCTGGAACTATCCACCACCCCCACCTTGGTGTGCTGCTCAAGGGGTTCCCCCAGAGCCATTTTTTGGGGGGGGGGGCTGCAGAGGGGCTTACACTGATAGGGTTCATTATGTGCACCCCTCCCTTTATAGTTAGTCTTCCATTTAGCTTTATCTGGATGTCTGGTCTCCTAGATGGCATCATGTGCTTTCCAATGGCGTCTCATGCCTCGTCTGCATGATTCTTTCCTTTCAGAAAGGGGTGGTAAATGACAGGCAACGAACAAACTCATATAAAAGGAAAGAAAGAGCAAAGTCTCAGGGGGAAAAGGCTGCAGTGGATCATAATCATACGCCTTTGTGTGCCATCATTTTATTTGGCACAACTAATAATCTGTCTCCCATTTATTCGCATTTAAATTATTGCCGATCTTTTACTGCGGCTGTTATATGCTGTGTTTTAAATTTGCAGCTTTCGAGATAGTCTTCTCCGCGGTTATCTCTTTCCAGTACAAAACGATGAATATTGCTGCCAGAATTAAATGCAGCTGGGGGGGGGGAGAGAGAGAGGGAAATGTTCTCCCTGAGCAACCAACATAGAGATCTGAAATAATAGAATAATAATGCACAGTCCATTTTCGGTCTAATGTATGTGTGGGCCAGAATATCCTTTGCAATACATTTCCCCTTTTAGCTAAATTACCGTACTTCAAACTGAATTAAAGATGTGAGTGTCTCTACAAAACTGAAATGGACCCACTAACAAACCTTGGGAAATAAACACTCTTTCTTCTGCGCAAAGGAAGGGGCTAGCATTTGTGAAATCGGTGCCCAAACCCATAACTATTTGTGGTTAAGAGAAACAAGACAAAAGGCAAGACAAGTAATCAATCAGAAGTATTGGAGGCAGTGAATCATCGCTAAAAGCCATTCAAGAGATGTTTGCTCTCAGTCTCCTCATTGTGGGCAGCTCTGCATCATGTGTTGCGATTGCATGATGCACTTAAAAATGGGGGGGACGGACCTCATTTTCCTGAAAAATACCAACTTACTAGCCCTACTTCAAAGACAGCAAATTTACTATTTGTCTGGCATGTCCAAAGACAGTGGTAAAATTTTCTTCATACTCCAGAGAATTAAGTATATAATTTCATCATTAATAGAAAAATTACAACGTATCACAAACTTTACAGCAAATTCTCTACCAAACGTTCTTACCTTCTTGTCAAGCTGTTAGATGAGGAATACTTATGTGGGTTTTGTTTTTATTCCGGCCAAACTGAAAAGCTTACAGGCAAACTATTATCAACAGGGAAAGTATTTCTGTAATGTGTCATCCTGTCTTTCTAAATCTGACTAATTATTCTATAGCACGTAGACAGGGAACCATGTAGAGACAATTAATTTGAAACCCTTGAAGTCAAAAGGGACCTGCTCGTTGACAAGAGACTGACCCTTTCTACGTGAAAGGAACTGAGCTCCATCTCTTACATTTCAGGCTTCCAAAATACATTCAGAATTATGTGTCGCAGGTGGAATGGGTTCAAGGAGGGCAGCTGTGGGTCCCTCTAATGGCAAAACGTTAATTGGTTCAAACTACCCAGATGACAGTTAATTAATTAATGATTGTTTAATCATTATAAGAGCTGTGTAAGACACTCGTTATATTTTGTCTTTTAAACCTCTTCGACTTTTGTCTTTCATGGGAGTAGTGATTATGTATTTCTGTGCTTTGACCACATAGTTAGATTCCTCAATTAAAACTTTTAATTGGGAGACTAATTAATTGAGCTTTTTTGGGGGGGCTTCATCAAAGTTGTTGAGCTTTTTGGGGGAAGGATCAGCTAAAGTTGTTGAGTTTTGGGGGGGAAGATCAGCCAAATGGACAAACCTCCTATAGGGTATTCATTTTACTGACGCTTGTGCAAGAAGCCTTCCCAGTGAATTGTGATTAAACTTTTGCATATGTTTAATTTTACTTTGGATGTATGTCCTTGCAAATATGACATTTTTGAGTTTGTCCGTGTGACAGTCTTCTCTCCAACTACTCAGGTTTTTTGTACACGCACGCACAGTACACAATACATGCACACACACACACAGACAGAGCACACACAGACAGAGCACACACACACACACACACACAGAGAGAGAGAGAGAGAGAGAGAGAGAGAGAGAGAGAGAGAGAGAGAGACTCAACTCATTTTATTTCAGCTTTAAGCCCATAAACATAACAACCAAAAAACAGAAACAGAACATCACAGACTGGTTTACAATTACTAACAATAAAATAGCTTAAGAAATTGAGAGTATTGGTGCCGTGATACAAGATTTAAAACATTTTTTTGTCTTAGGTATAGCATGAACTATTTGGTTTGCTTTACACCTTTGGGCAAGTGCCTCCCACCAAAAAATGCCCCACCTAGAAATATGGCTCTCTCACCTGAGAAGGAAGGCTGGCTCTGGGGCTAAAGCAGCAGATACAAACAGACTGCACCACACAAATAAATAAATAAAAATTGAAAATTGTCCAGTAGCACCTTTGTTGTTGTTTAGTCATTTAGTCGTGTCCGACTCTTCGTGACCCCATGGACCAGAGCACGCCAGGCACTCCTGTCTTCCACTGCCTCCCGCAGTTTGGTCAGACTCGTGTTGGTAGCTTCGAGAACACTGTCCAACCGTCTCATCCTCTGTCGTCCCCTTCTCCTTGTGCCCTCCATCTTTCCCAACATCAGGGTCTTTTCCAGGGAGTCTTCTCATGAGGTGGCCAAAGTATTGAAGCCTCAGCTTCAGAAAGCTTATATCCAGAACAAACTTAGTTGGTCTCTTAGGTATGTGGTCTAAACCACTGAGCCTCTTGGGCTTGCTGATCAGAAGGTCAGTGGTTTGAATCCCTGCGACAGGGTGAGCTCCCGTTGCTCGGTCCCTGCTCCTGCCGACCTAGTAATTCGGAAGCACGCCAAAAATGCAGGTAGATAAATAGGTACCGCTCCAGTGGGAAGGTAAATGGCATTTCCGTGTGCTGCTCTGGTTTTGCCAGAAGTGGCTCAGTCATGCTGGCCACATGACCCAGAAAAACTGTCTGCAGACAAACACTGGCTCCCTCGGCCAGTAAAGCAAGATGAGCATGCAACCCCAGAGTCGTCTGTGACTGGACTTAACTGTCAGGGGTCCTTTACCTTTACAGTGCTACTGGACAATTTTCTAATTTTTTTATTTATTTCGACTGCATCACACCAACACAGCTACCTACCTGACTGCACCGCCATTTGTTACCCATGGGGCTCCCTGCTGACAATCCGAACCATCTTGGCCTTCCAGCTGCTTGCCTGCCTGTTGCATTGACTGCTTAGCTGTGGCAGCTCCTCTCCTTCCCACTGGAGATGGGCTGTTTACTTCCCAAATGCTACCACCCAGACATGACGTGCTGGAGAATAGCAACCAGCAATGCTCCAACAGGGCTCTTCAGAGTGCTATTAGATTACCCATCCACAGCAGTAGCTAAGGTCTTCCTTTCCAGTCCGTTCTTTAATTCTCCAGGTCTTTTTGTGCCCTCCAGCTTTCCTTGCAAAAACCCACTCTTTAGCGCTCAGTTGGACCAAACACCGATGTGGGAAAACCCAAATTGGTGTTTGCCCTGATTGCTCTATATTCCCCCCCCCCCGGGGAAAGCTCCAGGGCAACAAAACATGCTCAGAAAGAGCAGGGCGTAAGGTATAGCTATCATGAGGCAAAGGGAAGTGCGGAAGAAGAAGAAGAAGAAGAAGAAGAAGAAGAAGAAGAAGAAGAAGAAGAGGAGGAGGAGTTTGGATTTGATATCCCGCTTTTCACTACCCGAAGGAGTCTCAAAGCGGCTAACATTCTCCTTTCCCTTCCTCCCTCACAACAAACACTCTGTGAGGTGAGTGGAGCTGAGAGACTTCAGAGAAGTGTGACTAGCCCAAGGTCACCCAGCAGCTGCATGTGGAGGAGCGGAGACGTGAACCTGGTTCCCCAGATTACAAGTCTACCGCTCTTAACCACTACACCACACTGGCTTCCACTGAGCCCAAAGTCACAGTGCCCTTCTTCACAGCACCACAGTGAGGAATGAGGATGGTCCTGGGATGCCGAGGAGAAAGGAGTAGTGACAGGAAGCAGGAGATGTACATGAGGAGGGGGCAGACAGGAGTGGCAACCTGTTTCCTAGTCAGAATAAGGGATAGCCATTGTGGCATCTGTCTGTCTTGAGAGATAATGGAGTGCGCCTTCGGGGGCAAAGTCAAACCGCTGCGTTAGCAGTACTGAAGTGACCTCCCAGGGGCACAGTCCTGGGCAGTGTGTAGGGAGGTCTTGGGCTGCCCAGACAAAAAGACCACCAGCTGTGGTCCAAAGGGAAGCAAAGCAATACTTTTGGCACCAGCTCAGATGCAAGAGTTGACAGAAAGGAGGCATACAAGATGCCACCCAACCGTCTTAGGGACTCCACTCCAGATTTGTATAGGGCTTACCAGGGCCGGCACGTCCATTAAGGCGAACTAGGCAATTGCCTAGGGCGCCAAAATGGAGGGGGTGCTGGCCAGGCTTGGGCAGGACGGGCGGGACGAGCTAGCAGCAGCTTCTCCGCTGTAGCGGAGAGGTGCTGCTTGCCCCCTACACCACCACCCCGGCTCCCGCTAAAACAGGCTTTGGCGGGGGGCGGGATGGGCGAGCAGCAGCTTCTCTGCTACAGCGGAGAAACTGCTGCTTGCCTCTCCACCACCCCCACCTCCTGCTAAAGCAGGTTTTGGCGGGGAGTGGGGGCAGGGGCGCCAGAAGGTGGTCTCGCCTAGGGCGCAAGAAGCCCCAGCACCGGTCCTGGGGCTTACTCCTTCGCTTTTACTTCTCCCAAAGATGTCCCACAAGACAGCGGAGGTTTAGGATCATAGTTTTCTTTCTCCTAGGTGGGCTCCACCTGCCCATAAGGCATAGCACCAGCTGGGTCAGCCTACAGTGTTTCCTTCAGCATACTTAGTTCTGAGTAGCCAGGCTTCGGGTCAGACAGCATAGCAGTTTTGCTAAACTGACACTAATAGGACTTGAATGAGTTGAAAGCGAAATCATTTTTTAAAAAATGCACGTCATATCCTTTACCACTCAGATGTGAAAAAGTGAGTGAAAAGATTATCCTTCAGCCTATCAGATGCTGCAGAAAACCCACCCCCGAAAAGTCTTTAGAAGACATTGTGCTTGAAACGTCCAAGAAGACTATAGCAGAGGTCCACTGTAAACCCCATCTCAGAATTTGTGGCCCAAGAGGCAGAAAATCCAAATGATATCCCTGCCGTGGTGGCAAAAATATAATTCTATAGTGGTCAAAATTCTTCTTTGAGGGTGTTTTTTTTTTTTTTTAACAATCAAGCAGTATCTAAATTTTATGAAGTAAGCAAATAAGAAAATAAACTAAGACCCTTTAACAGTAACCTGCCTTGTTGCTATTGAACGGACTCAGTTGTGTTGCACACTTGCGCTTCGGAGATATACTAAATCCCTAATTTATACTCTAGTACCTGAGTTCCACTTGCATGATTCATTATGACAACACAGTGTGTGGGAACCCGATTGGGATAGTGGGTGGGATTGGGAAGAGAATAATCCCTATTAAGTAAATAAAAAAGATAGCAATCATCTCAAATGAAGAGGAAGAGGGGGGGGTAATACTAATGAGAAACTCAGAGTATTCAATAGAGAGTCCCCCCAAATTAAAATATGATGATCCGAATCAAGCATTCTTTATTTACAGAAGTTTGAGCAACATTAAAGTGTTTCCTAGCTCAACAAATGCAAATAAGGATTAACTTCCTTATTTGTCAGCCTAAAATGTGCTTATCTAGACATGCAAATAAGCCGAAAAGGCTGGGAGAAGGGTACAACTGACACAGCAGTATATGCAAATGATGCCAGAAAACATTATTGGGGGATACAAATGAAACAGGTTTATCTAATTGTAGTACTTTTTGCCTTTTCCCTTAAGGCTCATTTCTTAAAATTTAAGCATGCAGTTATGTGTGGCTGTGTAGCGCATTGTCTTTTCC
The DNA here is from genome assembly GCF_009819535.1 of Lacerta agilis. Classification (NCBI taxonomy): domain Eukaryota; kingdom Metazoa; phylum Chordata; class Lepidosauria; order Squamata; family Lacertidae; genus Lacerta; species Lacerta agilis. Next base: position 46,579,924 of record NC_046325.1, on the reverse strand, counting down.
TCTTATTTCTAAGTATTATTGAGGTACGTTTTAAATTCTCTTTCATCTTCAACAGACCTCTGGAATTGGCAACCGCAATTGGTCAAACCATCTCACAGCTTTGCAAATGTAGTTCCATGACCTGCTCACAATTGTTCTCATGACATACCCAAATAGCTGGCTGGTGACCATCAGCTTATGCGTATTTTCCCTGTGCTTGGAAAGAGCTTGGTAAACGATAAGTGTGCATAAACCCCTACAAAAGTTATGATATCTGGCTGGGCTTGTCCAAAGAAGAATGTTTTGTGCAGGTGCTGAAAGGAGTACAGTGAAGGCACCTTCTTGAACTCAATAGGCGGGGAATTCCGAAGGCTAGGCACTGCCACACAAAATGACCAAGTTCTTACATATGCAGGATCGCCATTATGTGGCACCTGCAGCAGAGCCAATTCTACTGATCAAAGAGGTCGGGTGGCACATGAAACATACCCTCCAACATTTCTCCAATGAAAATAGGTGGCACTGTGGGTTAAACCACAGAGCCTAGGGCTTGCCGAACAGAAGTTTGGCGGTTCGAATCCCCGCGACGGGGTGAGCTCCTGTTGCTTGGTCCCTGCTCCTGCCAACCTAGCAGTTTGAAAGCACGTCAAAGTGCAAGTAGAGAAATAGGTACCGCTCCGGCGGGAAGGTAAACGGCGTTTCCGTGTGCTGCTCTGGTTCGCCAGAAGCGGCTTTTTCATGCTGGCCACATGACCCAGAAGCTGTACACCGGCTCCCTCGGCCAATAAAGCGAGATGAGCGCTGCAACCCCAGAGTTGTCAGGGGTCCCTTTACCTTTATTCTATTATTATTATTATTATTATTATTATTATTATTATTATTATTATACCCCGTGCTTCTGACTGGGTTGCTCCAGCCATCCTGGACAGCTTTCAACATATATAAAAACATGAGGTAAAAAAGGTAAAGGACCGCTGGACAGTTAAGTCCAGTCAAAGGCAACTATGGGCTTGCTGATCAGTAGGTCGGCGGTTCAAATCCCCGCAACGGGGTGAGCTCCCATTGCTCAGTTCCTGCTCCTGTCAACCTAGCAGTTTGAAAGCACATCAAAGTAGATAAACAGGTACCGCTCTGGCGGGAAGGTAAACAGCGTTTCTGTGCATTGCTCTGGTTCGCCAGAAGCAGCTTAGTCATGCTGGCCACATGACCCGGAAGCTGTCTGCGGACAAACACCAGCTCCCTCGGGCAATAAAGCAAGATGAACGCCGCAACCCCAGAGTCGTCCGCGACTGGACCTAGTGGTCAGGGGTCCCTTTACCTTTAAGGAAAAGTGACACATTCCAGGATCAAATCAGAAACTGGGGTGGCTTTTGTAAATCTGGGACTGTCCCTGGAAAATAGGGACAATAGGAGGGTCCGAGAAAGGGGGTTGGAGCAATATATTAATTCAGTTTTGAGACATGGGATGAAACTGTTGACTTGATTAGGGCAAGGTACTCTTGTAGGCAAACTGGTCGCAACTTGTTAAGGGGTATTATATACTAATAGTAACCCCTTGAACTTGACCCAGGAGCAGCTCGGCAAGCAGTGCAGATACTTGAGCACAGGTGTTCTATGCCGACAAGGCTGTCAATAATTATCCAACAACTGCCTGTTGCTCTGGTTTGGCCTCCTTCCAATCAGGAAGTATCCCCAGGTCAGCAATTTATGCAGAACACAGAGAGTGGACCAGTCCAAGCTGTAATAGTGGACTTGCCAATTTTAATTTCAAAAAAGGTATGCCCCAGCTACCAACTTTTCTGCAGAGCAGTTGAAAGAGGAATCACAACCCAGCTGGCCCTGTTAGAAACCAGAAAAGTTATGAAAGCCAATAAAACTTTGGACAGCACAGATACATTGAGCAGCCAGCCCCCATATGCTTCCCTGCCTCTTTTACTCATTGCGGTTACACAAAAATCTTGCTTCAGTGAAATCCATGTAAATGAATTTTTAGGGTCTTTCCAAATAAGGATACACAGTTTTATCAGAGGCTGTGCGCCGTCCAATTTTGAAACTGCTTTTCTTTTTAGTCAGGGTCTATTCTTGCAAAACTGCTGATATTTTGCTTCCCCCGAGCATATTTGTTTTGTGTACCTCTCGTTTTGAGGGGAAATAAATCTGCTTTTGAGAAGTTAAAGAAAGGCTTTTCTGTGATTGGTGGGCCCCTTGGATGTGCCAGGGAATAGGAAAGCAGCATGTGCCAGAACTGCTCATAAAGCATTTCGCCTGAGGGCCAGGAAAAGTGAATCTTACAATTTGATTACTGCAAATGCATTCTAAAGGAAAGTAAGAAATGACAATGCAGCGTGCGGCTTACAAGAATTGTATGAAATAGTAGGCATTGTAAATCGTGTCTCCAGGAAAGTAACCTGCACATTTTTCAGAAGGATGGGTGTTGGGGCTAGGTAGTTTCGATAAATGGAAAAAAGCAGCTTCAGGCTTGTGTTCTGTTAACGTGCCACCAAAACCCACAGGAACCAAAGTCCAAAGCTGACTTGATACGAATGGATTCGTGGGCAAGTGGCACAGATGCAGATTGTCCAATCCAGTGAGCAAGTTCGTAGAATTTTTCAGAATAGGTTAAAAAGAGTATCAGGTAATGAGCAGTTCAAAAACTACCAGAGTACCAGGACACAATACTAAGCCATACTTTCATCCCAAAAGATTGCAATTACGAAAAGGGGCCAATATATTAATTGTGCTAAGAAATAAATCTAGGTCTCCAAGCAGGAAGCCTGGAATCTGTGAATGCAATATAATATACAATTTTAATTTTCATTATAAATCCTCAAACCTCAAATTTCCTGCTCTTGGAATGAAAAACAAAGGAAAGGAAATAAGGCCAAAGAAAAACAAAAATCGAAGGAAGAAGAAAACCAGCAAAAATAGAGGGGGAACCCACCAAAGAGTAGCATACTTAACAATTGTGTGTCAGGGGATAGGTTTGCCGAAACAACAAAGTAAAATCAAGGATATTGCATAACCACAAGATTAAGCCAGGCAACAGGGAATTTCTAGCCTGGTCTATGCAACCATGCTAAGCACCGTAGCAGCTCTTGCAGTAATTGAATTTACTGGTCTGTTTAACAAAGAGAGGAATTGCAAATGATGTGCAGGTATTCACTTAAACAAATGAGTGTATTGAGGATCCAGTTAAGACGGAGCAAGATCTGTCCATACACTAAACATTGATGGTTTCCTTATCTAGGGAAGGTTTCACCCCCATTCTCAACTGCATTTCATATCACAGCCCCCTTTGCTTTGTCCTCTAAAAAATTGGGGATTGCAAGAGAACTACACTGACCGCATCTGCCTAGCCCTCCCCTGGCTTCTGCATCTTTGCCACGCTAGCCTACGGAAAAGCAATGGAACTCAGAAACTTGCTGTTGGGTATTGAAGCAAATTGTCCATCATTGCGATGGGTACACTATGTACAGATTACGAGGGACCTTGTGCACAGAGACTCATTAAACACTGATACATTCCACCCGTGGAAGCTGGTTCACTGCTATCAGGGGGTAATGGAGAGATTTTCCCTGCACTGCAGTGTTATCTCCAAGTGCCAGGTTGTTACCTCCATATGAGCGAATGTCAGCTATTCGGTTATATAGGAGAATGTTAAGGAATACGCTTTGGAACATCACTGCCGTGGAGAAAGCTCATCCTGTCTTCTGCCCCTTGGTTTCATAATTTGTTGGAAGCTGCTCAGAGTGGCTGGCGTGACCCAGTCACATGGCTGGATAATAAAACATCATCATTGTCATCATCATTAGATTGAAAATTAAGTTAGCCTATTCCTGCCCAGCTGTTCATCTCTGCAGGACCAAATTTTAGGGCTTCTCTGGCTCCAGAGCCGTCTCATCCATAGAGGCCGGTGGCGCGGCGCGCCAGGGCGCAGGGCACCCCAGGGGCGCCCCCGTGAGCCCGCCGGCATACCGGGCTCCCCCTCCCCAACCAGCCCCCGCCCCCATGGGCAGGCGGGCACTCGCGCGCCGGCGGGCGGGCGGGCTGTAAGCCGCCCGCCCTCGCCTCCCGGAGCCCCAGCTGGAGCGGCGCGGGGCTTTGCGCGACCTTCCAGCACTCCAGCTGGGGCTCTGGGAAGCGAGGGCGACCGGCTTGCAGCCCGCCCGCCCGCCGGCTTGCAGCCCGCCCGCCCCCCCCTCATCCTCCGCCCGCCAGAGCGCGGGCGCCCGCTCCAACGCCACGCCTCTCATCCCCCGCTCGCCCACCCCCCCTCCCGAGGGGCGGCCAGCGCGGGAGGGAGGCGGGCGGAGAGGCGGCAGGCTGGGGGCGCCGAGGGATCGTTGCGCCAGGGCGGCAGATCCCTCTAAGACGGGCCTGTCTGGCTCCTTCCTCCTCCCAACCTAGTGGTTGATGGTTGTCTTTTCCCATTGCCAACAGGGTAACTTTGCCTCAGCACCCTAGGGATTAGTGTTGATTCCCAGACCTGCAAATGAACCGATCAGACCAAGGATCAGACCAAGCTAGCTCAGCATTCTGTTTCCCACAGCGTCCATCAAGTTGCCTATGGGAACCCCACAAGCAGGACATGACCACCACAACAACACTCTCCTGCTGTTACTCCCCAACTGAGAGGCATGATGCTTCTGATCCTGGAAACAGCCATCATGACTAATGGTCACTGACAGCCACAGCCACCACAAATTTGTCTAATCCCACCCCACACCTAATTTTGTGCCCATGAGCAAACGTTCTGGAAGCAAATGCGATTGTTGAACCATGTGCAGTGTGAAGACGGGCTTTCTGTTGTCTGTCTTGAATCTCCCACCATTCAGCTTCACCGGATGACCCTGGGTTCAAGGACTGTGCAAAAGAGAGGGGAAATAAATTCTCCCTCCACTTTCTCCACACCATGCAAAACTTTATAGTCCTCTATCATGTCTCGCTGCTATTTCTCTCTCTCTAAACTAAGTAACCCCAAACATAGTCACTTTTACTTGTGGGGGAATTACTCCATCTCATCGATCAATTTGCTTGCCCTTTTATACACCTTTTCTAGCTGTACAATATTCTTTTTGTGTGACTCTCTATGATCTTAAGTGCTGGTGCAAACATGTCAGCTATTCCAGATTTGCCTGCCGCTTAAATATCTTGTTAAGGCTGGTACATCTGAAATGCTCAACAGCAAAGCCTTCGCAAATTTCAAACACACCAATGTAAGAGAGAGGTGGACTGATGAACCTGTGGCTCATGAACAAGAAGGGACTTTCCAACCAGATCAAGTGTAGCCTCAAAGCAGTCAAAGGAAACAAGAAGACTCTCTTTGTGTATGCACTAAGGCTGCAAAAGATGGGAACTGATATTTCGTATTTGTCCATGCTCCTTTCCTTACTCTACCCAGGGCAAATAACATGGTGGCAATATCATTACAGTAATACCTCCACGAACATCCGCCTCGTCTAGCGTCCATTCCGTCGAACATCCACGGCAAACTCGGAAGTACAGGAATGGGTTACTTCCGGGTTTTGTTAGATTTCTGGTCAACACAGAGTTAACTGTTCACCAGTAGGCGTTCTGATTCTGGATGTCCAGCCCACAGCATACGGGCATCTTTCCTTTGTCTTGAAAAAGGAAGACTACAGCAGAGTTGCGAAGCGAAAGTGTACCGGGCGGCCATTAACGTCGGACTGGATCGTAAAGCTGATTGATTACAACTCCGGGCAGCAGTACTACATGGGCCAAAGGTTTTATGACCCACATATCCCAATAGGTTTGCTGCTCGCGCATGCGCAGAAGTGCTAAATCGTTCTTCGCGCATGCGCAGAAGCGCAAACCGCTCCGTATGCGCAGAAGCGCAAACCGCTCCGTATGCGCAGACGCGGCGCTTTGCCCTGCATCCTTTTTTGCTAGCGTCCGGGGCTTTGGAACAGATCCCAGTCGCAAAACAAGGTGCCACTGTATCGATATGGCAGTTGGTCCTTCCTACAGGCTTGCAATCAATAAATACAAGTATGTTGCAGTTACAGGTGGGTTACATCTGAAGAAGTGTGCATGCACACGAAAGCTCATACCAAGAACAAACTCAGTTGGTCTCTAAGGTGCTACTGGAAAGAATTTCCTATTTTGTTACAAGTATGTTGGTTACTCTGTTGGAGGCAGGTGATCATTTCTTACATGCTAGAGACATACTCCCAATGTGCAGACTCATTCACTCCACTCCTGTTCTTAAGGTTTGAAGGGTTCTGTCAGGGTTGGTCCTACCATTGGGTAGATTGAGGCAGCTGCTTCAGCTGGCAGGTGCTTGGGGCAGCAGTGGCACTTCCCCTGCTATTCCTCCTGAGTCCTCTGGACATCCCCTTCTTTTGAAGATCAGAACTGTTTGTGCCACAGGTTTGACACTAGCCTGCTGTCCTCAGGTGCACTGAAAGACACTAACCTTTGAAATAAGATTCAGCTGCCATGCTAGTCAGATTCTGTACATGGGGTATCCTTTGCCTCGGGCAGCAAAATTTCTTGGGCCTGCCTTTGGTTCATAGTGCTTGAAAACTTGCAAAACCTATTTGGCCAGATGCAGTGGGAGGACAAGGAACATGCATGTGTAGACTACTCAAAATGATTCCTCCTCCATTCCTCCTTTAATATCTTTGAAAAGCTATCCTCTCTTGAAAATCACCTCATTGAAATAGGCTCACTCTCCATTAAGATTAGCCTCCAAGAAAGCCAACAGATGGGATCAAAGCTGTAAGCCAAGTTATTGTATAAACCCCTGTTTTAAGCAACGAGAAGTGGAACTGCAATACCTTCTAAAGCAGGGGTAGGCAACCTAAGTCCCATGGACTGGATGCGGCCCAATCGCCTTCTAAATCCAGCCCGCGGACGGTCTGGGAATCAGTGTGTTTTTACACGAGTAGAATGTGTCCTTTTATTTAAAATGCATCTCTGGGTTATTTGTGGGGCATAGGAATTTGTTCATTTTTTTTCCAGTGGTACCTCGGGTTACAGACACTTCAGGTTACAGACTCTGCTAACCCAGAAATAGTACCTCGGATTAAGAACTTTGCTTCAGGATGAGAACAGAAATCGCACGACGGCGGCACAGCAGCAGCAGGAGACCCCGTTAGCTAAAGTGGTACCTCAGGTTAAGAACAGTTTCAGGTTAAGAACGGACCTCTGTAACAAATTAAGTTCTTAACCCGAGGTACCACTGTATAGTCTGGCCCACCACATGGTCTGAGGGACGGTGGACCGGCCCACAGCTGAAAAAGGTTGCTGACCCCTGTTCTAAAGAGTTCCTTGCTAATGCATTGTTCTTGTTTTGCTTCATATGCCATTAAAACAAAGATATCAATAAAGAAAACTTAGCACAAAGTGAGTAACAAAAATCCCAGAACCATGTTCAGTAACTCTCATAATGAGTGTTGAAAAATGTTAAATGCTAAACAGCAGGCAGCACTAAGCAGATGCTAATTAGCTAACCAAGAAGAGTGCAAAATAGTAGTTCTTATCTGTTTGGGATATCAAGCACTTAGCAGAATCTGCCCTACAGAAACACTTACTTGCGGAGTAGAGGGATGGAACAAGTTACAAGGTGAAACATGATGTGCAGTCTGGATAGGTAGATAGGCCAATGGTCTGAGTATACATCATGTTTCATAATATCTGTGCTTTCCTTGTACCTTGCATTTTTTTATGGGTGATGCACAATATTAGAATTATTGTCCTGGTTGGAAGAAGTCAAGACCAGAGCAGTAACTCATATGGAAAACAACAAGCCAAAGTAATTCTGCTCTCTCACTGTATCAGGAGTGTTTGAATGCTACAACTGTGCCTGACGCAGTACTGTGACAAATATGCACGCACACACTCAGGTTGCGCTGATATTTGAACTTGGAATATACAACTGTATCATGAATAGTAGTACCAAATGCCATTCCACTATCTCAGTGTTCCACAGAGTTGTCACATTAACAAGTAAGAAATGCCAAGTGGGTGAATTAAACCAAAGGTTTCGCTTTGCTTGCTTAATTACACGCTTTATCCTTCCCCAGATGTAGGGGGTTTTCCCCTCAAAAGGTGGCAGGTGCCGACGCCTTAGGAAACAATATTAAAAGTTTGCATTCGGACATGGTATATGAAGATACGTTTTCAGACTGCTTTGCTATGCTTCCTTAGCACTGCTGTTTTCAGTTTTTTTTAGAGAACTGTTGACTACATGGTGACGGACAATTGTTCAGTTCATTCATTTGTTTTAAAATTATCGAAAGAGTTTTGAGACAAAAGAGTCAGGGCTTTCAATATTTATGCCCTTTGCCACCGCTCAGGGCAAGAAGTCAGTTACTCTGCATGATTAGAATAACCTCATAACTCACGTCACAAAAGAAAACAAGAGCGCTGGAAGTAAATCATGCACATGGAGTCAGAATTATCCTTGCCAATAGGCAGTCACTGAAATATTATTTAAATGCCCATTATATATCTTACCCTGGACCAGAATTTTGAACCCAGTTATTTTGGAAATTGCTGATAATCCTGAAACACAATTGGCTTGCTTGTTGCAAGATACGATCCCCCCAAAGAACATTACAGGTTGCGAGATTGTTGATCTCAGTTATCTCATATAAAAGACGCCATGGAACACTCCAAGAATATTGATATTATATTATTCAAAAATTCCAGCTTAAATGGACTTGTAATATTATTGTCATTATTTTACCTGTAAAATTGGGAAGACTGGGTGTGTTAGTCTTTTAATTGCTGTGTCGATGTTCATAATATGTTTGCTTTTGTAATCTGAATGTATTTTATTTTATTTTATTTTATTTTACTCCTGTTGTGGGCTTATAGCCAAATAAAGATATCTTCTTCTTCTTCTTCTTCTAGGCAGTCATTGTGCTGACAAAAACATTCATTGGGCATATACAGAACAAGTCTTTCTTTGTGACACTTATGCAGAATATAAGGACTAAGTGCTCCCCAGTCCTAAAGGGACAAGTTTACCCCACCGCTATAGAGGCCAGCAGTACTGGCAGGGGCCTTCTCAAAAGTGACTTGGCCCCCTTCACCTGGCCATGACACCCACCCACCACTCAAAGCATAGGATTTCTGGGGTGTCTTCCAGGATTGAAAGAGGCGCCATTTTTTTCATCTATGCCATACTCCATTTAATCTCCAACGTGGTGCATTATTTGACGGGCAGCGGAAATTATTTAAGCAGAGTTTTCATTGAAACAAATAAAACTTTTATTAAGTTTAAAATAAACTTATTCTTAAAAATAGATCACATATAGAATACAGGCTCTTTATACTGGCACACACTCTTGAGAGAAACTAGTCGCCACAGTCAAGGTAAGTAACTCACACAGCACTGAAAGACAGTTACAGACTAGAATGGCAGTTATGGCAGTTAGACCCCAACAGCTGTTCCTGCTCTCATGCGTCTTTGTCACATGACATTATTTGGCCAATTACCACCATAGCTACACCACTCCTGGCAGGTAGTGTGGAGAAGCAAAAATAAATGAGCACCTTGAAGCACCCTTGCTGTGGTGATGGGCACATTACCTTTCACCACCAGATGGTTTGAGTGCTGAGAAGGGAGAAACTTTTGGATACTGGAGATTTCATGCTTTGTTGTGTTGGGCACCAAGAGAAGGGGAGCAGACAAGCCTTCTTGTCTTTTGTTGAGCAGGCAAAGGAGAGCTTATCATCTTATCTTGGTGGTACTCAGAGCCATGGTGCAATTGCCCATGAGGGCACACTTCCATCTCCCTGGCTAAGCATGGCTGCCAGGACTGAACTAGTCAATCTTTCTTCACTGGAGATCCCCGCAATTAATTGATAAAGTTGGGGTCCTTAATATGTGGCACCCTGTCTTTCTTTCTGGGTGTGGGGGCCAAGGAACAAGTGAAGAAATTCACTGTGGCTTGACGGCAACATCCTACACTTGTTTTCTCAGAATCAAGTTCATTGGGGCTTACACCATTGTGTAGGCAGGAACAGGATCGCAACCTAAGACACACGCTTGCTAGGGACTAAATTTAAGCCCCAAGAAGTTCATGAAATGCAGCACATGGGGGAAAAGAAGGTCTTTCCTCTACTAAATATGGGTCACTAAGAAGACAATATCAGAACAATTTGCCTCAGAACTTCAGAAGGTGTTTCTGTGTGTTGTCTGAAGTTCTGACTAGCCAGGGAGTACGTATACCGTCAGAGGAAGACTTGCATTTAACTGGGCATAGCTTAGAACTCCCACCTAGCTACATTTGGGTGTGGGAGAAGTGTGCCGCATAGTTTTGTGACTCTGGCAGCTCTAGCTTTCACCCCGGAAAGAATGTTTCTAGGGCACCTCATGAGCAAAATCCTGACAGCTCTGGTACAAAATGATATAGTGCCTGAGGAGTACTGGGGGTGTGTATATGGATATTAAAGGAGGAATTAAAGAACCTTTTAATGAGGGTGAAAGAGAAGGGCGCAAAATGTGGTCTGAAGCTCAACATCAAAAAAACTAAGATCATGACCACTGGTCCCATCACCTCCTGGCAAATAGAAGGAGAAGAAATGGAGGCAGTGAGAGATTTTACTTTCTTGGGCTCCATGATCACTGCAGATGGTGACAGCAGTCACAGAATTAAAAGACGCCTGCTTCTTGGGAGGAAAGCAATGACAAACCTAGACAGCATCTTAAAAAGCAGAGACATCACCTTGCCAACAAAGGTCCGTATAGTTAAAGCTATGGTTTTCCCAGTAGTAATGTATGGAAGTGAGAGCTGGACCATAAAGAAGACTGATCGCCGAAGAATTGATGCTTTTGAATTATGGTGCTGGAGGAGACTCTTGAGAGTCCCATGGACTGCAAGAAGATCAAACTTATCCATCCTTAAAGAAATCAGCTCTGAGTGCTCACTGGAAGGACAGATCCTGAAGTTGAGGCTCCAGTACTTTGGCCACCTCATGAGAAGAGAAGACTCCCTGGAAAAGACCCTGATGTTGGGAAAGATGGAGGGCACAAGGAGAAGGGGACGACAGAGGATGAGGTGGTTGGACAGTATTCTCGAAGCGACTAGCATGAGTTTGGCCAAACTATGGGAGGCAGTGGAGGATAGGGGTGCTTGGCGTGCTCTGGTCCATGGGGTCACGAAGGGTCAGACATGACTGAACGACTGAACAACAACAACAACAACATAAGGATATTGTCACATCAAACAATAATGCAACTTTTAGAAAGAGATTCAGAGTCAGGACCAGCTTGGGTGAACTTAGAAGCTACATGGAGTGGAGCAACATCCAGATACACTTTATTGCTTATAATCAGTAGCATAACATGGGTGTGTGTGTGCCAGAGGGGCTGAGGCCCCATGCGCAGATTTTTCAGGGGTGCAAATCAGACGCCTTCACGCAGGCGCCCCCAACCTGGTGCTCTTGTCCCAGTGTTGGAGGAACCAACACTTGCAGAGAGGAACACTGGGCCTGGCTGGGCTGGGGGGCGCCGAGCTGGGGCATCTGCTTTGCACCCACCAAGTGCTGTCGCCTGGCTGGGCTTCCCCCTGCGCGGGTGGGCGGGCAGCAACGCCCTCCCCGGATCCCAGCCTTGCAAGGCTGCTGGGAGGGGTGGCAACATGGGGACACAGCAGCCATGCGCCCTTCGATCCCAGCCTCACCTTTGCGCCAGCCAGTCCGGATCCGAGCCTTGTAAGGCCTCTGAAGAAGGGCAGTGTGGGGAAGCAGCAACTGTGCGCCCTTTGACCCCAGCTTTGCACAAGCTTTGCAAGGCTCGGATCTGGGGAGGGCTGCGCAAGGAGGGTGCAACAGCCATGTCACTCGGGGCTGGCGTCACTCCAGTGGCGGCAGGGGCTGGGCAGGCACAGTGTACTTCTGATTGTCCTCTGCCCCTTGCCCCTTGGCACGGGCACACGCGGGCAGGGGCACGCATGCACTCACACCCTGGGTGGCATGGAGACATGCTGTGCTGCTGCCCATAATAGTCATAACATTTACACATGAAGTCCAGCTCATGTAATGCTTAAAAAATGAAAGGCATAGATAGACAGCAGGCCACGTCTGATGGGTGAGAGGGCATGATCCTGCTCCTTTCTTGCATGCAGCCTTGAGTATGTCTGAACCAGGCTGTTACCATTTTCCAATTCAGTCAGTGTCAATAATAAGATCTAAAGCAAATGCAACGTGAAACCAAGAAATGTAGCATTTCATTTCTCAATTCAACTTTTTATATAAAAATCTCAGCTTTGGCAAATCTAATAATGCAGCTGGCTTAGATGAGAGGTTCTAATTATACTGCAAGAAAAAGAAATATGTTTTATGCTCCAAATGTATCTAAGACAATACAAAAGGAGCAATATTATGGGAAGGGGGCAAGATCTTTAGGTCACACAGGAGGGCATGCACAATTTTGCTCTATTCTCACTGACATACACAGTCTACACATTGGTTGATAATGCTAGAGATTAACTAAGAGATAGAAGGCCAAAGCTGGTTTTTATGGATTTGAGATGTGAAGGCCTGGACAGGGTTGCCACAAATCCTATTTTTCCAGGCCATGTCCTCTTTTTCAGGGGTAAACTTTCTGTCCAGGGGAATTGTTTGAATTTGCTAAAATGTCCGGGAGTGGGCTACTTTTTATATTGCATACGCAGTGCTAGACAACCAAGTGCAAAACATATACATACTGTGTGAATTTTGCATGATGCAGGAAAGGACAAGCTCCTTGTTTTTGTATGAAGGGACATTGTAGAATGCGTCTGCGTCCTCCACACACCCACACACCCTGGCCACTGGCAAATGGGTCCTCTTTTTTGCTCTTCAAAACATGGCAACCCTGCTGGACAGGGTGTGTGGCTGTTATTTGCGTGTTCAGACCTTTTAACCTCACCCCAAATAAATTCAGACAGGACTCAAATTTTGGTTTGGTTTTTGGCAGAATTTAGGCCACAACTTTATTGATTGTGCAAGTGAGTGGTTACATAGGCTCTGGTTCGACTAGCTCCCTGTTCCGCAGGTAGTGCTGACCCAGGATTCCAGCATAGGTCAGCCAAGGGTGAACACCCAGATAAGCAGAAAGCTGGGGACCTGCTCTATCCGCCACCCAAATGTACCCTTGGACTCAGGCATGGGCACAACCCCCTCTCAGGGATTGACCAAACCACCGAGTCTCTGGATTCCTTTAATGGAATACCCTTCACGTAGGGATGGCGAGAGCGTTCTCCCATCCCTATCACCTGAACCAGAGCCTATCCGCAACCTTACAAGTTGTTACAGTTTGCTACACGGCAGGCAAAACCCAAATGGCAACAGCCAATCAGCCAAGTGGGGAAAATTCCTGCCGTGCCCCTGTCCCAACGACAGACGACACACGACAGCATAGCAAGGTCAAGAGCACAAGCCCTAAAAATGGGGAGAGGTGGATGGGTGTTCTGATGCACGAGCCAAAAGAGGAAGCTCTGGGACACGTGCATGGGCTTATGTAGGTCCCTTGATCCCTTTAGCTTGCATCCCATTGGCCTGATTGAACCCTGCATCGAGGGACCTATTGATTGGGTGTTGTGGCTGTCAATCACTCCCACCCACAACACAGGGATTTGGTTGCCAGGTCTCACCGCAATATGTGCCCTCTTTAAGGGAGGACCCCATTTTTTCCAGTCTCTCTCTCCCCCCCCCCCAAACCTAGGACTTCACATCTCTAGATATGATCAGTGTGGATTGCAAACAGCAACATGTTTTGGGCTGATACCTGTTCTTTCTTAAGACACAAGGTGAGAAACTTGTCAGTGGCTGCTTCTAAACTGCACTGATGAGTTCACAGTTTCCTGCAGTGGTCTGTAACCCCTGCTGCTGGGAGAGAGGCTGAGGGCAGCTCACAGCAATCCTTGGTCAAATGGCAGAGTTGCTATCTGTACTGAGAAACAGACTGGCACTATATCTTCATCACTCATAAAGAGCACAAAAAACCACACAGTACAGAAATTTAAAAAGGCAGTCGCTGCCTTCAGGCTTACAGTCTAATGGTCACAGTACAAGGGGGGGGAGAGAGAATGGGGCAGGTTCCTAATTTAGTGAATTATGGCATCCCCCTCTTCCTGCAAGCAGCTACTGAGAGATACAGGGGCCAACTGAAATCTTTTTTACAGAACAACGGAACTAGATCAATGAAAACATCTAAGGAGGACGGAACACACACCAGGTTTGAACAATGCATTTTCCTACTTACTTGTTGGTCAATTGTACATTTTTCCACCCACGTTTTCCTCATATAATAATTCTATTGACAATTACGTTTCCCTCCCCCCCCCATGTAATTAGAATTTTAAGTTTTTGAGTTCAACAAGCAAGATGGCTGTGTAGATTTACCGTATATACTTGAGTATAAGCCTAGTTTTTCAGCATATTTTTTGTGCTGAAAAAGCTGCCCTCGGCTTATACTCGAGTGAGGCGGGCGGTGGGGGAGGCAAGAAAGAAGCCCTTTCTCTCCGCTCGTGCCACCACCCGCTCTCCCCTGTCAACCATTCCTTAAGAAGCGTACAAGAACAGCGGTTCTTTCCTCTCCCCAGGCAGCTTGTTCCATTCCTGAACTGCTCGCATAAATGCAAACTTGGCAAAGGAGCAGTTACAGGTGGGTAGCCGTGTTGGTCTGCCATAGTCGAAACAAAATAAAAAAAAAAATTCTTTCCAGTAGCACCTTAGAGACCAACTGAGTTTGTTCTTGGTATGAGCTTTCGTGTGGTATCTGAAGAAGTGTGCATGCACACGAAAGCTCATACCAAGAACAAACTCAGTTGGTCTCTAAGGTGCTACTGGAAAGAAGTTTTTTTATTTTGTTTTGGCAAAGGAGGAAGAGGAAGGAGCAGCCCAAAGGGCTGCTTTTGGGCTGCTCGTTCCTCCTCCTCCTCCACAGCAGCAAAGGTGAACCGGCTTATACTTGAGTCAATAAGCTTTCCCAGATTTTTTGTAGGAAAATTAGGTGCCTCGGTTTATATTCGGGTCGGCTTATACTCGGGTATATACGGTAGTTCCACCTAAACCCAAGCTCTTGCCTTTTAAAGAAACGCACACAGTGATTTCAAATACGGACAGATGAGCATTTCACTACAGAATCCGTCTCACAATGAGTCTGTGATAAATGGTATACATTCCCCTATGCTCTCCATATAAGGAAAATCTCAGGGTTGGGGAGGAAAAGGAGGGTGGGGTCGTTTTGTGGTTGACAGCTACAGTTCCCAAACATAATAATTTTACTAGCATTTCCCTTTTTTTTTACTTAAAATCGTAGTGCTTTGGTAAGGAGGGATGTTAAAACAACTTATTAGTTAACAGGGCATCAACTGAGCAGAAAACAAAACAAAAAGTCTTTTTACTTTTTGGCAGTCAACCTTCAGGCCATCACATAATGGAATCGGTAGGAGTCTGATCTAAACATTAGTCCAGACCACTATTGAAAGATGTGAAGTAAGTTCCTTGTTATTCAAGTCTTGGTCCAAATCTACAAACTAATTCAAAGATTCAGATGAGGGAAGGGATGAATCATTTATCTTGTTATCAAATGGGATCTCAGAAATCACTTTGGTGCAGAACCCCTTCATCTTGGGGCAGTCACACCGCATATGTCTGTAGGTCCCAGTATCCTGGCACCCCATCCAGCATAAGGCAGAAGACCCTTATGTAGAAAATAAATTAATCATGGTGTTAAGTAACAACCATGTTGGAAGTTTTAGAGCAAATTCCCTGGTCTGGGCCAAAAGAGATGCCTTTGGCCAGAGCTTTTTCCAATCTTCTCCATCTATCTGGATTCCTCTGTTGTGCTCCCACCAGGACCTATGCTTTTGACCTGAAACAAAAGTAGCATTTAACAAAATTTTGTACAACAAGAAAACTAACCCTTTCATAAGACCTGAGGAAACCATGATAATTTGTTCACATTGCTGTAATTGCCTTGTACCTTTTTAAAAAATAGATGAGAAGAAATGGACATAGTTGGCAACTTAAAAGCCAGAGAATGGGATTGTCTCCCAAACAGATCTGCAATAAGGTTATAGTCAATGGGATGCTATCTTCATAAAAATCAACTGGCTGATACAAGTCGCAAGCTTTCCATGAATCTATAGTGTATGTGGGTGTTGTTGTAGGGGGGGTAACTGGGGGGTGGGGTGGGGTCCTGGTGTCAAAGCTGTCACTCACTTAATCCAAGCTTTAAATAATATATACAAAAACTGATTATCCAGCCATTGTAGAAATCATAATTTATGTTTCCAAAAAGGATAGGTGCTTAATAGAACCCAATCCACCTCATTTCCCCCCTTATTGTGCATCCTTATATTCAATAATAAGAGAAACCATGTAGCTGAGCTGACATCTATCAAAATAAAAGTGAGATCTGGCACTCTGCTTCTAATATCTGTGTACCCTTATAGCTTTTGTTATCTAGAAAGCAGTGCTGAGTTCTTTTTTCAACCACAGAGCCCCTGGCCAATTCCTACTGACAATCAACTGGCAAGATAGCTCTACCTATTAATCCTTAAGTGCCTATTGAATTCAGTGCTCCTGCTAGATTTCCAAGTATAAAATTGATTCCCACTTCTCTACCTATCACTAATGGTTGAACACTTAAGAGTAATGAATTAGAATGGAGTCTTCTTTGTCTCCATTTGTATGGAAGATGGGAAATTTGCCCTAAGGGAGGATTGCCTTTGTGCAAGACTTGCCAACCTGCAATCAGCCAACCTTTCATGGCTTCCATGACACAGGGGTCTTGGGTCTGAGCGAGTCAAGAATGAGAAGTTGTGACACAAGCCACTAGTCAGGCTCAAAGATCAAGTCCAAACTACAGGTAGGTAGCCTTGTTGGTCTGCCATAGTCAAAACAAAATAAAATAAAAATTCCTTCCAGTAGCACCTTAGAGACCAACTCAGTGTACAGTATCTGAAGAAGTGTGCATGCACACGAAAGCTCATACCAAGAACAAACTTAGTTGGTCTCTAAGGTGCTTTTGTTGTTGTTCAGTCGTTCAGTCGTGTCTGACTCTTCGTGACCCCATGGACCAGAGCACGCCAGGCACGCCTATCCTTCACTGCCACTCGCAGTTTGGCCAAACTCATGTTAGTAGCTTCGAGAACACTGTCCAACCATCTCATCCTCTGTCGTCCCCTTCTCCTTGTGCCCTCCATCTTTCCCAACATCAGGGTCTTTTCCAGGGACTCTTCTCTTCTCATGAGGTGGCCAAAGTACTGGAGCCTCAACTTCAGGATCTGTCCTTCTAGTGAGCACTCAGGGCTGATTTCTTTGAGAATGGATAGGTTTGATCTTCTTGCAGTCCATGGGACTCTCAAGAGTCTCCTCCAGCACCATAATTCAAAAGCATCAATTCTAAGGTGCTACTGGAAGGAATTGTTTATTTTATTTTGTCAAGTCCAAACTGATTGACAATCTAGGAACAAGGAGCAAGCCACTAGTCAGCACTGCAAGACAACCAAAAGGTGTAGGAGCATACCAAGCCCAAGAGGACCTGAGCAACGTTCACCTGGAACAGGAAGCCCTCTCAAGTTCCTCTAACTGCCCAAGAGGATCTACTGACCAGCCTGGTGTGAACAAAGTTAGTTCATGGGCTTAGGATGTTAAAGCGACCAATGTAGAGACTGTGACCTGCATGTTGGTGGTCCACCACAAAGGACACACCAGAAGGCTCCCAATTCAAGCCGCAGCAACTCCTGACGGTTTGGGTCTGATGCAAAGTATTGCCTCTGGCGCCCCTGTTTGCTGGCCACTGACTCAACTTTCCATACACGGCATACTGAGCATTCTCAGTCTTCATTCAGTTGTTTGGGGTTTTCCTGAGCTCCATTCAAACTCACTGACTGACAACTTGGGGCATACAAGGGGGTTCAGCTGCAAATAACTGAAATGTGTTGAATTGGGCAGTAGCTGTTTGTCAATAGAATGAGATTTTATGCCATGGACCTGGATAAGATTCAGACAATGATGCTGGGTGCTATCTAACACAAAGGGACTGATCTTTCTTGAGGAGTGAGATTTTCTCCAAAAATCTCCATACCCTATTTGCTTCTAGACACCAGTAATGCCACACTGCTAAAACCACTGGGAACATTTCATTCTTTAGTTTGTATTAAACTCAGCCACAGAAAATATTTATATACTTTTATATATCTGGATAAACGTCAATTTGTGGATACTCCTTCCTGAAAGTTCATATTTTTTGTCCAGAGAGAAGCTCACCAA
Organism: Lacerta agilis; assembly: GCF_009819535.1. NCBI lineage: Eukaryota > Metazoa > Chordata > Lepidosauria > Squamata > Lacertidae > Lacerta > Lacerta agilis. The sequence continues at coordinate 46,561,705 of NC_046325.1, read as the reverse complement.
GAAGCACTGAAGAAATGCAGAACCCTGCAGCGTATGTATCTGCAACCTGAGATCCAATCCTTGGTATTTTGAGGAAAGGAAGGGGTGTGGGTTAGGAATCCTATTTCCCTGCCCTCAGAAATGCGTTTTTAGTAAACAAATGTGCCATAGCTGCCTCATAGACTACAAATTCACCTTTTCCTAGAGCCTAGGCTAATGGTACAGGTTTTATTTGGTACAGCAATCTAAGCCTCCACAGGATAATCATGACAGATCATATTTGAGATGAATTTTTGATGCACTTAGGAAGGATGACGAGATTAACAATTCTTGAGATTGAAGATTAACAGGGACTTCAGCTGCTTTCTTCTTAATTCTTCATTTGCATTTTAAACACTAGACCCCACTTTTTATTGTACTTGCTTCCACTGAATGACTCTAATTTCTTTCCAGGTGGGCAGATGTCTGAAGCTAATTAGATGCTTGGAAGACTTGGACTTAGATCAGATTGGAATTGTGAGCTCTTGCCTGAATAAGCATGTCAGAGAACAAAATTACCAAGGCAACGGGAATGGGGAAAATAGAATGTACTGCATTGCTATAAATCAATGTTCCAGAGTTTGCAGTTATGAAATGCACACCAGCTTCTCTTTTCACCCCATTCTCAGCAAGTCCACACACCATCACTCGCACATAAAAAGCTTAGCAATACTTTGTGTAAGCTTCTTTTGAAAATTGTAATGAAAACACTCAAGAAAACCAGTTGAGCACATGCAACAGCAAAAACATCCTCATGTTTATCATCATATTTTGATATTTCTGAAGAAGTGTGCATGCACACAAAAGCTCATACCAAGAACAAACTTAGTTGGTCTCTAAGGTGCTACTGGAAGGAACTTTTTTATTTTTTATTTTGTTTTGACTATGGCAGACCAACACGGCTACCTACCTGTAACTCATATTTTGAGTTTCTGGTTCTGCTAACTCTCTTTCCATTCTTCCCCAACTATTTGCACCACAACTGCAACAGGTAAGTCCCATATAAAGCCTGAATCCGGGAAAATGTGATATGTTTTAAACAGTGTTACTTTTCTAGAAAAAGAGGTGTTGGAACTCACCGTGAATGAGGCTCCCTTGTTCTCTTATTATGGCAACAGCGGCAACCTGAGGGGGTGGGACTTAGTTTCAGTGAGTTTCAGCGGGGGGGAAAAGCCCTGGTTTTAACTATGTTTTCAGAACATGGTTTCATCCTGGCTTGCTCTCACTAACCATAGTTCAAATAATGTACAGTTCTCTGAGGACAGCTGCCATGGGGTTCTGTGGCCTGTTTAAAATCAGAAAAAAAATACTTCCCATCTCCTCCTTGGGAGCAAAAGAAAAGGGGGGGAGGAAAGTGCATGAGCTCAAACAAGCAAAAAGAGCAGAATGAAACATCTTATGGGGGATCCATGGGGGATGAGGGCGGAGAAGAAAGGCAACAAAGCTGTCTCAAGTGAGTTCTGTAACAACTCAAAATCTAGTACAGTCATACCTCGGGTTGCACTCGCTGCGGGTTGCACGTTTTCAGGAAACGAACACGCCGAACCCGGAAGTACCGCAACGGGTTACCTCTGGGTTTCGGTGCTCGTGCATGCGCAGAAACACTAAATCGCACTTTGCGCATGCGCAGAAGCACCGAATTGTGTAACACACGTGCACATACGCAGCGGCGCGTGTTGCAAACGCTGCTGGTTGCGAACGCGCCTCCCACACGGATCGCATTCGCAACCCGAGCGTCCACTGTAAATGTGTTTGCAGCCTAGATATCCAATACCTGTTTTGAAAAGTTCTCAAAGTCACCAAGGACTGAAAGTCGCAGGTTGCCTTATCTATCACATTTCTATTCTTTCCTCTTAGGAGGTCAGAGTTTAGGGAGGGCATTTAGGCATCCCAGAAAAAAGAGGAAACACATCACGCACATAAAAAGAGGACAAGAGAGGATGCTGATCCGCATAAAATGTATGTATACTAATGTGTGTGTGTGTGTGTGTGTGTGTGTGTGTGTGTGTGCAAAATCAGAATAATTAACAGAAATACTGTGCCTGCTGTCCATGTTCTATCAGAGCACTGCACATGGAGTTCAGCACCATTTGCGTTTGTAAGATTAATTCTAAGTATGGAAGCTGCCTATAAAACAGTCACAACGCAACCTTAATTTTGTTGCACTGCCTGATTACTGTGACTAGGTCTATCACTGTGGTTTTGTAATGCCTGATCAGTCCAGGATTTGACAAAACAATGCACACGTTTCATGTTGTTTAGCTGACGCCATTTGACAAGAGATTTTTTTTCTCAGCAACAGATATTTCTCTGGCTTGTGTGATGTCGGAAAGCCAACAGAAGTCACACCCACAGCATACACTGAAAGTACTTGTATACCACTTTCCTGGGAACTGTGTTTTGTTAAGCGTAGTGACCTCACCAAGCTACAATTCCCAACATCCTAAAACGACGCTTCCTAGAGGGTCTCCTTGACTGTTAAAATGACACGAGTGCTTTGAAGATACAGTCTGGATGTGACCAGAGTTTAGGAGGAAGAGTGGGCTATCAATGGCTGCTATCCGTGATGACTATGGTTCCAAATCCCAGTTGCCGGAAAGCCCTGGAGGAGAGTGTGTAGCTCTTCTGCGCATGCTCTGCTTGTTGGACCATTGGCTTGATCCAGCAGGCTATTCTTGTGATCTTTAGAATCTCTTAATCTTTTAATCTCTTGCTTGGATTACTGCAATGCGCTCTACATGGGGCTACCTTTGAAGGTGACCCGGAAACTACAACTAATCCAGAATGCGGCAGCTAGACTGGTGACTGGGAGCGGCTGCCGAGACCACATGACACCGGTCTTGAAAGACCTACATTGGCTCCCAGTACGTTTCCAAGCACAATTCAAAGTGTTGGTGCTGACCTTTAAAGCCCTAAACGGCCTCGGTCCAGTATACCTGAAGGAGCGTCTCCACCCTCATCGTTCTGCCTGGACACTGAGGTCTATCTCTGAGGGCCTTCTGGTGGTTCCCTCACTATGAGAAGCCAAGTTACAGGGAACCAGGCAGAGGGCCTTCTCGGTAGTGGCACCCGCCCTATGGAACACCCTCCCCCCAGATGTCAAAGAGGAAACCAAGTACCTGACTTTTAGTAGACACCTGAAAGCAGCCCTGTTTAGGGAAGCTTTTAATGTTTAATAGATTATTGTATTTTAACATTCTGTTGGAAGCCGCCCAGAATGGCTGGGAAAACCCAGCCATATGGGCGGGGTATAAATAAATTATTATTATTATTATTATTATTATTATTATTATTATTATTATTAAGGCAGACGAAGGGTTAAAGCATTGAGCGGCACATTTAGATAACTTTAGGCTGTGGAATTTATGGTCTTATGGCAGTGTGTTTATGTGTGACTTGAGATGCTAAGGAAGAAGAAGAAGAAGAGTTTGGATTTGATATCCCGCTTTATCACTACCTGAAGGAGTCTCAAAGCAGCTAACATTCTCCTTTCCCTTCCTCCCCCACAACAAACACTCTGTGAGGTGAGTGGGGCTGAGAGACTTCAGAGAAGTGTGACTAGCCCAAGGTCACCCAGCAGCTGCATGTGGAGGAGCGGAGATGCGCACCCGGTTCCCCAGATTACGAGTCTACCGCTCTTAACCACTACACCACACTTCAAAATGTGCTGAGCCCTAAATGTCCACCCCAAAGTCATGCCCCGCCGGGAACACTCACCCTGGGGATTGGATGGGAGGAGCGTTAAAGGTTTTGCCTCCACTTTGTGTCTCCACATTCATAGATATTGCAAGCACACTGCCATGTTCTTCCAGTGCCCTCTCCACCAAAGACAGCAATGCCCCTTCAGATTCTCCCCAGCTCATGGAAGTATGGTGTCACTAACAATTTACTCAGAAAAATGAATCTGAGCGAGGATCCCACCAAGAAATCTAGTCCTAGAGGTTTGGGATCATTTGCCATAGGTCTGTGTGTCCCCCCCCCTTTCTTCAGCTGCCTACCACCCCCTGGGGGGGGGAATGGCAGGAGTCATACGCAATGGTAGGTTCCCAGATATTGCACCACGCTGAATCACAAACATAATAAGCATCCATTTGAACTTCTGCTTTGCAACTGACTCGACTTAAGCTGTTTAATATATAGAGAGCTGTATCGCAAGGCGGAAGCAGGGTAAACAGAATGCTTCCCGGGATGATAAAAATTACTTTGGTGAGGAAACTATTTCAGCAGCATTGTTCTTTTATTGTAAGTAACTGTATATTCGATTCCAGGTGTCTCATTTTCAAAAGGCATTAAAAATAATGTGTGCAGGAAAGGCAGGCGTCACTGCTGCTTTCTGCAGCGAAATATTGTTAGTGGCATTGAACCAAAAAAATCCAATAGCAGAGTTTTAAATTATGAATTTGGAAAATAATAATCACGATAAACGAATGGAATAGGAATAGACCTTTCCCCCTTCACACAGCTGGGCAACCCTGGTCTTCCTGCCAAGCTTATGGCCAACTTTATTCTGCAGGAAAAGCAGAAAAGAGTGCATGTATACATTGTGATGTTAGGCAGATTAGGGCAATCTTTCTGACATGCTGCTCCTCTCTCCCCAGCCACGATTCTCCCTGCTGTTCCAGCAAACTACCTTCTTCACCGCTGTGAATCTTGCCCTGCAATGTGAAAATATAGCCCTGCATTTCCACACTGGATCTTTATTCTGGTATTATTATGGCTTGGTCATTCTATTTTAAGGGCTTTATATGTAATATTATCAAGGGACACGGGTGGCGCTGTGGGTTAAACCACTGAGCCTAGGGCTTGCCGATCAGAAGGTCGGCAGTTCGAATCCCTGCGACGGGGTGAGCTCCTGTTGCTCGGTCACAGCTCCTGCCCACCTAGCAGTTCGAAAGCACGTCAAAATGCAAGCAGATAAATAGGTACCACTCCGGCGGGAAGGTAAATGGCGTTTCCGTGCGCTGCTCTGGTTCGCCAGAAGCATCTTTGTCATGCTGGCTACGCCGGCTCCTTCAGCCATTAACGCGAGATGAGCGCCGCAATCCCAGAGTTGGACACAACTGGACCTAATGGTCAGGGGTCCCTTTACTTTTTTGTTGTTCAGTCGTTCAGTCATGGCCGACTCTTCGTGACCCCATGGACCAGAGCACGCCAGGCACCCCTATCCTCCACTGCTTCCCACAGTTTGGCCTTTACCGTTACCTTTACCCTTTACCTTTACCTATATAATATTAGCACCAAATTTTTCTTCTTCTGTGTTTCCTCTATGTTTCTTCCATCTTTCTAAGACTACAGAACAAATGATCAGAAAAAACAGCAGGTGGAGATTGCCTTAGCAAACATCTTTTTAAAAAAGAAAGAAAAAAGAGGTGTGAGTTTTGAAGTTCGCCATGCGTATCAGGCATCTGCATAAACTCATCTTCACTATTTCCTCTCGGATTGGCAAATTTTTATCAGATTTATTTGTTTCATTTTGCTTTTAAATCATTTCCCCCCCATTTCCATCACTGCCTCTTCATCTGCAGTTAAAAATTAAAATGTTTGTGCAATAGTACTTAAATGAAAAAAAAGCATTTTAACACTTTTTTAAAAATGAAACATGCTACTTTCCACTCTTAATTTTTTTTAAATATAGAACACTCTTAATCTACCTTTTTAAAGATGTTAATGCAATAATTGTGCAACAGCATCTAGGGCAGAAAGGCGTATTCACACAAACTACCAAATTAAGAATTGACAATAATAATAATAATTAACCTGTCTGTCCAGTATGTGTAGAATTGTGGCCTTTAAAATGGTATGCTCACCTGAATTGTCCCTTCCACACCCACATGGCTAAGAGTCGCCCTCTAGGGTGGATGGAACATTTAGGGTTGTACATGCACACAAATGACACGTGTTTCATGCAGCAGTTTCTTGAGGAGGGGTCAGCAACCTTTTTTAGCCATGGGCTGGTCCACCATCCCTCAGACTATGTGGTGGGCCAGACTATATGTTTTTTTTTGGGGGGGGGAATGAACGGATTCCTATGCCCCACAAATAACCCAGAGATACATTTTAAATAAAAAGCACACATTCTACTCATGTAAAAACACCAGGCAGGCCCCACAAATAACCCAGAGATGCATTTTAAATAAAAGGACACATTCTACTCATGTATAAACATGCTGATTCCTGGACAGTCTATGGGCCGGATTGAGAAGGCGAATGGGCCGGAACCGGCCCACGGGCCTTAAGTTGCCTACCCCTGAGCAGTCCAGAATCCTACTTTACAGAGGACTATCCTCTATTGAAGGACCATCAGAGGCAGTCCTCTGTTTGGAGGTGTCTTCTGTCTGAAGGGCTTATCTGATCAAACTCTGGTTTCAAGTCTGAAAAGGGAAAGCAGGATCCATGAATTTCCCAATAAACAATTTCAGCACCTGGAGAGCAAACTCAGCAGGCACATAGCCAGCCAGATCGCCACCACACTGGTAAGATGCCTTGCACTTCTGCTTATCATGATTTCTAAATTTGCATTGATACATATAAATTTGAACCTGCAAATTGTATGCAGATCTGAATCCTCCCTCTCTCTCTCTCTCTTTTTTTGGCAGTGCAAAACTGACCACCCAAGTCTGCAATCCAGGGGTGCCAACTTCAATAAAATATGGAGGGGCAGGTATGCTCTGCCCCACAGAATCGATCACATGGCATGGCACATGCACACCATTTGAATGGCAATGCCCATCAACGTTGCGGGGCCCCAGCCCCCTCAAATATTTTATGGGGAGGGGTTCGAAGGGACCTCGCCCCTAGAAGTTGGCTCCTGTGTCTGGAACTGTCTCTCAATTTACATGAACTGGGTATGCAGCCCATTGGAGCACTTGTCCCATTTCCAGAAGTCTAAAAGGTCCCATAATTCTATGGCAGACATGGAGGGATTCCTCAGTATATAGGAACATCCCCACATTGGCCTGGAAGCAGAAAGTTTGAAAAAAACTATTCTAAGAAGCAGTTTCTCTCTTTACAACAGTCTTGCTCAACAGGAGACCCATCAAACTCAGCTCAGCTCACAGTCCATGGTACTTAAGGACTCTCGTTTTTTGTGTGCTCCCACAGAGATAGCAAAGCCAGAAGCTCCCCCTCCCCTTTTGAACCCCTTGTGGGACTGTCATGCCATATGAGGCTTAGCAAATCACAAAACTGCACAGGGCTGCTTCGCAGGAGTGCATTTTGCCTCTTCCATTCCCAGTGTGAAAAATACTGTATATGCCCAATCAACCAGCTGTATCACTTTGGAGAAGGGATGATGTCCAGATCTACACAGCGGCTAGAAGCAGAGATTGTAATGGGCAGGCCTGGGACAGAATGTATTAAAGAATGTAGGCTGAGAAATGTCTTCAGGGATCAGAAAGGAACACATCAGCAAATTAAAACATTGCTCTTTGGGTGGAAGTGGCCAATTTGATTAGACCAGAGTAAAGCAGCATATCCCAGGACAGCTCTGATTCTACAACCTTCAATGCATCCTATGAATAAACATAGCCCAATAGCATTCATGACCTGGCTGAACTGGTTTATTCTCAGTGGAGAACTTTCTTGTCTTGTCTTACAGCCTGCTTGAAAGCCCAGCAGTTGTTGTTGTTGTTGTTGTTGTTGTTGTTGTTGTTGTTGTTGTTGTTTAAAAAAAACCTACACAGACTCCCCTGCTGCTTTGGTAAATGAGGGCCATTGAGATTCCATGATGTCCAAACCAAAGCACTGTGCAAATTCATTTATATCCCAGTTTTTGAAATACCGGTAGGTGTTTTTGGAAAACATTGACCATGTAGCCCACAACAAAACAGTTAAAATTGGCCGTGCATCAAAGTTCCGTAAAACATAGCATCATTTAACCTCTTCAGACTGAGGTTTACTTTTGTTTAAAATCTGGGTGGCCTTTACAACATGCAACAGCTGGGACCAAACACCACCTGGATGGCCCTTGTGGTCTCTTCCAACTCTATGATTCTATGATTTGTTTTGCAGCAAGGATGTTGTCATCTTCTGGGGCACTATTTGCCATTCCTCTTGCTTGCTCAATAAATAAGTTTTTCCTCAGAGATAAACACACCAAATAAGGTAAGTTAGGATTGCCATACGTCGGGATCTTTCCGGACCTGCCCTCTTTTTCAGAGGTAAAATTTCACTCCGGGTGGGTTTTTTGAATTTGCCAAAATATCCTGATGCCAATAGAAAAATGTGAAGAAGGTTCAAAACAGTTTATAAAGGATGAACTAAATGGAGAGTTCTTCAGTAGGTCTAAGGTTGACCCCTCCCTGAGCCTTCCTTCAACCACCTATGTCAATTTCATCAGGGTATTGGCATCAGGATATTGTTCAGTGCTTGGACCTTAGCCACTTGTTGAATGGTTCAGTTATTCAGACATTTGAACATTCACCGAGCATATAATCTATTCCATGTGTTTGCCAGAACAAGTATTGATGTGCACATGGCATTGTAACATGTTTTTGGTTGTGTGGATGGTCATTAAAGGTAAAGGAAAAGGGACCCCTGACCATCAGGTCCAGTCGTGTCCGACTCTGGGGTTGCGGCGCTCATCTCGCTCTATAGGCCGAGGGAGCCGGCGTTTGTCCGCAGACAGCTTCCGGGTCATGTGGCCAGCATGACAAAGCTGCTTCCGGCGAACCAGAGCAGCGCACGGAAACACCATTTACCTTCCCGCTGGAGTGGTCGCTATTTATCTACTTGCACTCTGACGTGCTTTCAAACTGCTAGGTGGGCAGGAGCTGGGACCAAGCAACGGGAGCTCACCCCATGGCAGGGATTCAAACCACCGACCTTCTGATCAGCAAGCCCTAGACTCTGCGGTTTAACCCACAGCGCCACCTGGGTCCTGTGAATGGTCATTAGTTTACGTTTATTCAGCTATTATCCTAGTAAATTCCTTTTTACATTTATTAGCCAGTTTGTGGTGGTTTGTTTTGGTTTATTGTCACATTATTTTCACCACTTTGATACTTTGTTTAATTTATCTCATATATTAAACTCCAGTAGCTAATGAAAACAATTGCTTACATAAATGGACTTTTCCACGATATTCTAATTTTTCGAGTTTCACCTGTATTTTCATCAGGAAAGCTGACTTAGAATTGAGACATCATGTCTGCATTGGTCAAAAGCTCAGAGCTGTCATGAAGAGCACTTGCACTTCAGGGTTTATCACTACTGAACTGGAACAAAGACCTCAAACTTATTTCTCCAGCATTTTCCTGTGGTCTCAGGACCATGCAGTTTAAGAACAACTGACCTAGTTAAAGTTACCATCCCATTCCCCTGCCCAGGAACCCTATGCCCATAGAAGCAGTCTCATATGCAGAAATTTTAGGCTTCACTTGTTTAGATTTCTGCCCTTCTGTCCACTGTTAAAAACAAAATGAAGCCTGTTAAATACGCACATGGAGCTAGTGTTTCTGCACGGTTATTTGCTGTTTAAAAATACAGAAGCATGACAAGTGGAAATAGGCGACCATTAAACACCCATTTAGAGTTGGTGCTGCATAGCCCTTTAAGAACTTAGTAGCACTAGCAGCAGAGTGTAGATTCCTGCCTTGCTATTCTTCCACAGGTGGGAGAACTGGGGGGGGGGGGACAGGGGCGTAGCAAGGGGACAGTGGGGGCGGTCCACCCCGGATTCCATAATGGAGGGGGTGACAAATTATCAAGGAACAAAAAAAAATTGAATTTTTTTTTTGAATTTTTTTTTTAAAAATGCCTGCTCCGAAGGTCTTATCTTACTATACTAGGGATTATATAGCTATATATGAAATTTCATGCATATTGGTTAATATCTTGACCCTCCTCCACCAAAATAGCTGTTCACTTGGCTGTTTTCCTATGTCGTGATGGCTGAAATTTCAGTTCAGGGAGCACTTACTGTTCCCAACCCTAACCCTTTGGAAAGCCATCTAATTAGACTTTAATTTGATTTTGAGATGTTTTTAGGAGGTAATTTAATTATTGTTTGATTTTATACCAATGTTATGTATCTGATGTTAGCCACCCTGAGCCTGACTTCGGCCGGGGAGGGCGGGATATAAATAAAAGGTTTTTTATTTTTATTACTTGTTATTATTCCTTTGTAAGAAAATATGAAATAATGTAAGACCATTTTTTGCGGAGGGGGAATCAATGGGGGAGGGGGGTTGACAAGAAATTTTCCACACCAGGTACTACCTGACCTTCCTACGCCTTGGGGGGGGGTGTCAAAAAGTTTTTGCCCCCGGGTACCAATTTACCTTGCTACGCCCCTGGGGAGGGGAATATTGTAAAGTGGCAATGCCTCTGAGCTTTTAAAGGAACAGCACTTGGCAACCTTACACACCCAACGAGAAAGAATGTAATGAATTTGCTATTTGAAAGTCATAGTCTTCCCAGGCTGGGAGAGTGTAGGTCTCAGTGATACTTCCGCACAGTACAAATTCTGTTTCCATCATCCTTTTACTTCCTGATTGGCTGCTGTCAAAAGATTCCTGCATTGCAGGGGGTTGGACTGGTCAGTGAACAGCGGGAGGAGCGGATTGTGACCATGTACCATCCAGGTAAACACTGCAAAGAACTGAATTATGGAAGATAGTAATTAACTCTCCCAGCACACCAGGTCTGGAACAACAATGTATATGATGGACTACACACATGAAATGGATTACTCATTTATAAGATGCAACAGAGGTGCTGTTTGTAAGGTGAAAAAAAGCGGCCAGCTGGAAAAATGGCTTAATGGCAGGTGAAGGATGTCAACGGGACTCTAAATAAGAAATGATGTGGCTATGCGAGGTAATGATGAGGATCACATGTTCGGAACAGGAGTGAAGGGGTTAATTAGCTAACCTGTATATATTTACCTGAATGTATTGTTAGTCCAGAAGTATAAAAGAACTCTTTAAGCTTTTCTTTATGAAACCTCTCTGTAAAGCTGTGAACTTTGATCTGCATTGCACTTCTTTCTGGCAAGCTATGACTAAGAGTCTGGAGATAACAGTAGAAGGTCGGCCTTGCACAGAGAGGGGAACTGACTAGGTCAGAGATAGGATGGCCTTGCTGGAGTGCGCATGAACCAACTCAGGGCTAAATGTCCTTTTGCCTTATATGTACAACAGGAAATGTACCTTATATGGACAAGAGGAAGATTCCTGGGGTGGGAAGATGAGCCAGGGAACTGTCTATAAGAACTGTCTGAAAATTGACTTTTTTTGTACTTGATTGGGTGTCTGAACACCGCAAGTGCCTCTGCATGCAGAAATAAATCTTTCTCTCTCTGAAGCCAGCAGCCCCAGTGTCTTTTGACTGCTTCCATTTTCTCACCAGGCGCAACTTGAGGAGCCCCTTTGGGGCAAATAAGGCTCCAGGAGCAGAAAACCTGATTTTAAGAAATTGTATTAAATTAAATTAATTTGGTTTGATTTGTAATAATTTGGAAAATGAATGAAAATAATTTGGAAGAAAAGATTATGAGCTGGGAAATAGGCTGAAAAACACCATTTCAACCTCAAGCTCTATAGCTGCCTTAAGGAAGCCATTATTTCTCAGCTCTAGTTTTCATCTGCAATGATGGGATAATAATTGTCACTTATCTGAATACAAGTTGCTGTTATTTTGTCTCTACTTGACATTGCATGGCTGATGGGAGTGGCAGGCCCAGACATGCACAAACCAGAGCCTTCTGACTAGAAGGAATACCAGGCACCTCAGACCCGTTCCTTAGCACTTTCATTTCCACTCAGTTTTAGCTAGTAAGAAACAGCAGGAGTCCCTTCACTATACCTTCAAAAGTGAAAGAAGCCTCCGCCTCTCTTTGGCACCCTCTGTGCACACTAGAGGAGTCAAGAGAGGGAGTTGCTAGTGACCACCAAGCAGGGGTGTTAGGGGAGGGGTAGTATCTCTGGTGGGGGACATGTCATGCTCCTGCTGGGACAGTTTGTCCACCTTTGGTCTCCACCCTGCACTCAGCTCTCACCTGGGGCTCCTGGAAGCTGTCAGCATGCAACAGTGGCCACACCCCAGGAACGGCTTCAACTGGCTGGCTAAACCAGGTGAGGGGAGCCAACCTCTCAGTGAGTAAGGAACTTCCCCTGCAGGTGAAGACAGGCTCTGGTGGTTTTGCCAACAGTGGGTCCAACAGTCAATAAGGCAGTTTCTGCCCGTGCTGTAGAGGGAAGTGAGGGGCAGGTGGGGCATGTCCACCTAGACCTCTTCTGCCTTCAGGAGAAGAAAAGGCTAAGGAGTAAGCTCTACACAGATCTGGAGTGGAGTCCCTAAGGTGGTTGGATAGCGCCTTCCAGCAACTCCTGCAGCCAAGCTGGTGCCAAACATATTGCTCTGCTTTCCTTTGAACCACTTCAGTGTGGCCATCTGGGTAGCCCAGGACCTCCATACCAGAGAGGTCACTTCGATACTGCTAACACAGCAAAAACAATATGAGAGGCAGCAGTTAAGAGTTACAGCGGTACCTTGGTTTAAGAACAGCTTAGTTTATGAACAACTTGGATTAAGAACGCTGCAAACCCGGAAGTAGGTGTTTTGGTTTGTGAACTTTGCCTTGGAAGCAGAACATGTTCCGCTTCCTGTTGAGTGTGTTCCATTTGTAAATTGCCCCCCCCCCCCCCGCTATGGGAAAGCATGCCTCGGGTTAGGAATGCTTTGGTTTAAGAACGGACTTCTGGAACAGATTAAGTTCGTAAACCAAGGTACCAATGTACTGGTCTCTGCAGCCACAGCAGACGCCATGATTCTCCATTGGTTTGGATTCACTCCCGGAGATGCACTCCATTGTCTCTCAAGACAGATGGATGCCAGCAAGGACAAGAACACCTATCAGCTACCTAGTAAGTCAAATGAACACTTTTGGACTCCTGCAGAAGTTGGTTTACTTGCAGGAAGTTTAAAACACCTGAAGCATCCCTTCGAAGTTAACAGTAGCTGGGAGGAGTGGTCTTGACTGAGAGAGATTAATTATCCTTTGATCTGTTGCACATTGGAGAAGTTTTCCCTGCTGACATGTCCCTTTGTTTTCTTGCAGCTAAATGCCTGTACCACAAGTTATCTACCTAAGTTGTTTGTGTTTTGTGTTTGTTCCATTGTTTTCTTTCTTGCATTAATTGTACTTCTTGGCATGCTTTAATCAGAAACTCGATACAAATAATGTTAATTTTTTTTTTTTTTTTAAAAAGTATTAACAGTAGCTGCCAAGGCACAGTCTTAAAAGCTAAACTCTACCTTCCTTGCACCATAATGCATATTATTGTTGCTCTGTTGTATGAAATTTGACATTGACTACTGTGCAGGGTAGTCAGCTGTTGAGTTAGACTTTTGTAAGTTTTGTTTTTGGTGATTGCAGGTTGACAGGTTAAATGTACATGAATCTGGATTTCCTTGAAGTTTGGGTGGGGTATACTTCAGAACTATCTCATTTCTCTTTACTCTTTGACAGCTGAACAAACTGCCTTTTAATAGAAGGAAAAGAGGAGAAATAGAGGGCTTGTACTGAAATCAGTAACTTGCAATTTCTTGTACATCATTCAGTGATTTGTGGGTTACCTAGTCAAGCCCCAGGCACTGAAAATGAAAATGTTTCCAGTCACCATCATGAAGTCGGCAGGGCAACTGAATTCCTAACAACAGGTGGGGCGGAATCACATACTTCAGACATATCAATTCTCTGTTAGAGAAATGACACAGGCAGAACAGGAGAGGTACAGTAGCTTGAAAAACCCTCAATTTTGAGGCTGATGGTTCTTTAGCGATGCTCCTTACATGACTTCTACATATCCTCATGAATGTGAGCACACAATCCCTTTTGCTACCAACCTCTGCTCACTTCCCTGCAAATGAGGGCAGGGGAATATAGGGGGATTTACTTTCACATAAACACACACACGAACTGGGTACATCTCCACTGATTTCAATGGTAGTTGTAGCCCAATCCTATGCATGACGACTCAGACACAGGTGTGCATATAAGTGCAGTCTTGAGCATGTGCTCAACTCTGGGTGGATACAAACAATAAACTTATCTAATCCCCTGCTTCCCTAGACTCGTTCCCCTAGGTATGCATGGTAAGATTCTCTCCTAGCACTTTGGAGAACCATAGAGACCAAGGAGCTGCATATGTGTAAAAACTTATGATCCAGTAAATCAGGGATGGAGGGTCTGCGAACCTCTCCTAACAGTGCTGGGCTACAAGACTCTTAATCTCAGGGTTATGGGTTCAAGCACCACATTGAGCAAAATATTCCTGCATTGCAGGGGCTGGACTAGATGACCCATGCGGTCCCTTCTAAATCTTTTTTAAACCCCTGACCAGTTCAGGTGGGTGGACACTGTAGTCCCACAAGATCTGGAGGGCTACAGGTTTCTCAACCTGCAGTAAACAGTTGCATTTTCAAATTGAAATAAATGAAGTTTAAGAACTTAAGCTGGCTTCCTGTTACCTTTCTTGTCCCAGGCAATTCTTCAGTTAGATCCTTGACAACTGCCCAAAGCCCATCTTTTTTTTTGGGGGGGGGGGCATTCTTCTGCATGCAAAGCAGACGTTCCACCACTGAGCTAGGCAGCTGACTCTGAATTGTTGTGCTTCTTTCTCAACTTCACCCCTGTCTCTTCGCCCTTTGATTCCTGTGTCTTAATCCTTGCTCTTCTTTTCCTTCCTGTATCTTTTCTTCATTTGACAGTCCTTCCTCGCACAAAAGGGTTAATAGGAATCGCCTATGATTTATGCTTCCAATGCTGAGAAGTAAGTAGCTTCAGGGATACATTTATTCCAAAGTTTGCAGCTGAAAGAAAGCAGCCCTCTCAGAGCATAGTAACCTGTGATTCCTTGCAAAAGCTGGCAAGAAATCCTCAGCCTTACAAAGTGCCGTGCCAACTACGTGTCAGTCCAGGTAACATCAAACCATTCACAGCATTGGCAAATTTCTTAACACAGACAGTGAGGGAAGACCATCTAAACAGCTGACCACTCTGTCATAACAAACACTCTAAGGACATTCTCCACCCCTCTCTCTCAGGTAAGTCCAAGTCAGCCCAGTTCAGCCTTTCCTTTGATCTCCCCCCCAAAAGCAAATGCATCTGTCTTCTCACCTCCATCAGCTGAAGGCTCTTTGAAATCCTCTTTCCTCGGTTCCATTCCCACCAGAGCATCGTGGCATCTCTCAGTTCTCCTTTTGACTTCATCCTCTGTACCATTTGCCAAATGTCCTAATGAAGGAGAAGGGTCCTTTCTCTGCTGGTTATTAGCTTCTCTCGGTGGTCTATCAAAGGCAGATCCTCACTCCTAAAGTGAACAAGCTATCTTCCCTACTCCTCTTTTTCATCCTGATTTCCCCCCCCCCTTTTTTGGTAAACATATTATCACTGCAAATTTCTTAAGATGTATCTCAAATGGAACATCTCTATTGCCCTCTACTGGCCTTTAAGCTAAACGTACCTATGCAACAAATGTTTATAGCGGCCAAGCACTCCTATTTTCAGTTTCCTGGTCCTGCCTAAAATCAATAATGAGCAAATACATATGGACGAAACACTAACACAATTTTTTTTTCTGGGTTTCGTTTTTATTTCCCCACCTTGGATGATAAAATACCAGTTTGGTTTACAGTTTGCTTTCTAACCACAGTAAGCCGAAGAATTGATGCTTTTGAATTATGGTGCTGGAGGAGACTCTTGAGAGTCCCATGGACTGCAAGAAGATCAAACCTATCCATTCTTAAGGAAATCAGCCCTGAGTGCTCACTGGAAGGACAGATCCTGAAGTTGAGGCTCCAATACTTTGGGCACCGCATGAGAAGAGAAGACTCCCTGGAAAAGACCCTGATGTTGGGAAAGATGGAGGGCACAAGGAGAAGGGGACGACAGAGGATGAGATGGTTGGACAGTGTTCTCGAAGCTACTAACATGAGTTTGGCCAAACTGCAAGAGGCAGTGAAGGATAGGCGTGCCTGGCGTGCTCTGGTCCATGGGGTCACGAAGAGTCGGACACGACTGAACGACTGAACAACAACAACAACAAGCCTAAAATGATCAACAGAAACAGATGGTAAAACAAGCCTGCTAATCGAATATTTTCTTCCATAGGGGAGGGGGCACTTTTGCCTTGAAGCTATTTATACATTTTCTGTTCAAGAATACGCAAAGCGAAGTGCAACACAGAGCCATATGATGAAAACAATAATTTAAAACAGCTTTACTGAATAAAATTCAGAAACAATCGGCATGAAATGTCAGATCCTCCATCAGCAGGTGCAATAGATCTTTATTATTATTGTTGTTGTTGTTGTTGTTGTTATTGTTATTATTATTTTAAAAAACTCTCTAGAAAATACTAGGTCAAGCAGGCTATTTGAAGAATATTCCAAAAATTGTGATGCCACAACAGAGAAGGATGTATTTGGCATACTTGTAGTTTGAACTTCCTGCGGCTGGCGGACTCCTCTCCAGTCCCACACCTAACAATGGGGGGGGGGGAATAATATGGGAGTAGGGATATTGGAGAATTCTGCTCTAAGCAGACACAGATCCAGAAATTCTCTGTGTTTGCGTGTTCACTCAGTGTTCAGGGATGGGATTGGATTCCTTGGAGTGAATGTCATCCACATCTGTCCACAGCATTTTAATTTAAGCCTGCAGATTATGCGTAATTAATGTCTTTTTTCATGTTTCTTTGATGGTGTTATAAATCTGAAAAGGGGTTTAGAACCCTGTGGGGATCAGACATTAACTACTTTTTTTACTTTGATGGAGAACACACAGGGAAGTGAATAATGCAAGATATTTGCCTTTGACTGAGAGAGGAACTGCCACAGTATCTAGGTGGCTCTTTGCACTTCTGATTTCTGGCATCATGGGGGTGGTGGTTAAAGGCATATTATATGCATTAATATTGCAGTCCTAAGTATGCCTAAAGGTAAAGGGACCCCTAAACATTAGGTCCAGTCGCGGACGACTCTGGGGTTGTGGCGCTCATCTCACTTTACTGGCCAAGGGAGCCGGCGTACAGCTTCCGGGTCATGTGGCCAGCATGACTAAGCCACTTCTGGCGAACCAGAGCAGCACACGGAAATGCCGTTTACCTTCCCGCTGGAGTGGTACCTGTTTATCTACTTGCACTTCATGCTTTCAAACTGCTAGGTTGGCAGGAGCAGGGACCGAGCAACGGGAGCTCACCCTGTTGCGGGGATTCGAACCGCTGACCTTCTGATTGGCAAGCCCAAGAGGCTCAGTGATTTTAACCCACAGCGCCACCTGCATCCCTACTCAGAAGTAAATCCCACTGAATTCAGTGAGACTTATTTCCAGTTTGGGGGGGGATGATTGTCCAGACTCTTGGACACCCACTTGTGTGGTGCCACAGGGCTCCATCCTTTCCCCCATGCTTTTCAATATGTATATGAAGACACAGGGAGAGATTATCAGGAGGGTTGGGCTGGGTGTGGATATGTGGATGATACTCAGCTATACCTCTTGTTTAAATCAGAATCAGTGAACGCGGTGAATGTCCTGTGTGGAGGCAGTTGGAGGATTAATGGAGGTCAACGGATTTAGGTTGAATCCCGACAAGATAGAAGTGCTATTTCTGGAGGACAGGGGGGAGGCAGGTGTGTGGGACTCCTGAATGGTGTAACTGTGCCCCTGAAGGACCAGGTGCACAGCCTGGGAGTCATTTTGGACTCATAGCTGTCCTTGGAGGTGGAGGTCAATTCTGTGTTCAGGGCAGCTGTTTACCAGCTCCATCTAGTATGTCAGCTGAGACCCTACCTACCCGCAGACTGTCTTGCCAGGGTGGTACATGCTTTGGTTATCTCCAGCATGGACTACTGCAATGTGCTCTACGTGGGGCTACCTTTGAAGGTGACTCGGAAACTACAACTAATCCAGAATGCGGCAGCTAGACTGGTGACTGGGAGTGGCCACTGGGACCATATAACACCAGTCCTAAAAGACCTACATTGGATCCCAGTACGTTTCTGAGCACAATTCAAAGTGTTGGTGCTGACCTTTAAAGCCCTAAACAACCTCGGCCCTGAAGGAGCATCTCCACCTCCATCGTCTAGCCCGGACACAGGTCCATTTCCGAAGGCCTTCTGGCAGTTCCCCCATTGCGAGATGTGAGGCTACAGGGACCCAGGCAGAGGGCCTTCTTGGTAGTGGCGCCCACCCAGTGGAATGCCTTCCCATCAAATGTCAAACACATGAACAACTACACAACTTTCTGAAGGCAGCCCTGTATTTTGAAGTTTTTAATGGTAGATGTTTTGCTGTTTTTATTATGTTGGAAGCAGCTCAGAATGGCTTCCAATTATTATTGCTTCCAGTAGCAAATAACAACAACAGCAGCAACAACAACAACAATAATAATTTGATTTTTTAAAAATTATTGTTGCTGTTATTGTTATTTTCAAAACTGTCCCTCCTTGATTCCTCTGTGAGGGAAATGAGAGAGGATGACAAGTTTATACTGAATTGTGAAGTCAAGTTAGTGAGAGCTGCTGCAACCCCACTTACCAGCGAGTAAGCTCTACTGAATCCAATGAGGCTAACTTCTGAGTAGGCATGGTTAGGTTTGCAGGCATAGATGGCTTTGTGATGAACTTCATTAACCTTTGTCTTTAAGGTGTCTCAGTGTTCTTTGCAGTTTTTGCAAATAGGGCTACCCCTCTCGAAACGCATTAACTTTGAAAGGGAACATGCAAGGAAGGTAAATAAGGGTTAGTAAATATGTTAATTGCTGAGATATAAACAGCTGTTGTGTGTTACATAAAAAAGTTCCATAATACACATATTTCCACATTGGCAGATGGTGAAACAGATCTAAGCCAAAAATGCAATGCTATTCTAAGCAGCATCAACAGAAGTCTAGTGTCCAGACCAAGGGGACTAATAGTACCACTCTATTTTGCCTTGATCAGACTACACCTGGAGTCCTGTGTCCTGTGTCCAGTTCTGGGCACCAGAGTTTAAGAAGGATATTGACAAACTGGGACATATACAGAGGAGGGCGACCAAGATGATCCAGAGTCTCGGAACCAAGCCTTATGAGGAATGGTTGAAGGAGTTGGGTATGTTTAGCCAGGAAAAGAGGAGATATGATAGCCACCTTCAAATATCTGGAGGGATGTCACATGGAAAATGGAGCAAGCTTGTTTTTTCCCTGCTCCGGGAGGTAGGACTCAAAGCAGTGGATTCAAGTTACACCTAATCCCACTGATTTTGAGGAGGAAAAAATGAAACAACAAACAAACCTTTTAAAAATGATAATTAAAAAATCACCGCAAATTTACTAAACTGCAGTGCTTTGACCACTCAGAAAGTGCTACCGGTATATATTCTCTGTGTGGGCTTGGCAGGTATAGTATATGTCAGGGTACACCACGGTGTTGCTCATGAGTAACGACAGAGTGCATAACTATTTACAGTGCAGAGCTAGCTAAAAACATGACCGCTCAGTCACTTGCAGAATCCGGAAGTGCCCCTCTCCTGTTTACCGCCCAGCACCAAAGCCTCGGCACCCTGAAACGACGTCTTCTGTGTCCCCTGACCCCCTGATGCTGTGCTGGCACCGGAAGCTGCAACTCCCCCTCTGATTGCCTCTGGCTGGCGTTGCTGGGTCTCTGCCCAGCATCCCTGACCCTCGGCTCCTCCTCTTCCGCGGGAGAGAGCTCTGGCGATGGAGCCAGATGACGGCAGTGGCTGGGGCTCCCTCTACCTGAGCAAGACCTCCTCTCAAGTAGGTTTCCTACCCTGATCCTCCCCACTAGCAGGATCACTTTCCCCACTCTCCCCGCGAGAAGTACTCCCGCCCGGGCTCTCCTCACGAGTAGGACCTTCCCTCGGGCTCTCCTCGCGAGGAGAAGGCAAATCCCTGGCAGTATATAAGCAATACTCCCACCCCACCACAATATCTTCCCTACAGTTCACATCCATCCAAATTATTATTTAATTTTTATCTCGTCCTTCTTCCCAAATGCACCCAAATGATCCTTGGCACACACCCAGACACCCCAGCATTCATAATGTTTACAGCTACTTTGCTGAAGTATAAAATACACTTAGGAAGGCTAATGTCAAAACACAGACGTAGTGTTGAAATGTGAATTGTTTTGTATATTTCACTTTAACACTTATGATCGTTAAGCTTAAAGGCACAAAGACTAAAGAGTAGAAAATGCACACAAGGGAATGATGGCGAACTGTAAGCTGTTCAAACCCCTCCAAATGAAATCCACGTTCTGTTCACCTGTAGGAGAGTGTCAGCAAGGTGTATGCTTAGTGCCGTAAAGTGTCACATGTTTGAGGTTTCGACGGAATAGCTTGGCATGTCTGCATGGCTGTTACCTTTACTTTCAAAATATACCGGTACTCCTCGTTCTTCTATTTGCAGGTCGATGCATTTAATATCAGGGCAGAAGAAGCAAGCTCTTATTTTATTCCTGTAGTCACGAAGGCGCTAAGATTTAAGTGAGATTAAAATGTGAAGAGGCATGTGCTCGAGAGCATTTTCCTCTTCTTCTAATTGGGGTTGGCCCACCGTTCTTTGCTGCCTGTTGCTCTGACGTACGAAACACAGACACAAAAGCAGAAAACAGAGTGGAGGGGAAGAGAGCAGGAAGGAGGACAGAAATCTAGTCGTGTGTTTTTGTTGTATTTGTATGGTTTTACTAGATTTGTGTGTGTGTGTAGTTTTAATCCTATCAATGTTTAATTGTTTTTTAATTGTTGTTTCCCTGCAGTGCTGTCAAGTATCCCATTTTCCCCGGGATTCTCCCTTATTTCAAGCAATTTCCCGCTGCTCTCCCTTATTTTTAATTTCCCTTAAATTTCCCGTTTTTAATGGAAGCAGCTCCTCCCCTGCTGGCCAGGGACTGGGTGGGAAGACCTCGCCTACTTGGAGAGAAAAGCCTCAGCCCTCAAAGCAAGTGGGAGCCGTTTCCCGTGCTTACAGGGGGGTGTATTCCTCCCCCTGCATCAGCCCCTATCCATTGCTGCCGAGCCCTTCAGCCGGCCAATAGGGTTAGCTGGAGGGTGGAGCCTGGCTGCCTTTGAGCAGCTGCTGCTTCCTGTCCTGTATTGATGGGATCAGACAAGAAGACGATGGGGCTCCATCGCGCGGAGCACATGGCTGCCCTCCTCTTTGCTGGCTGCCCTCCTCTTCGCTCCGCTCCGAGCCCGAGCCCGCTTGGAGTTTACATTGGTGCTCCGCCCACTTTTGCTTCTGGCTCCGCCCACCACTTACATGTGACTGTCCCCGGGATAGGTGAGACTGCTGATCCCTTATTTTCAAATCCGAAACTTGACAGCTATGTTTCCCTGTGATTTCAGCTGTTGTTATTTTTATCTGTAGGCCACCTTGAGTCCGTGTCAAGGGAAAAGGTGATGTATAATAGAAGAAGAAGAAGAAGAAGAAGAAGAAGAAGAAGAAGAAGAAGAAAAGAAGAAGAAGAAGAAGAAGGACACATTGCCCTCTAAAGTCACACACCCCATCCCTAATTCCTGGATCTAACACTACCTAGTTGGACCAGTGCCAGATTCCAACATATGATCACAGCTTCTTCTCAGTGATTACTCTCCATAGGATCTTAGCAACACTTACTTCTCTTCCCACTGGACACCTCCTCTCTCTCTTCTTTTCCTGCCCAACTGCCCTGCCTCCCTACAGGTTAGCTGCTACCCGCCTCCCTGCATAACATTCCCGTCTCCTTGGCAACAGTTGCCTGGGACGATGCCTGCACTCTTGGCCTCCTCCAGGTGTATCTGCCATAGTGGCATCACATGTGCATTTGATTTCCCGGCACATTAATTGTCTATGTGGGGAAAGGTATGGCAATTTTTTTCTAGTAAATTGCTGTGAGGTTACACGTTTGCAGCGAGCTTTTATTGGGTTAGAGACAAAGTCACCCTTGCAAGTTTAAAAATAACGCCGCCACCCACATATGACTGAACAGAGCTGAAATCTTGCAAACAGCAATGTGCTCTGTGTGGGGCTGCCTTTGAAAAGGGTTTGGAAACTCCAGGAAGTCCAGAATCTGCAGCCAGGCTACTTACTGGGATGGCTTTTAATAATAATATTCAGGTAGGTAGCCGTGTTGGTGTGACGCAGTTGTAATAAACAGCCTCGGTCCTGTATACCTGAAGAAGCGTCTCCACCCCCATCGTTCATCCCGGACACTGAGATCCAGCGCCAAGGGCCTTCTGGCAGTTCCCTCATTGCGAGAGGTGAGGTTACAGGGAACCAGACAGAGGGCCTTTTCGGTAGTGGTGCCCTCCCTGTGGAACACCCTTCCATCAGATGTCAAGGAAATAAGCAGCTATCCTATTTTTAAGAGACACCTGAAGGCAGCCCTGTTTAGGGACGTTTTTAATATCTAACGCTGTATTGTTTTAACATTTCGTTTGGGAGCCGCCCAGAGTGGCTGGGGAATCTCAGCCAGATGGGCGGGGTACAAATAAATTATTATTATTATTATTATTATTATTATTATTATTATTATTATTATTATTAAAATTGTCCAGTAGCACCTTATAGACCAACTAAGTTTGTTCTGGTATAAGCTTTCATGTGCATGCTTATAGCAGAACGAACTTTGTTGGTCTACTCTATGACAGGGGTGTCCAAACTGTTTTCAAAGAGGGCCAGATTTGATGAAGTGAACATGCATAAGGGCTGACCAAAGTTGAGCGTGTTTTTTTTTAGGATTTTACCCCAGGAAATAAACTGCCCCAGGGGCCAGATTAAACCAACTGGCGTACCGGATTAGGCCCCCGAAATGGACTTTGGACATACCTAGTCTAGAAGGTGCTACTGGACAACCCCCCCCCCCAATAATAATATGTGATTTATTTATACCCCACCTTTTTCCCTGGCAGGAACTCAAGACGGCTTACAGCTAAAAAAAAGAACAGTTAAAACATTAGGGGGGACAATGACAATTAAACAAGAATAGAATTTTACATCTATCTACAATAAAACCATACAAATAATTACAATAAAAACAGCACAGCACCTAGCCCTTTCATTAAATCAGCCCATTCCCAAAATCCTGTTGGGAACAAGAAAGGCTTCACACATGAGAGTATGTGCGTAGAGAAATGTGTTTTCTTTAAAATATGCAAGGTGCTTTTTATCTGGATTGTTTCAGCACTTAATATGGCTTATAAACTTCACAGCATTTATCTATAATCATAGTTCCTCTTGAATGCAATCTTCCAACTCAGAACTTCCGCATCTGAAGTATTAATACTGATTTCGGCCTCCTCAAGTGCCAAATTCCACTGCACTCATTTGAAAAGGTTGCTTAGCCCTGAAGCTAGATACACACACACACACACACACACACACACAAACTTCTTGTCAATTTAACTATCTTTAAAGAATTGGTGTACCATAAGCGTTTCAAATTAAAGGGACAGTATCAATAGTCTGTCCTTAAAAAATCAAAGAAAAAGAACTCTGGTGGGTAAATAGATGCAAACATAATTGCTCACTTGTAAACATTTGGCGTTCAGAGAAAGCCATGGAGAGTCTGGGACTCCTCTCCTTTTTATTTCAGCACCTCTCCCCTGACTAAATATACAAACAGGGCATTTGCCAGCATACCAGGAAAGTGGTCAGGACAACCAAATGTGGACAAATAGGTTATATTTCTTAAATATAACAACTTGAGGATCTGCAAAACTGAATAACTAGTCGGATTCAACCAATGTAACCAAATCAACTTAGGTCCGGGCAAGTGTTCATTAATAAAAAGGTAAAGGACCCTTGACCGTTAGGTCCAGTCGTGGACGACTCTGGGGTTGCGGTGCTCATCTCGCGTTATTGTCCGAGGGAGCCGGCATACAGCTTCCGGGTCATGTGGCCAGCACGACTAAGCCACTTCTGGCGAACCAGAGCAGCGCACGGAAACACCATTTACCTTCCTGCCGGAGCGGTACCTATTTATCTACTTGCACTTTGACGTGCTTTCGAACTGCTAGGTTGGCAGGAGCTGGGTCTGAGCAATGGGAGCTCACCCCATCACGGGGATTCAAACCGCCGACCTTCCGATCAGCAAGCCCAAGTCTCAGTTGTTTAACCCACAGCGCCACCCGCATCCCCTGTTCATTAATAGACGGAGGTAATTTCTACCCCTATCACCTGAGCAGGTTAACAGCTGCATTCTGGACACACACAGCAAGGTTTCCTAAGATCCTCCCTCCTGCTGCGTGGACCTTGGGTATGAGAGACCAACAGGTACACAATTCCCCCATTGTGTCTGTCAGGTCACCATGGCCCCATTGTGTCATGTCAGGTCAAAGGGCACCCCCAGAACCCACAGGCCATGCCTGACAACAGTGACTAAGGGATGCCCACAACCCAACACTGCTTCAGGTAAGTGCTCCTTTATTTTTGAAATCTTCTCACCTGCTCGGACCACATGCCAATTAGCCAAATTGAAGGAACTCCACTCCAAAATATACCACCCAACAGTGTGGAATAGGTGAAAAAGGGAAGACCTCGGTCAATTAGGATCTCCCTCCCCAAAATCCTACTCAGACCCTGGAAAACAGGTGACTAGCCTGTAGGCCCATACTGCAACAGAGTGGGTGCCAAATAAAGGAAGAAAGATTGTGGAGCAGAGCAAGCTTAAATAGCCTGTCACCACCTCTACTCATTGGGTGAAGTCGCCCATCAGGCCATAGCATTCTCCCCGCAAGGAGATACCACATCTCCTCTTCTTCCAGGGGAGGAGTTTGGCAAATTCATTTCCTTCAAATTGGCGGGAATGGCATTCGTTGCAATGCAAAACTTTCTAAGCCATCTCCTTTTCATAATATTTCCCCCCCAACCAATCTGAAAACGTTAACCCACCGTATAATTTATATAAAGAGTAATCGAAGTAGCATTCTTAAAATATATTAAGGGTCTGCGTTTAAAACTCTTAAGTGTATGTTGGGTGGGGGTATTGAAATCACATGGATAGTAGCACAGAATGAAACAGTACAAATAGTGTGTTTAATCTTTATTCTTTTCAATATGAAAACATGTGCTCTTAGTAGATGGAATTTACAAATTCAGTCAACAATGTTCAATAACGAATTATGCTTAACATATAACAGCTGAATTCTTGCACACAAGTTAAAAGTGCTAATAGTTCGTAATATTCACATAAACACATGTCCACTATAATGTTCATAATGAACAAAAGATGAAGACAGGCTAGGCTTCAAAGAACTGTGAAACCAGTTCAGTGGGCCAAAAATACCTTTAGACTTTTCTCTCTTACAGAGCACTAACTCCCCGCCCACCACCACACAGCAAACTGTTTTTGAAACTGAGGGAAGTCTTGGAAGTAGATTTACTCGTATGGCATAGGGGTCAGCTACTCCAAGTGGGGAAATCAAACTAACTGGGCTACTGCATGAGTTTAAACAGCTCTTTAGATCTCGTCCAAGATCTAGACTTCCAACTAGTAAGATAGCCAAGACAGACTTATTGTGATAGTTTAAACAGCTCGGATAATTGGTAACGGATTACTGTTACACATATTTGGATCGACTCAATGAGTGGTACAGCGGGCCAGTGTCATGAACTACAGTTGTCAGTCACCAACTGTAAAAGATGGTCTTCAGCATGTGTGTAATTTCTTCTCCACCGGGAATCAGTGACTGAACGATGAAAGCCTTAGTCCTTGTTTAAAGCAAGTTTGCTCCAAATACAAGAGTGAATTCAACTTTGTAGGAGTAACTCGTGATCCCAATTTTAGGAACCAAGAGGCCTAAACACGAACTACTGCAACCATGTTACGTGCATTAGAACAAGTATTACCGTAAGTTTTAAAATATAAAGTTGAGGAAGCATCATATAAGCCCCTATAAATTAAGAAACATTTGAGTGTGCTTACCACCAATGCAACAAGAGAGAAGTTCCAGCAGACTCACAGTAATCCTGAGGTACACACAAGTAGGAATTGCAGGAAAAGAAATTACAAGAGACCCTGCAAACAGCCCCATAATAACCATGACACCATGAATATTGAGAAGGATAAAATAAAACCCTGGCAAAAAGGCGGGAGGGCGAATAGAATGGAATGGTTCCATCAAGGTAGAAGTACTGTTTCTGAGAGACAGCGGGCAGGCAGGGCCAAACTTGGCCCTCCAGCTGTTTTGGGACTACAATTCCCATCATCCCTGACCACTGGTCCTGTTAGCTAGGGATGATGGGAGTCATAGTCCCAAAACAACTGGAGGGCCAATTTTGGCCATGCCTGCCCTAAAGGACCAGGGGCGCAGCCTGGGGGTCATTTTGGACTCACAGCTGTCCACAGAGGCACAGATTAATTCTGCATCCAGGGCGATTGTCTACCAGTTCCATCTGGTACGCAGGCTGGAACCCTACATGCTTGTGCATTGTCTCACCAGGGTGGTACATGCTTTGGTTATCTCCCACTTAGACTACTGCAATGCGCTGTACGTGGGGCTACCTTTGAAGGTGACTTGGAAACCACAACTAATCAAGAATACAGCAGCTAGACTGGTGACTGATATAACACCGGTCCTGAAAAATCTACACTAGCTCCCAGTATGTTTCCGACCACAATTCAAAGTCTTGGTGCTGACCTTTAAAACCCTAAATGGCCTTGGCCTATATACCTGAAAGAGCATCTCCACCCCCACTGTTCAGCCCGGACACTGAAGTCCACTTCCGAAGGCCTTCTGGTGGTTCCCTCATTGCGAGATGTGAAGCTACAAGGACCCAGGTAGAGGGCCTTCTTGGTAGTGGTGCCCACCCTGTGGAACACCCTCCCATCAAATGTCAAACAGATACTAACTACTATTTGACTTTTACAAGCTACCTGAAGGCAGCCCTGTTCAGGGAAGTTTTTAATGGAAGACAGAGAAACGTAGATAAATGAGGTGTTGTTGTCTGGACAGGTCACTTAAATGTGCCCGGGGTGGAAGAGAGCGCTCCCCAGAGAGATCAATGAAAATGAAAGAACTCCGTGTAGGTGGGACCAGGCACAAGTGGGTCCAGCGTCTCAAAAATCCCCCAAATAAAGGGGTGGGAAAAGGACTTACCATGCTCTGCGCTGACTGTTGAAGGCAGTAGGAGGGGACTGGGGCTGGTGGGCTGAATAAGGTGGAATGGAGTAGCTGGAAGCCTGAACTTTCAACATGGCAACATTTAGTTGCAGGGTTCCATTTGTAATGACTGACTTCCAAAAAGGTGGAGAAATTTGTTTCAGCCACTGCTTATGTATAAATGAGTCCCCTCACAACACACAAAGGAAAATAGTGAGGTGTGTGAAGTTGTAATATAATGAAAATATTAACCAAGTTTTAAAAGTGGAAATGCTTGTACCTGCAGTATTTGATTTACTGGTGGTTCCTTCCTGTTCGTTTTAAGTAAATTACCGGTATATTGGACACAATAGTTAGGGGTCGCAAATATAAACATGATTTGTTTCTAATTCTGGGTGTGTGCTCAGTGTGATGAATGTTTGGCCTAAATATCCAGTGTTGAGGATGTGTTTTCAACAACTCAAATTTTGGTAAGGTAGCAAATTACCGTATTTTTCACGCCATAGGGCGCACCTCGTTTTTAGAGGAGGAAACAAGAAAAAAAATATTTTTCTGGTTTTCCTCCTCTAAAAGCCCTGGTTTTTTGAGGATCAGCTAAAAGTTTTACCGTTTTTTTGCAAAGAGAAAAGCCCTGTGGTGTTTTTTTTAGGATCAGCTAAAAGTTTTGCAGCTTTTTTGCAAAGGGAAAAGCCCTGCGTTTTTTTTGAAGATCAGCTAAAAGTTTTGCAGCTTTTTTGCAAAGGGAGAAACCAAAGCTCCTTTTGCAAAGGGGAAAAAGCAAAGAGGAAAAGCCCCATTTTTATGGGGTTTAACTCACATTTCTGCAGCTTCTGAAGGAAAGGGAGCCATTTCTACAGTTTCCAGACAGATAATCTAATCAGCCAGTCACATGTTGCTGGGGAAACAACCAACCTCCCTCTGCAGCACATTCAACAATGGAGGGCGGGGCTGAAAGGGAGCTGAGTGTCTTATCTCTCTCCCGATCTCTTGCTGATCAGCTGCTGAGCGGGGTCCTTTCAACACCCCCCTTTCTCTTTGTAAAATAAAAAGCACTATCTGCTTTTGGCCCCTGGGCAATTCAGCTCCAGGGACACCATTCGCTCCATAAGACGCACAGATATTTTCCCTTAATTTTTGGGAGGAAAAAAGTGCGTCTTATGGAGCGAAAAATACGGTACTGAAACCTGGACCTCAAGCCTTGTTCTTGGCTTACTTACCATTTTTTGTTTAGAAGAAACAAACCTATGAGCACACATGTCTTGAGTACACGTGTCAAAGTAAACCAGGGTTAGTGTTTTGGTGCTCCTAAGAGTGGGGAGTAAAACCAGGAGTGATTCAGCAGCATACACAAGCACAATATTTATTCACAGTGAGCTGTGTTTTATGTACTTCCACGGCATGTGACTAGGATCAACAGCTCCAAATAAAACAAGGTTCAAGTTGGCAAAACTAAGCTGAAATGTAAACATTTGCCTGAAAGCTACCTGCCAAGAGTAGAGTACAATTCTACATGTAAATATATCTACCTTTCCAAACAACTTATTAATTTCTTTATTTTGGTAAAAGAAGGGTGCACGCAATTGCAACAAAAATATTTACATCCAGAAAAATGAATTCTACAAGTGTTTCAGCAAGGCTCAGTGGCATAACACTAAACTATATACAACTAGGTAGCCATGTTGGTCTGCCGTAGTCGAAACAAAATAAAAAAAAATCCTCCCAGTAGCACCTTAGAGACCAACTAAATTTGTTATTGGTATGAGCTTTCGTGTGCATGCACACTTCTTCAGATACACTGAAACAGAAGTCACCAGACCCCTATATATAGTGAGATGGTGGGGAGGGGTATTACTCAGAAGGGTGGTGGGAATGGGTGATTGGCTGATGGGTGTGGTAAACCTGCGACTGTTAACGACCGCAATTGGTCTTACAGGAAAAAGCATGGGGTGAGATGGCTAAAAATAGCTTTATCGTGTATAATGAGATAAGAATCCAATGTCTCTATTCAGACCAGGTCTCTCCATAGTTTTAAGTTTGGTAATAAGTTGCAATTCAGCAACTTCTCTTTCCAGTCTATTTCTGAAATTCTTTTGTAATAAGACAGCTACTTTGAGATCTTGTATAGAATGTCCTGTTCTCCTACTGGTTTCTCTGTCTTGTGATTCCTGATGTCAGATTTATGTCCATTTATCTGAGTAATACCCGTCCCCACCCTCTCACTATATATAAGGGTCTGGTGGCTTCTGTTTCAGTGTATCTGAAGAAGTGTGCATGCATACGAAAGCTCATACCAATAACAAACTTACAGGTAGTTGGTCTCTACAGTGCTACTGGAAGGATTTTTTTAAATTTTGTTTCGACTAAACTATATGTTAGCATTAGGTGCACAAGCCTCAGACTTACTGCTCTCCTCTCATCAATGCGATGCTCATGGAGGGAAGGGAAGATTGGTAGCTTTCACTTCCATTTTCAAATGTAGCTTCTTGTTATGTTCAAACATGCAACTGTGGTTTACTGTTTACCAGGGCTTTTCTTCAGCCGGAGCTCACAGGAGCTCAGCTCCAGCACCTCTCAGGTGGGCCCTATTGCCATCCTCAAAGAACAAGGCAGAAGTTCATGGTGAGCTCCGGCACCTCTTTTTCTAGAAAAACAGCACTGCAGTTTGCTATGTTTTAGTGAAACCAGCAGGCATCATTACTAGTCACAAATTGGCTTGTTCCAATTAAGGGGTGGGAGTGTATTAGCCAAAGGCTCATATACGTAACACTAATCTGTGGCTAAACATTGCATGCAAAAAAGCAGATGCATAAAAAATGAGGTTTATATTTTAAACTTATGCAATTCTGCGTGGTGTGAATGGAATTTTCCTGTGTCCTTTGGAGAAAAAGAAATTATAATTACCGTATATACTCTGTTAAATCTGGATATTATAACCCCCTGGTGTCTAGAATGGAATGGATTAGGAAAAGCAGAAATATTATAGTTTGAATCTGTGTGTCTGAACCATGAAAAGTCCTAATAGCATAGAGAATTTTCAACACCTTGAAATCCCTCTCCTTCCCCTCATTTTTTAAATGTGAAACATAAACTGAGATTACCAACCACCTTCCATCTTGCTGCATTCTGACATGTGTCTGTCAGTATTTTAGGACTATGATAATACAATAAAACAAAAAACTTCAAACTACCAGGCACAAGCTGTTCAAAATACAGGCAAATTGTTTTCCCCCTTATAGTTTGCACGTATTTTCCATAAATATGACAGCAAGATGCAAAAGTTAAGCAATTTTATTCCCCACTGAATTCTCTGGCTCAAATTTAAGCATATACTTTTCCATTCAAAATTAATTGGTCTTAGATGTGGTTACCTCTGCTGGATCAAACTTTGCAAACAGCACATGACAGGTAACAGAAGTGGATGCACCTCAGTTTAGCAGTCAAAACTGACAATGAAATGCTTTTTGTCTATAATCCAAAACTGCTACAATAAGGGAGACACGGCAGCAACAAACTGGATCAAACTGTTTTGAGTGCAGGGACCATTAGGGTTCTGCCCTGGAAAGAGGAATTATTTTTTCACATATTTAAGTAGCTATATTCAAGATAGCATGTTTCCTGTGTAATAATTTGTTTTATCTGCCACTAGCATTCAACATTTTTCCAGTGGTGGAAATGTGATTAACTTCACTAGTCTAATTTTAGAGGTGATGGTTAAGAGTTAAATGTTTGCCAGGTAGCAGGGCGGTGTCACTTAAGGCCACTTCCTATATTTAAATTTTAATAGAAAGGAGTGCTCATACCTTCTAATCACTTCTGTATCTGACATTGCAACATAAAATCTATGTCTTTGAGGGGTGGGATGAATTCACCACCCAGGGTGAATAAATGAGGTAGCCTTTTCGGATTGCCAATGACCCTAGGATATGATCAGCCATGCTGACCGCTGGTAACAAATAGGTGACAGTGGAAAAGTACATAAAATAAATTGCCAAATGTACATAATGTCCAGTTTGGGGCTTTAAGTTTTGCACCTTTGACCTAATTTGGTGGTGTAAGACGGGTCAAATTAAATGGAAAACATCCCTAATGTATTAAAGTAATTTCTGAGAGCATCATTGAACAAGAATGGAACAAATAGTAGATGCCGTTTTCCTGCTGATGGGGAGCATGCCTGCAACCATTTTCCTAAACCATGCCCTGCAATTTTTTGACTAGCATCTACAGCAAATGTGCACACTGGCCCCAGATGGTAAGGACCACCCCCTTTTTAGACTCCACTGCCCATAAACTAAACGGGAAGCTGTCTGTGCAAGCAAATAGGTAAAAATGCTGAAAGGCAGTGGCCATATATCAGTGTGAACTTCCTCACCATGAGTAGTCGGGAATAAACTTTCCCCATGTTAACATTCCAGGCTTGGGAGCGATTTGTTGGGGCTTTTCTGCGATTAACATGGCAGTAACCTTCCAAGCTGACTTCATCAGATGAGTTCCCCATTAGAGAGAAGATGCTCAGTGCTCCATCTAATGAATGAATATAGCACACTACAGAATTATGTTCTTGTGCTGCAATTATTTGTACACTTAATCTAGATTAAGCCACTGAATACAGTGAGACTTACTTCTGAGTAGACAGCTATAGGACTGAACTTCTAAACATTTTTTTTTTTTTTTACTGCTAAGCACAGTTAATTGTAAAAAAGTATAGATTCAGTCCTATATAACCATTCCAATTCCTTCCAGATGAGGATTACACTCACTGGCCTGTTTGTCCTAAAATGAGGTTTTCTATTTGGATTTATGTAGAAAATGATTACAGTGCAAACATATGGTTGCTGACTCTATTAAAAAAAATCAACCTTCAGAGAGGAGGAGTGATTACTATTAAAATTCTAAACCATTTAGCATTCTAATTCACTTAACTACGGTCATTTTTGGTCATTCAACATCTGTTTTTAATATAATTTGTATTCAAAAGTTTTTAAAAGGACATTAAGACAATGACTTTTTTGGTGAAGAAAAAAATTACTGTCACATTTCAAACCAAATTGCAGGAGTCAAAATACCTATTTTTGCATTTCTTCACTTACTATGTGCAGAGTCTTATATGATTAAATTATTAGACCTATAATCCAGTAAAGATCACATAAGAAAAAGCAAAATAGAAACAATGTTCTCCTGGATCTAATCAAAGTGAGTACAAAAGTTAAGTTGTAATAATCACTCTTTCTTTTAAACATAATAACACAGAGATTCTGCCTCTTACATAGTACCTGCTTCACCACAGTTTCAGTAACACAGTAAACAAAGCAACATTTGACATTTCTTATAAATTAGAACACTGAAGTGCTACTCTCAACAAATATACAAAAATAATATCAATCCATCTGCCCAATTCCTCATTCCAGTGGAACATCTGAATGTCAATCATCATTATAGACATCTCCCGCAAACGGAAGATGCACCTGACTTCCTGTGACATTGGGGAGTCGTGAAAGGTCAGGAAGGGTCTGGATCCGTGACTTGAGTTCTTTCCGTACCTGAGAGACTCTGGCTAACTTGCGCTTGTATTCCTGCAAGACATGAAGAACTTTAGAGACTCTCTTCCACACTTATCCCATTTCACCACTTGTTCTCAATCAGTTCTCAAAATGCAATTTCCCCCTTTTAAGGTCAAGAACTACTTCATGGCCACTGTGCAGACTCATATAGGCTGCCTGTCAAACCTTCCAGAGCTTCTCTTAGTTGTTCACCTTATATCCTCAGGTAGAGACTGTTGTTTCCTCCCGCAAAAAAGCAACATTTTTTTTTCAGGATAGGGTGGATTTTTATGCTCTCACAGTGATTTTCTAGACTGGTCTTGCATTATATCAGTGGTGGCCAAACTTGGCCCTCCAGCTGCTTTGGGACTACAACTCCCATCATCCCTAGCTAACAGGACCAGTGGTCAGGGATGGTGGGAATTGTAGTCCCAAAACAGCTGGAGGGCCAGGTTTGGCCACCACTGCATTATATGAAAAGTCAGCAATTATGGAGGCAATGGGTTTCTTTGCTGGCCCTGTACTTGTGTCTTTAGCATCAACCTGGCATGCAGAAATTAAGCAAGTGAAACTGCATAGCACCAGTGAGAGAAAAATACCACTTTCTGACATTTTGCTCATCAAGAAAGCTAACGACAAACAAGAGGACCTGTAAAAAGGTGGAGTGTTACCTCATTGTGGCTTTTAATAATTAAAAACAATAATCTGCATATAAAAATGCTTTGTAAAAGCTTAGAAATTGGGTTTAAATACACATCAACTCTTTGAGAAGTAGGGATAGATGAAGCTGTCTATTTCTTTTTTGGGGAGGGGTGAAATATAAGAATTTTTAAAAAGTTCTTCATAATACTTTAAGATATAAAAGACTAATCTAAAAAACAAAAGATGCTACAAAATACAAATAGATTAAATAGAATACAAAGTCCTCTCTTTTTTATTTAATTGAAAGTTCAAAAAGTACATAATTATATGTGCACTAAACATTGCAAGATGTAAATAAAAGAGAAAAAGAGAAAGAGAAACACAACCCATGTAGAAGGGAAAATATAAGGGGGGGGGGACCCAAAACTGTATACTTTACAAGGTTGTTATTGTACTTCACCAGCTCTTGACCTATTACAGTATTTGTAAGAATGGATTCCAAATATAATTGAATTTGTCCATGGCAAGTCTGCGTTTATATTCAAGGCGTTCATATGTTGCGAGTTTGTATAAGTCTTCAATCCAATTGTAGAAGGGAGCCGCATTATTTTTATTTTACTTTTCCAATTCATCAGTTGCTGTGGCGACGGCACTGATCCCACTTGGAATACAGAGTGCTTTCTTAAAGGTAGTTCTTGACCCTTACCACCCACAGAAGGTAGTAACTCTCATCTGGGATCTTTCCTTTCTCCTTCCAGCCTCTCACCCTGGGAGACCCAACATTTCCCTGCCTCCCACCCAGGGTCTTCCATTAACCATCTACCACATGCTTGGCTATACAATCCCTGGACATTAATAAAGGCCCAGAACAGAGGATGCCAAAGAAAAGAGAATAAAATGAAGAAGTGATACAATGGGAGGGAGAAAAGGGCAGGAGAAAGAAGCAAACTGAAAGAGAAGAAAAATAAAAGGACTTCCAATTTTCTATCTGCCAGTTACATAAAAAAGGGAAAAAATATTTAAGGCAGGGGTCAGCAACCTTTTTCAGCTGTGGGCCGGTCCACCGTCCCTCAGATCATGTGTGGGCCAGACTATATATTTTTTTGGGTGGGTGGGGGAATGAACAAATTCCTATGCCCCACAAAAAACCCAGAGATGCATTTTAAATAAAAGGACACATTCTACTCATGTAAAAACAGCTGATTCCCGGACTGTCCGTGGGCTGGATTGAGAAGGCGATTGGGCTGCATCCGGCCCACGGGCCTTAGGTTGCCTACCCCTGATTTAAGGCATTCAGTCCAAGATAAAATCAGTCTTCTCTACTTTCTGTTAAATAATGTTTCTTTTCAGCTGAAGTCTCTCAAAAACATTTCTTTTCCCCATGAAAAATCCAAGAGAGGTTTCTGAATTATTATTATTGGTGATGGTAAATATCAACCATGTCTTTTCTTTAAAATCCACTTCGCCTCCATTAATTCTCACCACCATGCCACCATATTAAGTAACAGTAAATTCTTCCTTTCATGCCCATATTAAAATCTCTCCACTGTGATCACATATTGGAATCATATTCCATAATTCTTTTCTTGTTATATATCCTTTAATTTATGCCCAATTCTGTATATTCAAATTTCATTTCTTCTTGTGTTTCCATTTCCTATTGCATTTATCCTGATCTGCTCCTTCAAGGCTTTACATTTCTGTTTCTGCCAGTCTTTTCCAGAGATACTACCATAAATTTATAGCATCATTCTCTGAATTTGCTCCAAATAGTATGCAGAATACTTTTTTTTCTTCCAGTACTGAAGAAAAGCCAGGACTGAAGCTTTCTCAAAGCTTTCCCCCTCTCAATTCCATCAATACCAAATCCAGATGATTCTCCATCTCTCCGTTTATGATTTTATCTTTCCCTTCTCCTCCAAACCCTTGTATAAGACATTTTCATTTCACCATCTGCTTTCTCCAATTTTGCTGATTCATCATCAAGTCCTGTCAGCTTTTCATCAATTTTGTCTGAAATCTCTAGGTAAGCTCCAGTTCCATTTTTCATTTCTTATCTCTATGATTCATTTTTTGTCACCCTTTCATCAAATGTTGATCTGATCATTTTAAATTGCTCAGCCATCAACTGTCGAACAATACCAACAGTCAACGGGAGATCCAAAAGTACCTTTTCCATACTGGATACTTTTGGTGTTTTTGATGTTATTAACAACTCAGCCCCCAGGCGCAGACAGCAGAAAACGGCTTTGATCAGAGCATTTGAGGTTGTTCTCTTGACCACTCTTATTTCCAGAGTAATTTAATAGCCAATGTCTGGCTATTATAAATCACCATATTATAAACCATCATCTTCTGTTAGTGGAGAGCTGACAGAATGACAATCTGCAATTTCCTCTCCTGGAAGTGAATCTGTCTATTCCTCAATGGCACAATTCAAGATCTGATAAAGATTCTCCAGCATTGACAATTCTGGCTGAGGCTGATGGGAGCTGCCATCCACAAATGTATGAACAGCACCACATTGGCTATCTCTGGCACAGATCTTGAAGTAACAAGGTATAGCTATTGGGCATGGATTTTCTTTGCATCCTTCATAGCAGATTTATATGTATGTGGAGCCTGACGCAGGCCTGAATATATGTGTCACTTGTCCTTGCCTCTGCCAGCACATCCTCACTTCTGTGCAACTTTTAAAGGGGCAGGAATCCTCTTAGGCCCTTCACCTTCCAACTTATATTTTTTATACTTATATTTTGAAAATTAGTGAAGTAAATAAAAGGTTTAAGTAGAATAAGTAGTACAGCAAGTGTCACAATTTTCTAATTATATAATAAAATTGTAAGGCTGTCATGCTGTAGTTCATAGCCAATAGGCAGCCATGGCTCTCTTTGGCGATCACTCGTAGCCAAGTAAGATTGTCTTCCATAAACATGGTTTTCACAATGAATCCGTGATTGTGGAGGCCAATTCTGGATCCACACGTCCTTCCACAGTGGGGACATTGGGTTCCAGGCGGGAGTTGATCACGGTGTGGATTTGCCAAGCGTGCCTTCCTCCTAGCACGTTTCTCCCTTGCGTTCTGAGTTCAAGTGTCTTCAAAGCCCATGGCACCTTTGGTAAAGGCTGTTCTCCAGCTGGAGCGCTCGCAGGCCAGTGTTTCCCAGTTGTCAGTGTTTATACTACATTTTTTAAAAAGATTTGCCTTGAGACAGTCTTTAAACTGAGAGTATGGTCAGGTTTGGGAGAAGGAAGATGGCAAAGGGGTGGACTGGTAGGTGGGGTTGGTGAGCAAAGTAAGCAGGAATGACAGCCCCAAGTAAATTCAAAAGTAGATTTACTATGCGGAATTCCAAATTAGCAATCTGGAATTTATTTTGTAATTTGGGACTATGTACCATGCTGAAGCATTACTGAAGTGAAGCAGGCATGGGCCTAATCAGTGCCTGGACTGTATGCCACCTGGATCTCCACCTAAGCTGTTCCAATGTTCTTTTCTTTTTCTTTTATTTTGGTCAGTACTGATTTTGTCTATTTTGAAAACTGACATGGGTATAGGACACTGACTTATATTGACTGAAACCATGGATGCCATGATGTCTACAGCAGCTCTCCAGGGCTTCAAGCAGAGGTCTTTCCGTCTTGTTACACAAGGACCTTTTAAATGAACCCCACCATCCTTCTCTATACAAAGCATGTACTTTTCCATACAGCTATGGCCTCTCCCCTAAATATGACATTTCATACAAATCAATTTTTAAAATATATACTGCATTATGCTTAGAATTATTTCAACGGTGTACACGAACTGCACAGGTTGGAACGATCTGGAAGGACTTTACGATGGACAGTGCTTTGCTTATGGTTGTTCTGGCAAATATCTACTAACAAGAGGGATGCAAAAGTAATCAGACTCTAACTTAATGGCTTATGAATTAGTCTCACGTTACATTTCAATGTAGAAACTATTTCCTCCAGGACAATTTTATATAACAAGGAATAGTCTTTGCAGTAACTGGGTTGTAGACTGCACACTATATAACGTGTTGCAACTTTTTATTTATGACAACTCTGCAATAATCCAACTGTCTTTCTGCTTTGTTGGATGGTGTCTCAGTTGAGAACCCCTTTAGACAATACTTGACTTACAACTAGGCAACTATTTAACTAGGCTTCCAAAGAAAGCCATGCTAATTGCAACTGAAAAAGTTCATTAGTATATTCTCTCACTCCATTTATGTCCTGACATCTGTGGCTGGCAGATCACACGAATATTTCACAGTACATAATGCTTAGAAAAAAATTGTATCACTGTATAAGAATAAATGTCCTGTTTTCATTGTACTGGTCCAACCCAGCAATTTTTTGCTCTCCAATATTTACCTTAAGTAGAATGTGTTTAAGTGCTTTCCTAATCTAATGAACATAAATTTCTATTTAAAAAAACCTTAAGACGACTCCTGCTGGATCAGAAGGCCTATCTAGTTCAGCACCATGTTCTCCCAGGAGCTAACAATGAGTATGGAAATCCCACAAGCAAGAAGACAGGAGCATAATAATACTCTTCTACTCACAATGCCCAACAATTGGTATTCATAAGCCCACTTTTCTCTGAATACTCTTCAGTGGCTAACAAAAGCAGTGAAAAAATGCATATAAAGCAAAAAAAAATACAGTACAAAATAATTGTAATCCTAGCAGAATTTATATCGGCAGAGAAGTTACAAACTAGAGGAAAAAGGAGGTGGACATGGTGTATGTGTCTGGTGGACAGCGTGAGGGAGAGTTCAATAGTCTGGCTGTGACAATAGAAAAGGTTGGTCCTCAGTACCCACCCAGTTAGTCTCTGAAGGCATGATCAGTAGCATGTGCATTTGTGCAGACCAAAGAAAGAGCAAATGTGTACGTGTGGAAGGGGTCCTTTAAATATCCTAGTCCATGTCATAAAGAGCATTAAAGGATACTATCAGCACTTTGAATTGGTTCCAGAAGCAAACATGAAGCCAGTAGACATTTGTTTTATCTGTTGCTACAACAGGTTCTGTTTGAAACTCTTACAGCTACATTTTTTCCCCAGTTGAAACTTCTGAACACAGTTCAAAGGCAGCCCCGCAAAGTGGCATGGTTCACACATATTGCTAATCCATGGTTTATTAAACCATAGCTTAGTGCTATGTGCAAACCCAGCCCAGCAATTTAACTATGGTTTAATAACTATGGTTAAAGGTTGCTCATTAACCACATTCATAGTTGGTTTTTTAAACACTAGAGAACTTTTGACCGTAGTTTAGTGCTGCATGTGAACCCACACTCCTCCTTAGCTATGGCTTCAGGAGCTGTCATTGCCCCAAAGCTAGAGCTGTGAGTGAAGAAGAGTAAACAAATTCAAACTGCAGAGATAACAACAGGGAGAGTGCTGACATAAGATGGTACCCTCGTTTTTGCTTTCACCAACTTTTCACTCATTTGGTCAAATATCACAGGTGAAAACTGGATGTTGATCCAAATGCTCACCCAGTGTCCACCCACAATGCACCATTCCATGTGTTGAGCATTTGAATGCACATCCTCATGTACGTTCTGGGAAAACTAGTTGCAAATCGATACGTTTTTATGCATAGCTAGAGCTGTATCAGGACCTTTGTGTACAATGATTAACGGATGGTTTGGTTAACTTGTATAATCACTAGTAGGTCACAAAGAACAGCAATGTGAGCCAATGTGGTGTAGTACTTAGTATATTGTACCCAGGAGACTCAAGTTCAAATCTCCATTTAGCCATGAAACACTGGGTGACTTGGGGACAATCACTGTCTCTCGGCCTAACCTACCTCACAGGGTCAGTCTGAGGATAAAACAGGGAGAGGGGAAACCATGAACGTCTTCTTGAGCTCTTCAGAGAAAGGGTGGGACATAAACATAACAAACAAACAATGGCTGTGCATAAGATGCTAGACGCTGTTCAGCCAACCACATCCTCTCAACCTTTGTCCTGTTTAGATCCAGCCAGAGGGGATTAACCAGGTGATTCCAATATGTGGTGAATACATCTGTGCAAGAGGGGAGGGTGCCTGCAGTCTTCATGGAGGCTATAGTTTGCCTGCTCCCAAAGAAACCCAAGTAGAACCCAGAAGTGTTTGACAATCATTGCTTGGTTGCAAGAATTCCTTTTTAGGGTAAGTGCTCTAAAGGGTGGTAACTGTTAATGCTTTTGGATGGAACCAATTATCTGGATTCATTCCAGCTTGGGGACCAGATCAGCTCTGGTTATCCTGATGGAAGA
Source organism: Lacerta agilis (assembly GCF_009819535.1). Classification (NCBI taxonomy): domain Eukaryota; kingdom Metazoa; phylum Chordata; class Lepidosauria; order Squamata; family Lacertidae; genus Lacerta; species Lacerta agilis. The sequence goes on along the minus strand of NC_046325.1, from coordinate 46,522,134 downwards.
CCTTTACTGGGAGGGTTGATGGTTCCATTTCTACCTGCAGGGCCATTTCCCAGAAAATAGCATTGGGAGACTGTACCCCAGCTCCACGGCAGTTATGCTGTGGGGTGCCTGGTCCCATTCTGTCCACAGTGCTGTTTAATATCTATTCGAAGCTACTAGGAGTGCTCATTAGGTCTGGAGTGAGATGCCACCAAGATGCTGATGCAGGGGCATACCTAGGGGTTGGACAGGCTGACTCCCTGCTAAGGCCGCAGACCGGGGGGGGGGGCACAAAAATTGTGCCTCTCCACTCTGACTCAACTCCTCTGGCAAGGGGGCATGTCAATACAGCTCTTTCAGTTTCATTAGTCAGAAGACACTGTCTAGGTTCTGGTCAGTGGTTTGACACAATGGTGAGTTGGATGAGAGTCTATAAGCTCTGGCTGAATCCTGGTAAGTACTGTAAGTGAGCATTCCCAGGTTTGGAAATTGGGAAGATTGCCTGTTCTGAACTGGGCCACCCTCCCTCCAATAGAACAGGAACATAGCTTGTGGGTCCTCCTGGATTCAGCATTTTATGGGAGGCACAAGTAGCTTCCTTGGCAAGAACCTTACACTAGCTTCAGTTAGTGCAGCAACTGTTACAGCTCCTGGATGGGGACACCCATGCACTAACAACCCAAGGTTTGGACTATTGCAATGCACTCTACATCAGGCTTCCTCAAACTTGGCCCTCCAGTGTTTTTGACCTACAACTCCCATGATCCCTAGCTAGCAGGACCAGTGGTCAGGGATGATGGGAATTGTAGTCTCAAAACATCTGGAGGGCAGAGTTTGAGGAAGCCTGCTCTACGTGGTGCAGAACATGGCAGCCTGCTAGCAAATGCACCAGAGTTAAAAGAACTGCACTGACTATCCCTGCTTGTACTGACATTAAAACCTCTAAACATCTTAGGACATAGAAACCTGGCAGAGCACCTGCTCCCCATATAGTTGTGCTTGTGCTTTAAAGATCTGTAGAGGATATACCTCTGGTGGTGCCTGAAATTCAGTATGTAGCGACATGGAAGAGGGCACCCCCAGTGCAAGCACCCCAATTGTGCAATTCCCTTCCTAGAAGGCTAGTGCTAAGTTTTTAGTTTTCTGTGCCAGCCTCTGGGCGATTTGCTGTCCACTCCGTTGGATGTGATGAAATTTCACTGACATTATTAATTTGCTTTTACTGTGCTTGTTTTTAATGCTTTATGGTTGAAACCCCTCTGTGGGATGCCTTTTTGGTAGCAAAGAGCGGGCCGTACAGTACATATTTTAAATACTTTCAGAGTGGGGCTGTGGCAGTGCAGATGTTGCTGTGGTCCAATTGCCACCATCTTTGGCCATTGGTTATGCTAGCTGGGACTAATGAGAGTTGGGAGTCCAACATCAGGAAAGCATTCTTTTACAGACCAATCTAAAATATTTTGAAAGCTTTAGAAATTAACTAAAGGAGCTAAATTATATTGGCTCTCACCTAGTATTTTAATGACAACGAATGAAGATCACCCCCTCTCACACTTCTAAAATCTTCAAGCAGCCCTGAGGCATCGACAAACCGAACAGTAAAAGAATTTGGCTTCTGAAGCCATATCTTTGTGTACAAACCAGCACTTCTTACATTTTGCTGCAATGAAGTTTACTATTCTGGTTTGTTCTTGGAAGACCTCCACTGACTATATGAGGCAGCTTAAAAGACTGCTGGCTCTTTGACTCAGCTAGGCTTGAATAGACAGGGTAGATGCAGAACTGGATAAAATGACGGGGAGAATCCGGGAACAGCGAGACCAGAAATTCATCAAAGACTGGTTAAAGTTTACGAACTATTTAAAAGACAATTTACAATTGAATACGCTAATAGGATTTCAAGAAGTTTTGTAGTTAATGTGTAGAAATATTATTTTAAGTATGGAAGTTAAAGTAAGTGGGAATTTTATGATAACGTAAGCAATGGTTGATTAAAGAAGAATAATATCAAGATATAATTTCGAAAGCCATGTGGAGGGATTGAGGGAAGCCATGGCTTTGTAAGCCAAAATTGGAAAATGTATGAGAATGTTGGATTTATTTTGTATTGTAGTAGTATAGTGTAAAAAATTATATATATATATATATATATATATATATATATATATATATATATATATATATATATATGAATAGACAGGGTAGAATAATTTAATCATTCCTACGAATCTATAAGTGGTGGGCATAAATGCAATTCTGGCAACCACTGAGATCAGCAAGGTGCCCAACAGTGCAGCTCTTGCTAGGCTCTATCAACCCAACACATGTGGCTTCAAGGACTGGTGGCAGGGAGTGGATCTGAGTGGTTGCCATGTGCATGGTAGATTTTTTGACCCTGTTGTTGGGAAGAGGTCTTGACTCCATAAGTACAGGTGGCATGGCCTAGTAAAAGGAAGGCCAATAGCTGAAGATAGCATGGCATGAGGGGGAGCTTGTGCTAGTATACAAAACTGTTGTTGCTAAGAAACCACATGGAGGAAAGGCTCAGGATGCAACAGCCTTCAGGGAAGAAAGCAGAACAGTCCTGATCAAAACCAAAAGCTGCTTACCAAGAACAGCTACAATTTGCAATTTCGTTACAGTATTGCCCATAGAAATGGAAATCCAGGAACTCCTATCCCTTTCCTGACAATGCTTCCTTTTTCTCTTCACCCTGACACATTTTAATAGTTACACCAGAGTCCAGAGGTGGATTTTTAATTTTATTTACTCTAGAAAGAGCCTTCAACAGTCTATCCTTGTGGGGGTCTCTCAGGCTACCTGAAAGCAGGCAGCAAAACACCCGCCAATCATAAATCTGGAACACTCAGCATGTACAATTTACTGAGACTGTAATGTATTTGCTTTGTGACAAAATCCAGAGTATTTTTAAAGCAGGAGTAGTTAATGTGTGTCACTCCAGATGTTGTTGCATTCCCAGCAGCCCCAGTCAGCTTGGTCAAGGAATGATGACAGAGTTCAACAGCATCTGAAGGACCACGGCATTCTTATTCATTTTAAGGGCCGGAGTGGAAAATGTTGGGGGTAATGGCATTAGTCAAAAATAGGATAGCGGTCAACATCTAAATACCAGAAAGGTGTTGTCATCATGGAGATAAATGCCAGTACTATTATCCAGGGGGTGCTCTTTTATGCTTATTTACTTTATTGGTAAACATTCTATAAAATGCTCAAGATTGTATATAGTACTAAAAACACTTAAAAGATAAATAATATGCAATGGGCTATTTGGTCTTTTGAGAAGGAATTTATTCTAGCAACATCCTACCAGCTTTGATCTTCTGATCATTCAAAATAATAATTCTTTGCTATATTTAGAAAGAACATACAGATATATCTCTGAGCCAGAAATTTGGATATCCGTGCATTAATCCCTTATACAGAGGTGCCAGCTAGGAATTTACTAGCTAGCTGTATCTTGCATTATACCCTGAGGTGCTTATGGAGAAGAGCAAACCAAGAATGCAACTTGTCACTCCTCTATTACAGAAAGCAAGAAGCAATTACAACTCCTGGATGAGCACATGGGTAACAAATGCAACGCTATGGCAGTTCCACATCCAGGGCACACATGCTCCCCCCTCTACTTTAGGGTCAGTAGCCCTTCAATACTGCACGAGGCCATGGCATGTATGCAACTGCCTCCATGCTAGGATTCGCTACCACAAGATAATCACCAACGTGGGTCAGCTTTAGAAGAGGATTAGCCCTTATTCTCATTGACTTTGCATATCAGTAGCTACTACTCATGTAAAATGTCCAGTATCAGAGGCAATATGGCAGGAGATCACATGCAGACCAGGGCTAGGGCACTCATATCCTTCTTATGGGATTCCAACAGGAATATAGTAATCCACTGTGAGCACAGACTGCTACACTACATGGACCCTTGGAATGATCCTGCAGGCGGCTTATTATGTGCTCAAGTTTATGCCATGTCTTATCATCTGAGGCTCTAGAGAAAAAACAAGCAGGATAAACCTCCTAGTAGCACAATAAAACTATTACCACGTTTGCAAAACTAAGCAGGGTCCAGAATGGTTTAAAATTGGATGGGGAACTATGTGTTGAGATTTCTGCATTGCACGGGGTTGCACTACATTACCCTTGGGGTCCCTTCCAACTCTAGAATTCGATGATGCTATGAAACTGCCGCTATATCATCTCCACAGACAGCACTCAGCTTTTTGGCTTAAAGGTCATCAGCCCCATTCCACAGTGCCCCTGGTGGAGCATGACTGACTGCAGTCACTTTGAGCACACACACACCCCTCAAAGGAGGCAGTGTTGTAGCAGCGGTCTGAAGACTTCTCTACTCTGGTACGCCCGACTTGCCCAAGAGGGCAGTTCAAATTTGTGGATGGTAGGCTATAGGACAATCCATAGTGGCCAGTCAGGGGATGGTACAAGGCCTTTTGCCCACAAAGGAGCGAGGGATAGCCACGACAGGCTACAACTACAGCCCACCCCGTGTGACTGGGTAAGCAGCCACTGCTGTACTTGTAAGAGAGAAAGTGCAGGTATTCTTCTTGGCCTCCACTTCCCATGACCTCCGAGGCTTGCAATCCAATGTCCCATCAGCACAAGGGCTTCCGCTTGAGCAGAACTCCCTCTCTCCAGCCATGCTCTTCACAAACCTGCTCTGGAGGACTTGGCAAACCCCTAAAACAGATTTAGGGATGGGATGGGGAAGCCAAGTGGGAGAAGTCTGGTTGCACACAAAGAAATCCTTGTGCTGATGGGATGGTTACTTAGCACTGTATTGGATACAACTGAAAGCCTTCCATATCTAAGTGACTTAACAAAAATGACAGGCAGAAGGGAAAGAGAGTAGAGGCTAAGGCTACAACTGCTCAATAATCAGTGGCAAGGCATAATCTACTCAAACACAGTACAGTGGTGCCCCGCTAGACGAATGCCTCGCAAGACGAAAAACTCGCTAGACGAAGGCATTCGTCTAGCGGGAGGCTGCCCCGCAAGACGAAAAAGTCTATGGGGCTGCCTCGCAAGATGAAAATTTTTCGTCTTTTTTTTCGTCTAGCGAAAGCGTGGCTGTCATTGCCGCTTCGCTAGACGAAAAACCCGCTAGACGAAAATTTTCGCAGAACGAATTATTTTCGTCTAGCGGGGCACCACTGTATACATACAAATGCAATCTTACTTGCCCTATACTATAAAGATATACTGTACTTTCCCTGTGAAGGGATAAGCTCATGTGGCAAAGTATATGTGGGGAGCTAAAATGATCCAAAAACCTGTGCCAGAAGAAAGCCTGAATCATTATTTGGATAGATCTGCCTGATAGCACAGTCAACAGAGCAGGAGACTCTTGAATCTCAGGGTTGTGGGTTATTATTTGAATTTATATGCTGCCGTATGCCCAGGGCGGTTCACAGAACAAAATCAAAATATAAAATCACAAAATGTATACCATGGTACCTCAGTTTTCAAACGCACTCCATTCTGGAAGAACGTTCCAAGTTCTGAAACATTTGAAAACCGAAACCTCAATAACCGACAGCTGGGTCTCAGGATCCTGCACTCAGTGGAAACCGCATGGCATGTTCAACTTCCGAGGCGTTTTCAAAAACTGAAGCATTTAATTCCAGGTTTGCGGCATTTGAAAACCGAAATGTTTGTCAATGGAGATGTTCGAAAACTGAGGTACCACTGTAATCAGTGCAACCCAATAACCCTCCCCCCCACATTTTAAAAGGGCATAGGTTCCAGCCCTCACGTTGGGCAAGATTCCTGCAGGGGGTTGGAACAGATGAAATTTGTTTTCCCTTGCAACTCTACAATTCTATGAACCATAAAGATTAATTTGTTACCAGACTAAAGGGTTTGTGTGCGGACATTTTGGCTCCTGAACGCCGCAAACTGGCGAGTATGTGTTCTGGTTTGCAAACATTCTTTGGAATCGGAACGTCCGGCGAGGTTTCCGCGGCCTACCTGCAGCCAATCAGAAGCTGCACTTTGGTTTCAGAATGTTTGGGAAGTTGAATGGACTTCCGGAACGGATTCCGTTCAACTTCCAAGGTACAACTGTACTTTGGGATTGATTTGGTTTCTACATTAGTTCCTTTTAAGAGTCTGAGAAGTAAAAGGCAGAAGAAAAGTATGCCATTTCAAGGGTTAAGTGTATAATTTGCTGGAATTTACTACAAATGTTAATACTGAATGCTATTTTTATTTCATACATGCTTCATGGAGTTTATGAGTTACAAAATTATGTAAGTTGTTATTAATTTCTTATTTGCCCTTCACCATGAATACCAAGGGCAGGTTACAACTGTGTAAAAGCAATGCTAAAAATCAGTTTTAAAAATTTTAGATCAGAAGAATAGGGTGGGTCTGGGGAAAAGGCAACTTGTTCTAACCTTGTAGTGGTTCACACTAACTTGCAGTAAGTATGAATCGTACACTTCCCTATATGGACTGGAACTGACCTGAATCATAATGAACCAGTTGCCAGCCTGAATTCAAACTTTTTAGGCTGCAGCTTTGATATGACAACATATAACCCCTGGAAGCCAAACACTACCCTACATTAAAGAATTAAAAACTTGTCCAGTAGCACCTTAGAGACCAACTAAGTTTGTTCGGACGAAAGCTTATACCCAGAACAAACTCAGTTGGTCTCTAAGGTGCTACTGGACAAGTTTTTAATTTTTTTATTTCGACTGCATCAGACCAACACGGCTACCTACCTGAAACTACCCTACATAGTGCAGTATCTTCATTTGAGAGGAGTCATCACTACATTCAGAAGCATGGAATACCACCCAGTGAAACAAGGAATCTGAAGATAGTACAGAAAAATGTGGGCTCAGGGAAGGGCAGTTGAAGTCTAATGATAATCAATGACAAGATGAATAAAAATAGGTTGTCTTTCTTGGAGGTGGCAAAAATCAGATGTGTGGTCAGAAGAAAGAGATTTGTACCATGCATCATGAGCATGCACGATACAGAAATCCTTGGAAGGGTTCTAAGGAATTCTACACCCTCTGTCCCTAGCATGTTACTCGCTGCAATTTTTCCATTTCTCCACTCCACTTGCTATAATCTATGACAAGACATGAGCCACAAGAATCCAAAGTGGAGGAAAGTGGGGAGGGAAGCATGCAAAACTAATTGTTTAAGAAGTTACATAATCTATTCTGCACAGAAGTTTGATTTATCAACACAAGATTATGTTTATTCTTCCCACCGCCTGATTAATGTGTATTTATGGCTCTATTGCACAAGACCAGGGCCCTGCAGGACTTGACATCTTTCCATAGGTCCTGCAAGACGGAGCTGTTCTGCCTGGCCTTCAGTCCGGGCCCAGTTTGACCTCCCCTCTATGGGACCCTGTAAGTTACCTTTTTAGCCCTTTTATCAGCTCATGTGGGACCAACATGGATAGCTGGCCCTGACCCCTATGGTTGTAATTCGAGGGCAGTCATTTAATTTTATCCTGATTCTAATTTTTAAGATGTATTTTAATCAATTGTTTGTGTTTTAATGTATTTGATATTTGATGTTACCTGCCCTGAGCCCGGTCTTGGCCGGGGTATAAAAAAAAAATTACTTACTTAATCATGTGCATGTGCCTACTAACAGCCATTTTTCAGAGTTCCTACTTGCCCCTTGAAAACTGCCTCCAACGTGCAGATATCTGGGTACAGATGGCGTCACCCATGGCCTACTACTGAGTTCACCAGGCAGCTTTCATTTCCACCCAATGTTGCCCCTAAACGTACCAATGTTAATTGCTAATAGCCATTCACATTAATTTATATTTTCCTATATCATACCACACTTGCAGACAATAGCTTACAGTCAAAACTTCCTAAGTTATTCAGCTTGCACTGAGAGAGCTACTAGATTTGAAAGTTTTGCTTCTATTTTTTAATCACAGTACTAGGATCAGATGGAAGTTAAATTCCATCACAACCACTGTGATGGCTGCAAAATGTGGCCACCACTCTGACATGGGTGGCCGAACCTCCACTAAAGTGACCCCACAAAGGACCCTACGCAGAGATGGAATTTCTTCTTTACCCTGTATTATGCAAACCCCCTCTTCACACTTGACTGACAGGCACTACAATCCTTTTTCACAGTTTTAAGCTTTGAAAGAATGGTTTCAGCTTGCTATTCACATGGGAGCACAAATGATTAGGCTGACTTATTTCAATGGATGCAGCTATGCAAATCAGTTAGACCACTTTTACCATTTCTGGTATATGTCAAAGTTGGAAAAAACCAAGTGGCAGTTTGTTACCATATTGGCCTGAATATAATTCCGACCGTGAAAAGTTCATGACCTTATAAAAATTGGCTTTTATGGTATCGTTGCTGAAACAGACATACAGTAAAACGGAACGGGTGACTGCCTGTGAAATTTTAAGGGAGCAGCTTATTTTCGGGTCTCTCCCACCCCCCACCCCAAATTTTAAAGGCGTGGCTTATATTTGGGCCAATACGGTATATGCAACAAGGGCAAATTCATATGGCCATATATTAAGATAATGGCAACTATTGATTTCATGACATGTGGTGAATTTCTAGCCTGGAAAAGATCCTTCTGCCTATTTTCCTCCACCACCCCCCACCTTTATTCCATTATATAACGCAAGGTAGTCCATATCCCAATACTGATTAGTGTCAGACCTGTTAACTTGAGCATAGTGGGAAATCATGTGTTAAATTCACTATCAAAATATGTGGTGACAGCTTTAGAAAGGATTAAATTCATGAAGATAGGCCAATGACTCTTAAAAATGGTAGCTAAATGGAACCACCCTGTTCCAATGCAATGCACCTCTAAATATCTGGGAAGAAACCACCAAGGAGGGATCATTGCCTTCATGCCGTTTGTGAGCTACTCAAAAAGCAGCTGCTGTTATTAAAAGAATGCTGAATTAAATAAAAATAGCGTTCTTATGACTATAAGGGATCAGCTACTGCTAATGTGATATAGTGTTATCAACAGAGGTAAGTTCAGCACAGGGTAAACATCACCTCATAAAACGTCCTCTGTTGCTAGCAATAAGTGAACTCAAACATTCTTGCTAAAGGCTCTTGGGCTCAATATACATATTTTAATTCTAAACAGATGAAATCTATCAGAAATGTTTGAGGAATTAGTAAATTAAATTCAATAAAATTGAGCCTTCAAATTTCTAGCAAAAATGAACAGCAAATTAATATTAAATTGGCAGCTATGTGGCTTGCTTTAGTTATTCCATTTTGTTTAGATGGTGTCTGCAACATATGCCAAGTATGATCAAAAGGTATCTGCAGGTATGTTTTGTCAATCTTCAAAAACATGAGACAAAGCAGGATTTTGATTCTGAATTTTATTTTTAGCAGGATGCATTACTAATGGAAGATGCCACCATTAGAAGATATGGTCCATGCTCCTCACCTGAAACAAAAGCTAGATAGATGTTAAAGAAGCCATATTAAAAAAAAAAAATCTATAAGACAATACTTACCCACATGAAGGTTAGAGGAACCTTAATGAACAATGTTGGGGTTTGTTCTACTTTGTAATAAGTTATTGCTGTTATGTTTAAGGCACAATTAATTTTAGGAAGGGGTCATTATGTACCGTGGATCTAATTTTAAGCTATTAAACCAAAATAGAAATTGTCAGTATAGATGCAACTCTTATAAATAGCTCTCTGCTAAAACTAACATTGTTATTTCTCTTACGAAGAGGAAAAAAGCAAGTATGCACATAACCCAACATTACAACCTACCTTAATTTAGGTAATATCCTAATGCTATTCCACTACCACCCCTCAAAAAACAAGCACCACCATAGTAGGAACACAAGTGCTGCCATCTAGGGCTGTTGGAACATTCATTAGAATATATTTATATAAGTATAATAATAATAATATACTTCTGAATAATAGTTCATCAGAGGAAAGAAAATTAAAATAAATAATCCTCATTTCATTAACCTGTTTCACCAGCATATAAAACTCATTTTTTAAAGCCGTATGTGTATCCTATAAAGATCCACAAATGTGCATCTAGCTTAATTCATCAAAAGTTTTCTTATGCATTTTTGCCTGTGGAGACTATGGGTTGGAGCCAGGCTACCGTAAGTGAATTCAACTTTGGTCCTACTGAAATCAATGGGAAAAAATAGTCCTGACAAAGTCACATTGTTTTCGGTGGGAACCAAGTGCAACTAAGACTGCAATCCTAACCTGGGACTGTACCTCCATGGAATTAAATAGGACTTACATTTGAATAAAAATGGTTAGAACTGCACTGTAATGTATTCTGGGAAATAAATCAATGAGAAATTATGCACTAAATATATATGCCTAAAATATATCTACTATTATCAAACATGTCCAAGGAGTCATTTGATATTTATAAAATGTTAAATGTCAAATCTTAATGCCTATTCCCCCCACCTCCCGGACTGGTATATAGAATAAGAATATGGGCAAATACTTAATCATTAAATGGTGAATAAAATTTCAAGTGACAGAAGCCCTCCTAGTCACCTGCTGGAAAGAAAAAGATAGAGAAAACAGATCTAATAGCTAGATCTAAACTTTAAGGGAAGTTTAAACATGGTCAAGCATTTTAATTAAGCTAGAGAATAGAACTACCACAACAAAGTCACGCACTTCCAATGTTTGCTCTTTCTCTGAGAGGACTTCTTTTTGGCATCGCAGAAAGTCTGACAACATCCGAGTTAGCTGTTTCCTATCATCTATTTCAGCTGCCAACCTGCCATTGTAATCCGCCAGCAACATACACGCGTCATCTACCATCTTGGAAAGCTGCTCTCCTGATTCTTTGTCTAGAAAGAAAAACAATATTCATAATTCAATACATTATAATCTTGGCAAGCCCTAACATTCTGTCATGATCTACATGTCTGCCAATGGTACTACTTCCCTTACCTGTTATTCTGTCAAGCAAGGACACGTCTTGAACCTCTACAGGTAAAGAGGCTATTCTCTGATGAACTGCTGCATCCCCAGAGGCTGCATTTTCTAATTCTTGCAATGCTCTTATGAGATCTGCAGTCTATGAGGGAGAAAGTATACTTTAAAAATCAACAAAGCATGAATATATAATGCAACAGTACTGGAGACAAGAACATAATGCACCGATTTTCTTTTTTAGACAATGGGATCTGCATCAAAATGTTGCAGTGCAGAATGCTCCTATTTAGGGTTCCCATTCAACCAGCCACTTCTTTTTCCTGGATGCTCCATATCATTCTTATACCAAAAAGCAGGTTTTCTTCCCCAGATAGACAGCATTCTGTGGTTACTGAATATGTTTAGTCCTTATTAGGTTGGTTTTGGTGCCCTCCACCCCCTTAGGATATTCCCTGAAACATTTTTGTGCACTTCTGCAAATCTCAGGGTTCCCCCAGGTTGCAACAGCACTTAAGAGCCTGAACATCGGAAACAAAGGGAATGATGATGAACTGTGTGAGAACATAACATTTTAATACAAAATAGACTAAACATTTCCCCATGGCAATCACAATGAAGAACCTATTTTGACAATACCCAGGATTAACACGATATTGATTTGAAAGTTAATCTTCTCCTCCTAAGAATTTCAGCCCCATGCAACTTACTACTATTCATCTTCTCAAATGTTTTAAGCAACTGTATTCACAAGATGGATACCATCTAAACTACTGCAAAGGCTTCATACATTATTTATCACGCTTTTTGCTGATAGGTTAAAACATTTTGCCCTATAAATTTATAACAAGGCAGTTTGATGAAACATTCTCCTGCCCCCCATATCCAGACTTATTTCTGTACAATACAGTGGTACCTCGCTAGACGAATGCCTCGCTAGACAAATGCCTCGCTAGACGAAAGGCATTCACTAACGAAAGAGTGACTCGCAAGACGAATTTCCCTATGGCCGTGACTTGCAAAACAAAAACGTTTTGCAGTTTGTTTTTTTCATAAAACAGCGCTTCCTCCAACTGTGCTTCGCAAGATGAAATTTCCGCTATACGACAGCACTCGCGGAACGAATTAATTTCCTCTTGCGAGGCACCACTGTACACATATTAGATGGGCAATATCACAACAATATCCATCTATGCAGCAAAGCTATATACAACACAGTTATTCAATACCAGCAAGGATATTGGAGGAAAGCTTCATACTGAAGGAGCAAAGATTATTACTAGCCACTTCTACCTAGACTGTCACCACAGCACGACAATGTGCCCACAAGTGGTCCCTTTCAGGCTTCATTTCTAAATCTCCCCATCTACCACCCAACTGGGTAAGATCAGCCTGTCAGTCACCTGCTACCATAATGCCAGTTGGCTGACACCTGTCAACATGGAAAGGAAGATACTGTAACTGCTAATCAGAGGTCACAGGGAGCCCCTTTGAAGTTGAGAACTTCCCCCTCTGGAGGGGAAGCAACTTGCATTCAAAGTCATTCTTGTAGCGCTGATTTCTTTGAAATTGCTACATGCGTCAAAATGGGACTGTGCCAGAAATAATTAGGCTCAGGGGCTGGAGATTCCACACACCTGCTTTAAAAAACCTGATCAAATGTTTGGAAATAGTAAATCCAACACTTGGAAGCAACACTGTAACTAAGTTTTCACTTTCACAGATTATTTCTACCTGTGGAGGATCACATGGAGAACTTTGTGTTGAGCAATTATTGTCTTCCACATTTATCTGTTCATATGGGCGTTTTCTTGGGTTTTTATCGCCATCTAGAAATTAGAGAGAATAAAATTAGAGACATAAAAAAATCTACTGGAAAGATATATGAACCATAAAAAGATAAAGTTGTATGAGCTGAAATTTACTTACACAAAGCCTGCCTAAGCTGTTCCAATACATCGTTTTCATAAACAGATCTTTCTTCCCAAATAGACAGCACTCGACCCAGGTGCTTCTTACAACTCTCATCAGTCTCGCTGTGGTAGGGAGAAAATGCAAATAAGGACTAATACATGTCAAGGCAAGGCAGAGTTAACAGATACCAGAATTCAAACCAAATAATGCATGAAATTTCAAGTTAACACATCCCAATAGAATTTTGGGGTAGGTAAACAGCTGACTGTTCAGCTAAGTAAACAGAATTCACCTCCCAGTTTACTAAGATACAACAATCCTGCTTCAAATATCTCAAAACCCTATTACATTACTAAAACCTATAAAGCATGATAAGACCAACCACTCTGTGGTTTTCTGTGTGGGAAAGGGGGTATTCTCATAAAAGTGTAGAGAGAGAAAAAGTATATCCAAAAAACTTTGCTACTCAGCAATACTTCACAAGAAATTGAAAGCATCATACCTTCCTGATACACAGAACTGAACAGTTCCTTGATTACTTGTTACCAATCTAAATATTTGTGGCCAAGATACTAGACCTGCATGAACGAAGTTTAAACTGAAATCCCCATATTAATGTATAATTCTATTTGTTTGGAAACAGTGGTAAGACAATCTTACTCAGTACTACTCAAAGGAGTAGTAACAGTTAAAACATTCCTCTTTCCTACATGGTGAATTATAAACCTATAACCTGTCAATACAACAAAGATTATTTGATATTCAAGTCAGACATGCTCCACTTATGCAGAGTTACATTCAGTTTGTTACAACTACTGCTCAACACAAAAGACTCACCACAACATCTCATTCCTATAAGCCAATGGTGACACTAACGGAGACTAATTTATGAGCCTTGTCATCAAAATTCATTTCAATATTTAATTAACTTACTATGTATGTTACTATGGGATGCGGGTGGTGCTGTGGTCTAAACCACAGAGCCTTGGGCTTGTCTATCAGAAGGTCGGTGGTTCAAATCCCCGCGATGGGGTGAGCTCCCGTTGCTCGGTCCCAGCTCCTGCCAACCTAGCAGTTCGAAAGCACGTCAAAGTGCAAGTAGGTACCGCTCCAGCGGGAAGGTAAACAGCGTTCCCGTGCGCTGCTCTGGTTCGCCAGAAGTGGCTTAGTCATGCTGGCCACATGACCTGGAAGCTGTATGCCAGCTCCCTTGGCCAGTAAATTGAGATGAGCGGCACAACCCCAGAGCCGTTCGCGACTGGATCTAATGGTCAGAGGTCCCTTTACCTTTATGTTATTATGTATGTTAACATACTATTATGATATTGTAAGGTTTTGCAAACAATTTTTCTACTACTGCTTTTTTGTATGGAAAAAAATCCACTTTTAGAAATGCTATCTTTCATTGCCTTGATTAGAAACAATGAATGAATAAACACATATCAAAGTGGACAACTGGAGCTAAATAAACAGTAATACTCAAATCTAAAGTCAATTAACGTTTTTCAGGATATTATCGCAGCAAAGTACATCTGTTATTCATGCCACTTTTGAGGTATGCTAAAAAATCAGCGAACAGTTTTCAGTAGTTTCACACACCCACCCACACACACCAATCTAATAAAAGGGTAGTGTGTGGTATTGAGTCGCTGTGTCATAAAATATTCCCAAATATTGCAATAAAAATAATTTCCATGTTAACCTTTAAATATATTAAACAATACTAAACACACTAAACATTCCCCCCCAATCAAATATTTGATTATTGAACAGTTGTTCAGACACTTAGACAAGACGTAACATTAAAATTATAGCTTTAGTCTTTTGTGAAATATAGTTGAAATGAACAAGCTATTATTACACCTCCATCATTAGGACAAAATTTCAAATCCAAAAATTCTGGAAAATCTGCATTAGTTAATAGAATTTCCTGAATATACTGGGGTTGGGGAAGAGAACAATTGTACCTGGAAACATGTTTGAAGGCCTCAACTATGACTGGTGCGAAGTCTTTTGTAAATTCAGGTCCTTTTCTTTTGCTGTTCTGAATTACATCATTGGCCAGATACAAGAATGTAAGCTTCCTGTTTGGTTTTGCTGGGAAAAAAAAGAAGAAAAAGAAAAGGGGGGAGGAGGGATGTTATAACAATACTGAAGAAAATGACAATAAGGATTTTCCCAATGTTAGTATCAGTGATGTGGGGTGGATTTCCCCCCTAGTGCTTTATTTTTCTTATAAGTTTGTAAGTTCATTAATAATGAATGGGTGCCAACTGCAGATATAGCATTAGACAAGCTTGGCAGTTTCAACTGCTTTAGCTTAATTTATTAAATACAAGAGAAATAAGCATAGTAAATTAGATCACCCTGCAAAGGTATCAGAAAGTTTTCTAAAGCAAACTGAAAATTTGTAATACGTTTTACCCTAATTTACATAGAAAAATATTTCAATTCAATAATTTCCAGAAACTTCACATCACTGATTGGTAATTATAACCCTGCTTACATATGAAACAGGAACTTCTGCACAGCTACCCTTTGAACTTTATAAGTAAGCAAAGCTTTAAAACAGGTACCCAAATAAGGATCCCAATCCAACCTAAAAGCCTTGGGAACACACTGTGTTGACTTCCTTAACTTACCCATAGATAAAATAAATTACCCCTAGTGCCTTTAACAAGAGTGTTACATGTGGCATTAAGGTTAGTTTTTTCTTAATGTACTTATGTGGAATCTTTAAAAGCTTATTACTGACCAATGCAATTGTATTTATATGAGGTATTTATCCATCTATCATCTTTGTGTTTTATTTTTACAGCACCCAATGAGGACAAACAGTTCTCTCATCTGAAGTAGTTCCACAGCCTAAATGGTACAAGAACGATTCCACATGCCCCATTTCCCAGCCAACATACACCATGTTCAAGGTATGGGGGAAATGAACACAGTGTGAATGTCATTTGAACTGTCAAAGGCTCTGGGGTGTCCCTTCCTTAGGATCTGATGTGCAGATTAGCTCTCTTAAGGTGTATCAGAAACCTCAGTTTCTGTGTGAGAAATAATGTGAGGCCATATTTTTATCTGCACTTTGTGCTGAGCTTCAAAATGCACGAATAACCAGTATTCCAACCACCAACATAATCCAGGCAACCACATTTTGCAGCAATTAAAGTTTCGGAGACATCATTAAAAGCAGCCCCAAGTACAGCATATTACAGTAGTCTAGTGCAACCCCATCAAGAGCAGTTGTACACCTCCACTCAGTCTGGCTGGCTTTCCAGCCCCCACTAATTCCATTTTATCTGACATATGTTCCATCTTGTTCACACTCACCAGTACAAACACTTTCATAGGCCTGTTCAAAAGTTTCCACAAACGCCTAGAGATTTGTACACGGAGAGAGAAGTTTAGGTACATGTAAATGGCCTGAATGGGACGTGGATGGCGCTGTGGGTTAAACCACAGAGCCTAGGGCTTGCTGATCAGAAGGGGTGAGCTCCCGTTGCTCGGTCTCTGCTCCTGCCCACCTAGCAGTTTGAAAGCATGTCAAAGTGCAAGTAGATAAATAGGTACCGCTCCAGCGGGAAGGTAAACAGTGTTTTCCGTGTGCTGCTCTGGTTCGCCAGAAGCGGCTAAGTCATGCTGGCCACATGACTCGGAAGCTGTACGCCAGCTGCCTCGGCCAGTAACGCGAGATGAGCGCCGCAACCCCAGAGTCGTCCGCAACTGGACCTAATGGTCAGGGGTCCCTTTACCTTTTTTAAATGGCCTGAAGTTGACAGCACTGCCCAAACCATCAGATCAGGGGTGAGGAACCCTTTGGCTCCATACATACCTACAAAATTTTATTTGTATGTCGCCTTTCCATCTTCACAGTGGTTTACAATGTGAAAAAATACATAATTACAAACATAACAAAAATGGTCATAAACAATAAGTAAAACATCAGAAAGTACACAACCAAATAGAACAATTTCCTTGTAATACTAAGATCTAAAATAAAGATAATAAAAATTAATAATAAAAACAACAACCACTGCCCCCTTTAACAATACCTCAGCCCAAGAGTCTGTTCAGAAACCTCAGCTTTGTAGCTGGAGTCAGTCCAGCCACTGCCCTCTCAGGCCAGGTGGAAAAATGCCTGCAATGCAGGGGAGCATGTCTTCCAGAACTCACAGTCACAATCACATAGCATTATGACTTCACATGACTGACAGCTGGGTTTTCCTGCCCTGTCAACATTGCTTGTGTGGAGTCCCAAAGCAGCTGGCTGTCAAGCAAGGGGAGTTGTCAGCCTTATACTTTTGCAAGGCATCCTACACTTCTTTAAACTCCTGGTGTCAGAAGTTTAAAGAGGAAGTGTGAGGACGCTTGCAAAGGGCAGTGCTCAGCAATTGGAAGTGTGTGCCTCTCCCCACTGTTACCTGCCCCACATCTGACATCATGAGTAGTGATGGGAAGGCCTGGAGGAAAAGCAGGATTTTTTTGGGGGGGCATGTTTTTCCCCACCCCCAAAATGAAAAAAAAAAAGTTGATATAGTTTGAATATTCCACACACTTTCTTTTTATTTTTTTCCGGCAAAAAAATGCTTTTTTGGGGGGGGAACCTGGTTTACTCCCCTATTTTTCTGGTTTTTTCCAGGTCTTCCCATCTCTAGTCATGAGGAGGCTTGGTGGCCCATGTTTGGCCCATGGCCGAGAGGCTCCTCATGCCTGCTGGATATAGATGATTGTGCCTCCTAAACTCAACCGAGCTAGGTGGCCCAAATTTATACCATGGCTGATGGTACTGAAAAGCTACCAAGAGTTCCAGAAAATACAACTGGCTTGGACTCATCCAATTCATTCCTGGCTTATATATCCATCCTGAAACCAGGTTGGAATCCAGATTATCAGTATCCTCTTTAGAAAAAACCTGAAAAGGCTACCTCATTCTCCAATAATTTACTCAAAAAGGGGAAAGGTTAGAGACTGGTCTGTAATCAACCCTGATCACTAGGTCTAAGCTCAGTTCTTTAGACTATGGTGGGGAATATTTTTGACTCCCATTGATCAACTTTGACAGCTGGGAGGGGCAACTCATCTGTCAAAATCCTTTGTGAGTTTCCCTGCACTTCTTTCCATCCAGAGGTGAAAGGAGGAAGTGAAGGGACACTCACAAACTCCTTTGCAAGTCTCCTGTGCTTTGCCTTGCATTCCAAAATGATTAGATGGTGTCCTGGCTACATCCAACTCTGTTAAAACTACAGTATACCAGTTAATGCAATATGAGTGTATTAATCTGCAAAATATAAAGCAAACTGTGAAGCAGGCTTTCAATGGCTCCTTCACTTCATTCCCAAGATCCCTATCAATACAGCCCCTCACCTAAACAATAAAAATAAATAACAGCTAGCAGTTAAAATTTGCAGCATAAGAGACATACAAGAATCAGGGGGGGAAATATAATTTTTTTTCACCAGATGTTGAAAAGAGATTACAAAAGTCTCTCAGGAAAGGAATATCTGATAGTTGTAATTCAGTGTATGAAGACTTTTCATTCTCTCTTATTGTTCTCTTAAAAAGAGGGTGGTGCCCTCCAGACTCCTCAACCAAGCTCTTGGGACTCTCAGAAGGCCAGACCATGTCCGCAGGCTACTACCCGCACTGGCTGTACTTCACAACCTCCTGAGAAACACTCTTTAAGAGTGCATATTCAATACCCTAAGAGAGGTCTGGATTGTATGTTGGGTGTCCAAACTTGCTACATAAGTTTCTTGTAGGAGGAGATTGGGATGTTCTGCACTCTTTTTTTGCTCCCACAAAGAACCAAGTAGGTGCCAAGGAAAAGAAGCCCCTCTTTCATACCCAGCATAGAGTAGCTGACCACACTGGATAGTAACCTGTTTGCAGAAAATAACCTTTGTGAAGCTTATTTACAAGGCTGCCCTGAAGAACACCAATGCAAAATTCACATTGAATATAACCGTGGGGGGAGGGGAGATGAGTGCAACCACAGTAATAAACACATTTCCAGCACCCTGCCCATGACTAGCAGAAGCAGAATAAGATCAGCAACTATATTCAAATTCATTTATTTTATATAGCAAAATTCTGCTTTTATTGGCATGTTTTGACAACTCTTCCTACTCTGCCAAACCTTTATTAGGCATTACAAATATAGTTCATCATAAAAAATATCCATATATAAAAATTAAAAAATATATACATATAAACAGTCATGTAAAATATATTATTAAAATGAATTCATTGGGATTTCTTCCTGCTAAATAGTGCCATTCACCACTCTAAGATATACTATTGACAAAAACTTAGCCACCTGGCAGTTACTTCCGGGTTAACGTCAGACAGATAGAATCTGTTATTTTCATTGTGCCGTGATGTACACTTCCCCAAAAAGGGGATAGCACACAATTGTGTAGCTGGGTGTCCAATGGACAGCCGAATATAGTATGTTCTACAGTGTTGGCGCATTCAAAGAACATCTGTAATGTCTATTATTTCTGGGGATGTTTAAATGTCTGTCCTTGAAAAAGCTGAGGAGAAAAAGTTCAGTTGGGCTAATGTAAAGCAGGATGGAATTATTTATTTTGAAATATAAATGATCCTGTTGTATTTAATCCATATAACTAGTGGAAGCAAATTTTATTTACACCTAACTCGATGTTTTGTTTTTCAAGTCCCTTAATCTGGTTTGAACTATTGTGATAAATATATTGCTCACTTGAATTATACAACAGTTCCAAATCAATACCAATAAATCTAATTCTGCTATGTAAGAGTTGGAACCTGGATTTATAAGAGTCCTTTAGTAAGTCAGAAAGCAGACCTCAAAGCCTGGCAATGAAAATGGCAAACGCAACCAGTATTTTATAGTGCTAGGCCATACTCAATATTCCATTGTGTGTATACCTAGTTCCACACACGCATTGTCTCATACTTGATTGAACTTGGAAGCCCCAAGATATGTCTCAAGAAACTTGAGTGTATCTTATCTAAATCACTATTATATGCTAGTATCCATACTGGGATCTCAAAACGTAGCTGGGACGATAATTTAGCTTGAAAAATCTGAATAGTAGCTGGTATAAATGGTTACCTTTCTGAAAATAAAAGTGAGCTACTACTGAGGAGGTACACTTAGCCCGTTTTATAGCAGTTATGTGATAGTTTGAACACCTGAGTTGCTTGCGGAAAAAAAATCCCAAGATATCTGTGCATCTTTACTCGCTGAATTTCTTATCCTCTTATTTTCCAATTTCTCTGATTTCTGGGAATTAGAGAAGACCCGAATTTTTGTCTTCTCATAATTTATTGAAAGTTTATTGGCTTCACAATAGAAACCAGGGAGAGTAAAAGATGTTTCAGAACTATCCTCATCAGTTATAATAAAGCTGCATCATCTGCATACAGTCACCATAGACTGGTGACTGGGAGTGGCTGCCAAGACCACATGACACCGGTCTTGAAAGATCTACATGGCTCCTGGTATGTTTCTGAGCATAATTCAAAGTGTTGGTGCTGACCTTTTAAAGCCCTAAACAGCCTCGGTCCAGTATACCTGAAGGAGCATCTCCACCCCCATCGTTTCTGCCCAGACACTGAGGTCCAGCTCTGAGCGCCTTCTGGAGGTTCCCTCGCTGCGAGAAGCCAAGTTACAGGGAACAGGCAGAGGCCTTCTCGGTAGTGGCACCCGCCCTGTGGAACACCCTCCCACCAGATATCAAAGAGAAAAACAACTACCAGACTTTTAGAAGACATCTGAAGGCAGCCCTGTTTAGGGAGGCTTTTAATGTTTAATAGATTATTGCATTTTAATGTTCTGTTGGAAGCCGCCCAAAGTGGCTGGGAAACCCAGCCAGATGGGCGGGGTATAATTAATAATAATAATTAAATAATAATAATTATCTCAAACACCTGGGCTCCTGAACAATTGAAACCCGGATGTGAGTGTTCCAGTTTTCGAACAATTTTCAGAAGCTGAACTGTCTCCCGGAACGCATTCTGTTTGAGAACCAAGGTATGACTGTACAGTAAAAGTGCAACTGGGTTTTGATTGATTTTGGGGGGATGTGATTTTAATTTTGAATATGTTCTAGAAGATCTGGGAAAAATAAATTAAAAAGAAAAGGGACAAGAATACACCCATTTTGTATTAGGGATGTCAAATTGAGGTGACCTTTGGCACTGAGTCTGATTTGGCAGATGTTGAAGGAAAATACGTAAATTCTGTATTAAGATGATCAAGCATTGATTGATTCCTAACTCTATAAGCTTTTGACAACTCTTAACAATCCAAATGCATAAGTTAGTAACTGTAAAAATAATAACTATTAGATACAAGTTTCTACCCTGCATGATGGTTGTTAAAAAATCTGAATTGTGTATCAAATTCTGTTGAAAAGAGAGATCCACTAATTAGTGGTGAATTTACATTCAGCCTAATTATGTGTCTAATTTACCTAGACCATACTTTTTTTTCCCCAGAAGCCAAGCCCCTTTATTTACTTCCTGCCCCTCCAAGGCTTAGTCCAGATGCATATTCAGATCAGGAAAACCCTCAGGCTTCTGTGATCCTCCCCTCTCCTACCTGAGCTGTATACTATGAGGCCACATAGTATCAACATATAATGAGCTGTATGTTGAAAAATTCTGCAAAATTATTGACTGAGGAATTTCAATACTTCCTTCACTGCAAAATTAATTAGCTAACAATCACTCAAAGAGGCATTAACAGTTTCACAGCCCTAGCAACATATTGTGTTGCTCTACTCCACATCATACAACAGGTTTGTTGTGACTATGGTTTTTTATCATAATAAGGCACTATCTTAAATCACTCGCATTTCCCACAGTGACAGTCAGAGTGGGTGGAAAGGAAACAGTGATCAGAACTGCCAAGATTATTTCTTTCACATGCAGGAACTTACACCTGTGTAAGATAGTTGCCCAATATTAGCATAACTGCTAGAGTGGTAGGAATGTTATAAATACAATGAAACTAAATTCATGATGAACAAGTTCTATTCCTTTCATGAAACTACCTGAAGTATGACTGTGTCCAGATCCATCCAAGTCATACTCTTTAACAGATAAAGTGCAAAAACTCTTCTGATCTGTACTGTCCAGCATTTTTGGGAAGAAGGAATCACTGTATTTATCCTTTATCTATTATTTTGCTGTGTCCTGTTCAACTTTAACAATAGATGCAGAAACAGAATCCTAATTCCTCAAACAAAGTATCTCTCTCCTTTCCCCTTTCCCCACACCTTTTAATATTAAAATAATCTGGCTGTTGATCAAATGATGATTTCCTCAGCTAAGTGTTACACTACATAAAGGTAAAGGTACCCCTGACTGTTAGGTCCAGTCACGGATGACTCTGGAGTTGCGGCGCTCATCTCGCTCTATAGGCCAAGGGAGCTGGCATTTGTCTGCAAACAGCTTCCGGGTCATGTGGCCAGCATGACTAAGCTGCTTCTGGCGAACCAGAGCAGCGCACGGAAACGCCGTTTACCTTCCCACTGGAGCAGTGCCTATTTATCTACTTGCACTTTGACGTGCTTTCGAACTGCTAGGTGGGCAGGAGCTGGGACCAAACAACAGGAGCTCACCCTGTCGTGGGGATTTGAACCACTAACCTTCTGATTGGCAAGCCCTAGGCTCTGTGGTTTAGACCACAGCGCCACACGCGTCCCCGTTACACTACATAGACTCCATCTTATTAAATAAAAATTAAGAAATACATCAGGTGAATTCATTTTTAAGAATGAAATATTAATTAGAGCTAAAGTACTGCAATTTATATGAACAGCACAGAGAAGCACCAATTCTTCCTTTATTAGGCGATGAACCTGGAAAAGTTACTGAAATGTTGATAACTTTTTTTTCAAGGACCATCTCTCCTTATATGAATAGACCCAGACCCTGCAATCGTCATCTCAGGTCCTTTTCTGTATGCCCATTCCACAGGAGGTCCAGAGAGTGGCAACATGGGAATGGGCCTTTTCAATGTTGGCTACCTGCTTACAGAATGGTCCTGGCATCCTTTGTCTGGCTTTAGGCACCAGACAAAAACATTTTGTCTGGGCTTCTGGCCCTTAAGTCTGAGGGCTTTTCAAATATTGGTTTTTGAAATCCACTAAGTACAAACCTGCATGCACTCATTAAAGGGTAACACTCAGATATCAACTACGGTAGCTTTGCACAAGGAAGTTTGGATTTTTTATGAGATGAAGCTGGACATTACAATTGGTAGAGAAAATTAAGCAGACCTGTTTCACCAAAACACTAAACAAAATCATGGCTTGGCACAGATGACCAAACCAGTGTTCGAAACTCCCATTGTTCTAGGCACATTTTGTGAGCAGTTTCTGAGCTCTGGGCGCAGTACTCCACCTAAAATTTCAGATTAAAACTACAAAGTGGAAGGAAAGGACCTTTTTCTGCCTCCCCACTTCTAGCTACTCTCTGAAGACTGGAGAAGAGACCCTGTTAATATTAGGGGGGTGGGCAGGGGAAGGACTAGACCATGTGAAAAATGAACATACTGTAATATTTTAGCTGCAGTTCATACATTTTCAACTTTCTATTCTTGTTATAAAAAAGTGTGCCTAGACAATCCGTTGTGCCCATAACCAAGGTTTAAGGTGCCATTTAGCTCCTAGCTTTCATATCTCAGTTTCTAACACTGGACCAAATATGTAGTTTCCCGGAACAAAGGCTATGACTATTGTTCTACTCCACAGTTCCGCTGCACCAAGCCACACTTTTACTTAGGTGTTGTGTCCAAACCCAGGCTTGTTGTTTGTCTTGCTCCAGACAATTAATGAAGAGTTTTGTTGTTGTTCATTATTGAACCTAACTTTTCCCCAGGCTTCTGCATGCCTCCTCTCCTGCAGGATGACCAAAATGAGATTGAAAGCTTTTGTGCAAACTGTTTTTATTATCAATGATGGCTTGTTTGAAAGCAAGGAGCTTCAGGTCATCATTTATGAAGCTGCCACACGCAAACAAAACATTGTTAATATTAAGCACACTAAGTTGCGAATAACCGAAATCTGAAGCACAAATCGCCAAACTTCTCATGGTTGCACAGGAGGGAGGACTGGAAATGGAACTGGGGAGTGCACAAAGCCAAGGTAAGGTGAATCTAAAAAGCAAATATTTATAAATACTCTGGCAAGAGAAAACTTGCCAGATGGTCATTATGGTGGTATATTCTGCCTTCAGAAAAAAGCATTAAGAAAATAAGCACACTTCTATCAGTTCGGTCCTGGTGATAATCATGAATTACCACAACCCAAATTGAAACATCCGCATCAGAAATATAAATAGGCAATTCAAATTCAGGACTACATTTAATAATATACTTATTTTAAATTCTAACAATATTGGGTTTAATTCAACCTAAGTTACTTGCACATACCTCTGAACGAAATAAACTAAGTTAGGTTGGGTGCAACCCATAGTCATTATAATGCTAAAACCAAGCTACAGTACTTTTTTATAGGAATTCTTAGTTTCAAATATTGAAATAAAACCCTGCAATACAGCTTTTGAAACTTATTTATATGAAATATTTAAAATGATTAAAATTAGGTTGCCTTTCCAAAAATGCTCTCGGCAACACACAACAGTAATAAACACAGTGGTGCCCCACTAGACGAATGCCTCGCTAGACGAAGACATTCGTCTAGCGGGAGGCTGCCCCGCAAGACGAAAAGGTCTGTGGGGCTGCCTCGCAAGACAATTTTTTCGGGTTTTTCCCCGTCTAGCGAAAACCGCGGTTTACATTGCCGCTTCGCTAGACGAAAAACCCGCTAGACGAAAATACTCGCAGAACGAATTATTTTCGTCTAGCGGGGCACCACTGTACAATTGTTCCAAGTAATCAAGTAAAATGGAGCAAATGTATAAAATATGGTCCTAATGTAACACACACATACTCCAAGGTGCAAGGGGGGGGGTTAACTCCAAAGTTGCACTTACATTAAAAAACTTGTGTCAACAAGAAACATTGTAAAATGCTAGCCACATAGTTTTGCCACAATATGGTAGGGCATATAATTGCTACAGGAAGGTGGAAGTGGTGCACAAAAACGTACAACTAAACCCCAAATGGAAGAAAATGGAAGAACTAAAAATCCCAGAGGGATAAGTAATTTCATGAGCTTTTCACATCCATTAAAATATGGGTAGGCAAACTAAGTCCCGGGGGCTGGATCCAGCCCAATCGCCTTCTAAATCTGGAATCAGCATGTTTTTACATGAGTAGAATGTGTCCTTTCATTTAAAATGCATCTCTGGGTTATTTGTGGGGCATAGGAATTCGTTCAAACCCCCCCCCCAATATAGTCCGCCCCCCATGAGCTTATAGCTGCAATTAAGTTTTACCGGTATATATATATAGTCCTCCCCCCTGACAAGGTCTGAGGGACAGTGGACCCCCCCCGCTGAAAAAAATTGCTGACCCCTGCATTAAAAAGGTCTGAAGCCAGTATTACATCTATTTCTTTTTGTGAAGGTGTGTAAAGCAGTTGTTGAGGTGAACCAAGGTTCAGCAGACCAGTTTGACAGTGACAATGTATTTTTTAAATATTGGGATTTGGCTCCTTTTAAGGTTTTAATTATACCACCACCACATTATACATTAGCTAGGTGTTCCCAGTCTCAACCTTCTTAATAAAAACATTACCTCAAGTACACTTCATTGTTGGTTGATACTTCAGCATAAAATCCAATTTATCTACCGCCTGCAGATTCACTTATACTTCTGATTCTGAGCATCTCAATGAGGCAACAGTCTCAGGAATTCCTAGTACTTTGCAAAATAGTTGAAATACATATTATGGCATCCAACTAAGGGTAAGCAAGAAATTCCCAGTTCAAATCTAATCTCACTTTACCCTGATCAGCCATCCATATTTCCACTCACCACTGGTTTCACTGGCAAAATTGTAAGAGAAAACAAAATTTCCTCTATACAGTGGTACCTTGGTTTACAACCATAATTGTTCCGGAGTTCTATTTGTAAGCCAAAACAGGTTGTAGCCCAAGGTGCGCTTTCGCCAATGGGGCCTAAAAAAAAAAAAAAAACTTGTTCGTAATAAAAAAAAAAGGGTTGTAATCCAAAAAAAAGTGCAAACCGGGACATACACTTCCTGGTTTACATGTTTGTAATCCAAAACGTATGCAAACCAAGGTACCACTGTAGCTTGAAGTTGGGATAACACCATAGTTGCTCAGAGTGCTAAGTGCAATGATAAGAGAAATTCCCACCTATATCTTCAAAAGAGAGCAAGGTTAGGACTAGCTGTTCAGGCAACCAAAGAATTGCAAACACTTCGGTTGTCTACTAGGCTTACTGTATTTAAGTCCAAGTCTCTCGCTACTTCCAAGGGATAATGTTGCAGTTGACCATTTGGCAAGCAGGTGTGGCCAAGGTGTTCAAAGCATCCCAGTTGTACTGTGCCGAAAACAAACCTAGTTGTCTTTCCTAAATTTGGAGCTGCAGATGAGAACATAATTCCCACAGAAGTGCAAGCTAAGTACTACAATCCTATGTACAGTACATCTGCCTTGAATTGTCTAGGTTACAAGGGTCAGTCAAAATGTGTACCTTTGTAATATTTGTGTACCACCATTTAGATCAAGTGATACAAATTATTTAGAAAGTAATAGCATTTTTGTATGCAACCTGCTGCGTACAGATTGAACTGAATTTTGCTCCATTCTTCCCAATCCCCTTCACCACAACAAAAACATATAGATATCAGAAAATGGTAATGTTGCATTATCAGCAACAACTGATTTTTTTGTTTTTACCCCCCCCCCCACTCCTGCTAAAAGACAATCACCTTGACCCACACAATGCCATTTTCATACGCCCATAAACAGCTGTCACTGAAACCCTCCTTACAAGGGCTCCACACCATCTTAAACTTTGGGTGGAACCTCCCAGTCTGTCCCTGGAGGGTAAACATGCTTATTTGGGAGTAACATACTGAAATCAGCAGTGGCTGAGACTTAACAGATATACAAGGAGGGCCTTGGTGCAGGGTTTCCCAAATTGTTTCAAGCTCTTTTTGGACTAAAATTCCCATCATCCCTAGCTACCAGGCCTAGTGGCTAGGAAAGATAGTAGTCCAAAAAACAGCTGCAGACCCAGGTTTGGGAAGCCCTGCTCAGTGTAACCAGCCTTTCTCAATCTTTGCTAGCCAGGTGTTGCTGGACTACAGCACCCATCATCCTAGGCTACCAGGACCAGTGGTCAGGGATAATGAGTTGTAGTCCAACAACATATAGGAGCCCAAAGTTGAGAAAGGCTGGTGTGAGCCTTAATTTAGGATTGTGGTACACAGTACCTTAACACACCCATACTTAACAAAAATCTATATCCCTCTTGACTGTTAAAGCAAAAAAAAAAAAAGCCAAGTGGTTTACAGAAAGGTTAAGGCAACAAGAAAGGCTTTAAAACACGCAAAGTCTTGTAAATCAAGAAATCTTTAATAAAAATACTTTAAAAAACACACACGCAAAAGTCACAATGCCAAACCAGAGTAAAATGACCTCGCATTTCTAACCCTCTTGGGTGGATAGGCTCGTCGAAAGGGGAATGCAGCAGGCGCCGGAAAAAGCGCCTGCTCGATCTCAAGTGGCAGGGAGTTCCAAAGTACTTCTTAACATGGGAAAGGGGCGTCGCCGGGGCTCCTGCGGCCCTTCCTAGCACTGCCCCCTTTCCTATCCCCCACCCCAAAAATAAAGGTTAGGGGGAGCCGTGGCGGTCCCTCCGCCGTCCCACAAGCGTCTTCCTCTCGGGCCGCAACGGAGGCCGGCGGCCAGCAGCCTTCGAGGCGGCTGGTCCCTGTTCCCTCCTTCCGGCCGGCTGCTGAGGCGAGAGCGTCCCCCCCCCCCAGGCCCGCAGCGAGGGAGGCGGAAGAGAGGTACCTTTCCCCTCACATCCCGCTCGCGGCCTACCTGCACGGCCTTTCCCCCTCGCCCTCCTCTCCGCCCCGCGGCCTCACCTTTGCGCAGCTCCCGCTCCCACACGGCGACGATGAGGGGCGAGTGCTTTCTGTGGTGGATGAGCCACAGGCTCAGGGTCTGCACGCTCTGCTGAGAGTTGCTCAGCTCCAGCAGCTTCCGCTCCAGCGCCGACTCCGAGAACGCCGACATCGCCTCGCCCGAAGATCTCCGGGGGGGAGGATGGGGAAACTGAAACCGAACCCACCGCCGGAGCAGGAACGATAAGCAGGCCGCCGCCGCCGCCCCTCCCGCCTTCCTCCTCCCCGCACGCGCAAAACGCCTCACCGAGACAAAATGGCGGCGGAGCAACCGCTACGCACGCGACGCCACAGCCGCAGGGCCACGCCCCCTCCGCGTGATGCCACAAAGCGCGGGAAGGACGGTTGCTGCGGGAGTGGGGGGGGAGGGGCGGCAGGTGTGTCACCTCAGAGGCTCCTCACCTGAGGGGGAGGCGGGTGCAGGCGGATGTATATATGGAGTTGCATGTGTATATATGTGGGGATATATATATATATATGCGTGTACACATGTATCCTTTATATTTGAAATTAGAAAGGGCGGCATCAGTGCCGGCAGGGCCGTCTTAGCCATAAAGCACTGCACAGGGCCTCTGAGGAAGGTATTGTTTGGGTAGGTGCCCGAAAGCAAGACGTCCACGGACGAGCCATCATAGAAGTCCACTCTGCCACACCATGTCATGTTCAATGGGCATCCTTTTGTACAAGGGAGTCCTTGGAGCACCCCGCAATCGCCTAACCTTGGCTCCCATAGGTTCAGGTCGGGGGTCACAAGCAAGAGACTTCTGCCAGGAGATAGAAGCAAGACAGCGGCCAGTAGGCCTGATCTTTATTGTTGCAACAAGACTTCCCGATGCTACAAAGACGAAGCAGCCGGGAGCCCCAGACAACGATTACATCTGTATTTTAACGTTCCCCAAAGTTCCCTATAATACAGGATGCATCATCAAGACATCATAGAGATGTCACAGAAAAAGATGTGGTCTCAGGTAGAACCTGAGATCCAGGCATGGCCCTGTCAATCAAGTATAGTCTTTCACACTTATTCCACCACAGTAGAAAGGAAAGCATTGACAGTTCCCTGGTCCCTGAGTCAAAAACAACCCTTTGTCTTGTCCCACTATGGGGCAGGTCGGCATTGTGACTGAGATAGTTATCTGCCTGACACACTTGGGGCAGGATGTCACTGGTCATGACTCCTTGGGGAAGGCCCTGCAGATGTGACTACATCCCAGGGATTATGGTGGGCTCACTCGCCCATCCTGTTATACCTCACTTTCCTGGGTCCTAAATGCCGTTGGAACTGAGAAGATGATACAAAGATGGATGAATTTCTAAAGTTTCCCCATTGAGTCAGTACATAGATACATTTATCAGTGAATTGCTACATTTGGTAATGTGCAGCAGAGGCTCTTTGTTTTGCCTCAGAGAGTTGAGGCAAGGATCGTGGTGGAGGAAGTCTCTCACCCCCACTTCCAGTTTCCCGGTAACACTATCTTACTGAGCAGTGTGAAGAGGGTTTAAACAACAACAACAAAAACTTCCTGGTATTTTCTAAAGACGAGTAAATTTGTAAATTACTTAAAAGATCACTGTAAACAGTGAAAATCTTTGGCAGGGATGTAATGACACTTGTAATGTGGAATTATTTATGATAATTATGGTTATTTAACAGACAGATAAGAGTAAAAGATGCAGCAAATTTAATTTTAAACATGGAACCCATGGAGGGAGGGAAGGAGGTCTGAAGGTTCAAAGAACCTTTACTGTAATGTTTGAAATGGTTATGTTAAAATGTATAAAATTATGAAAAAACCAATTACAAAAATTATAAAAAGGTTTTTTTTGGCTGATTAGGTTGATCTCTAAAGCCGCATTTTGACTTGCGATAGACCCTGCCTTGTCTTGGTTGTGTGACAGATGGTTTACGTAAGTCAGCTGGATGTATCCCCAGATTCCCAGCATCCCAAAGCCTTAAAATGCAAGAGTGATGTCACAGAGTGGGGCTTAGTGATGTCATGAGCTAGAACCTGGTTATGCCATGGAGTTGCCAACTGTTAGAAAAAGTATATTTCGTATGTGAGTTGAGCATGACCAAGCAGTGGAAGGGTGGCAGCAGAGATGATTCCTCTGAAAATTGGGAAAGAGGGGTTTTTTTTAGTCTTTTTTCTTTTTGGAGCAAACTGAAACCCTCTTGTGGATGCTGAGTGAAATGTTTTTTAAAGACTTTCCCCAGCTCCTTGCACTTTCCTCTCTAGAAAGTACAGTGGTACCTTGGTTCTCAAGTGCCTTGGTCCTCAAACGCCTTGGTACTCAAACGCCGAAACCCAGAAGTAAGTGTTTTGGTTTTTGAATTTTTTCGGAAGCCAAACGTCCAATGTGGCTGTCAGCTATTGTTTCCGGGGCACCTGCACCAATCAGAAGCTGCGCCTTGGTTTTTGAACATTTTGGAAGTCAAACGGACTTCCGGAACGTATTAAGTTTGGCGCTTTTGTTTTTGCTATTTATTTTTGTTTTTTGTTTTTAAGGCTTTTTCAGTTAATTTGTTTTTTGTGACTGTTGAACCCAGTTCAGCTACCGATTGATTGATTGTGTGACTGCGGAAATGGATAAAAGCCAAACAATGACTATCATCAGTGCAGGTAAGATTTTTTTTGATTTTTTTAATCATCTACAATACTGTATTTTTTATAGTGCAGTACATTGATTATTGCTTTCATTTTATGGATCAATGGTCTCAGTAAAATTCCTGTTAAATTGCTGTTTTAGGTGTTGTTTTAAAAGTCTGGAATGAATTAATATGTTTTGCATTAGTACTTTCTATGGGAAAGCACGCCTTGGTTTTGGAATGCTTTGGTTTTGGAACGGACTTCCAGAACGGATTAAGTTTGAGAACCAAGGTACCACTGTAAGTAACAGTATGATTACTCCACAGATACTATGCATTGCTAATTTTTATAACTGTTGGTGCTGCTTATACAAATTACATGGGCAATAGTTACTGCAGCAAAAATAGCATAACAGATTGTGCCAGGATGGAATCTGAATTATCTTAAGGGTGTGGAATAGCCTCAGCAGTGATCTGTGGTGTGGTAAAGCATCAGTGGCACATCTTGCCTCAGGCATCAAAAGGTATTGGGCCGGCCCTAAGCTAAGTTATGCTCCTTGCATGATTGAAAACCCTGAGAGGTCATTGTTCTCAATTATATGGGGAATCACCATGGATATACAAAGCTCCTCACTGCAGAAGTTCACTAATCACACAAAAGGCTAGCAGGAGCCCTGCTCTACCCATGGCTCCTCTTCTAGTGAGAATGCTTGAAGAGGGTTTACACAGGTAGGGGGATTTGGCGGCATATGGGCCTGGATGGTAAGAATATGGTGTTGAAAAGTACCAAGGGAGCCTGGAACCAGGGGTGTAGCTAGGGGGGCGGTCCGCCCCGGGTTCCATAATAGAGGGGGTGACAAATTATCAAGGAACAATTTTTTTGTATGCCTGCTCCGAAGGTCTTATCTTACTATACTAGGGATTAAATGGCTATATATGAAATTTCATGCATATCGGTTAATATCTTGACCTTTCTCCAACAAAATAGCTGTTCACTTGGCTGTTTTCCTATGTCATGAAGGCTGAAATTTCAGTTCAGAGAACACTTACTGTTCCCAACCCTAACCCTGTGGAAAGCCATCTAATTAGACTTTGAGATGTTTTAGGAGGTAATTTAATTATTGTTTAAATTATTTTAATTTAATTATTGTTTATACCAATGTTATGTACCGTATTTTTCGGTCCATAAGACACTCCGGACCATGAGACGCACCTCATTTTTAAAGGGGGAAAACCAGGAAAAAAATTTTTTTCTGGTTTTCCTCCTCTAAAAGACTGGGAGGGGGAGCGAAGGAGGCTCACCCCTTCTCCCTGGCTCCCTTTAAAAAAGAGCAGGGATAAGCCACTCTGAAGGGGCCCACGCACCCCTTCAGAGGGCTAGGCTAGGCTAATCCCCACTTGCTTTGAAGGGAGCTGGGGATGAGGGGTGAGCGTTCACCCCTGTCCCCAGCTCCCTTCAAAGCAAGTGGGATGAGTACATCCCCGCTGCTTTATCCACCACCCCGCACCCCGCTGCCGATCCCCAAAGCCTGCTTTTGGGACCGGCGCACAGGGCGGGGGTGGACAAAGCAGTGGGGATGCTGCTTTCTCCACCTGCACCCTGCCGCCGATCCCAAAAACAGCAGCATCCCCGCTGCTTTCTCCACCACCCCGCACACGGCACCAATTGGTGGCAGGGAGGTGGAGGAGAAAATAGCGGGGATGCTGCTTTCTCCACCACTCCGCGCCCTGCCGGTGATCCCAAAAGCCTGCTTTTGGGGTTGGCGGGTGACGTGGAGGATGCAGCAACATCTCGGCTGCCACCCCCACCTCCCGCCAAACGTGGCGGGGGGCAGGCAGCGGGAGCGAAGCCTTCGCTCCATAAGACACACTAACATTTTCCCTTCCTTTTTAGGAAGGAAAAAGTATGTCTTATGGAGCGAAAAATACAGTATCTGATGTTAGCCACCCTGAGCCCGACTTTGGCTGGGGAGGGTGGGATATAAATAAAAGTTTATTATTATTAACTTGTTGTTATTCCTTTGTAAGAAAATATGAAATAACGTAAAACCATTTTTGCGGGGGGGTCAATGGGGGGGTTGACAAGAAATTTTCCGCACTAGGTACCACCTGACCTTCCCATGCCGGGGGGGGGGGTGTGACAATTTTTTTTGCCCCCGGGTAACAATTTACCTAGCTACGCCCCTGCCTGGAACTGTAGCTGTTTTTTGGTTTTTCACATTTTGAATAAGGACAGAAATCTGGGACAATGGTGTCGTTATAGTTACAGACAGCAGAGGTCACTATTAGCATTAGATAGAATTAATAACAGGTTTTAATTCACTTTTCTCAGCACCCTGATGCAGTCAGATTCAGAGAAACCTGAGAGGGTACAACAGGTTTTTTGTGTAGTTTTAAAAAAAAAGGTGGTGCCAATACCTTCAGGCGCTTCTTACTCCAGGAAGAGCAACGTTTTCTCACTCAGAAGTTCCCACAAAAGGCATTAGAATGGTCAACAGCCCTTCATGAGAGTCTAGAGCAGGGGTTGGCAAGGTTTACTGGTCATGGAATAGATCACTCCCATGGAGATCATCTGTGGGCTGGACTGGCGCAGCGCGACGCCAGAAATCGTGTCTGCGCATGCCCAGAAGTGATTTTTGGCATCTGGACATGCGCAGATGCGATTTCAGATATCTGCGCATGCGTTTTCTGGCGCCGCCCAGCGAGTCCCCGCAGCACTCTGTGCCGGTTTAGCGCAGCACACGGGGGATTCGCCGAGCGGGCGGCTTGGTTCAGGGGTGGCTCGTGGGCTGGTAAAACAGTCTTCGTGGGCCACAGCCGGCCCATGGGCCACACATTGCCGACCCCTGGTCTAGAGACTTGGGGATTGGTATACCAGATCTGAGAGCCCTCTTCAGACTTTGTCATCAAAATACAGTGGGGCTTCAGGGATTTGTGTCCAGCCATATCCCCACACCGGGCAATTCTTCCGGACTCTTTATGTGATTACATTGAACTTTTGCTGCAGGAGGTCTTTTGTGTATTCATGGATGCTCCCCTATTTTTTTATTATTCTTTAAAAAAAAGTTTTAAAGGTGAATGAGCAAGAGATTGTGAAAATAAAGCACATATCAGTAAAAAGAACAAAGACTCGGGTCACTGTTTGTACAAGTATGAATATGAAAAGGATGTATGGTGGGTAGGAGCAAGTTAATGGAGTCTAACAGAAGATTAGAGTCAGGCTTCATGTTAAGGAATCTCTCCAGAAGGATTCCTGATATCCTGGCGGATGCAAATACCATCAACAGAAGAGTTAATAAAAGACAATAAAAGAGGGGGGGGTATTCATCTATCAGCAAGTTAGTTAGTTCTTAGTGCTATAGTCTTCTAGCTTAGAAAAGAGTTTAAGGATGAGATAATTATGCTTTTATAGATAGTTT
The DNA here is from genome assembly GCF_009819535.1 of Lacerta agilis. Lineage (NCBI taxonomy): Eukaryota > Metazoa > Chordata > Lepidosauria > Squamata > Lacertidae > Lacerta > Lacerta agilis. The sequence continues at coordinate 46,488,206 of NC_046325.1, read as the reverse complement.
ATTATTGTTTTATTATGTAATTTTAATAATACTTAATGTTTATATAGTGCCTTAGAGCACCCAAAGGGACCACATACACATCATCTCTGTAACAGCCTGTTGAACTTCAGGCACTCGACAAAGACCTTTCCTTTTCATCAGGCAAAAATCAAGCCCAAAAATCAAACTAAACCCCAACAACACTCCCAGCTGTGATACGGTAAAACCAGCTTTTCTCAATCTTGGGTTCCCAGATGTTGGTGGCCTACAACTCCTATCATCCATAGCCAGCAGGGGCAGCACTCAGGAATGATGGGAGTGGTTGTCCAGTAACATCTGGGAACCCAAGGTTGAGAGAAGCTGCCATAGATTGTAGCATAAGGGAAAAGTCCCTGTGGCAGGAGATTTAGTTACTCTGTCCCCCTTCATGCGTGTCAGATGCCATATTTCGTTGCACAGGAGATTTACCTCTTTCTCCTTGATGTCACAGCACCACAAACCTTCTCAAAGTCATTTGTTTTCCAGGCAGTTGTAACAGATGGATGGAAAATAGAGGATCTAAAAAGACCTTAATATTGTAAGCAGAGAATTCTGCAGAGTGAGATGGCAGTTTTCCACCCTAACATTAAAAAAAGTTCATGAAGGTCTTATCCGCTGAAGGGAAATTTGGCTGAAAGTTGGGAGCATTTGCATTGTATCAATGGAAAAAAATGTGCATGCTCCCCAGAATTACCTGTCTGTACAACATGTCACTAGACTGTAAATTTCTTGAAGTCGCCAGGTGCCAAGATCCATATCCATAGAATGCACATAGAGTACTATCAAAGAACAGCATGTTCTGTTTTGCTTTCCTCACCGGGTTACTATTTTGTCAGTTTTTCCTGCCTTATTGTTCTCACATGGAGATGCTCAACTTTTTCTGGGTGTTACAAGCTTCTCAGGCTTTATTCATGGATGTTATTCTCCTAGGCTCTTTGCTGTAAAGGAAAAGCTCATAATCCACATGAAACAACTGAGTCCCATTGATATCAATGCAAAAAGATTTAGCACAGTCCTAAGCAAGTTTACTTAGTAGTACGGCCCACTGTGTTCAATAGACTTACAACCAAGGTAAGCTGTTGCAACTAAATCAAGCCTGGTCACTTTCAAGAATTTCAATAAGAATTAGTCACAACAAATGTTGGCTGGATTGGATCCAAAATAAATAATAAATTTGGCAAGCCTTTGCTATGTTCTTGTTTTACCTTAATATAAAATGAGATTTTTTAAATGCAACCTGTATTTGTTTTTGATTATGATGTTTTTGAAACCTATCCTGGGATGACTTGGTGAAGCTTACAGGTGCACCAGCTGAGTCACACCTTGCCTTACTCCTGCAAGACAATGACTCCTATACAACCTTGCAGGTGGCAAGGTTTCTAAACTGTCATATCTCAAAAAAGGCGCTGTGGCCAACTACACGACCACTAATACTTTTGTTTTCTGCTCCCTGGTTGCAATTTTAAAACTTGTATTTGTGCTGTGGTTTGTTTCCCTATGACTCCAGGGTCTATGGTTTGCTGTAACTTTATGTCATATATTCCATTTTTATGTTTTTATGGGCTTATAGCCGCAATAAATTTGATTTGATTTGACTTGGTGAAGGGCAGGCTGTGATAAATATGTGAAATAAAGCTGCATACGGGTACAATCCTGTGCCAAAGGACAGAATCCCAGAAAGAGCAGAGGTAAAGGCATGCAGCTCATGCACCAGGAGGCAAAGCCCATAAGTAAAGGGGTGCAGCCTATAGAAACCACCCAATTTATCTTAAAATAGCAACAAACTCATACATGATACCTGACCAACATAGATCATGTTTATTCTGTCAAGACTGCAGAAGTGAATAATCCAAGAAGGTGTACCTAGCTGCAGATTACATGTATAAATCATATATAGGCAGCATATTACTCAGGAATAAAGTACTTAGAACACATTTACTCATTTTACAGATAGAAATCCTACAGTATTTAATGTAATTATTAATAATGCTTAATAGCAGAAAGTTTAGCAAACTACAATGTGTGAAATGTCCAGGACTTTTTTTCAGCTGAAACTCAGGTCCAGCACCTCTCAGGTGGGTGCCATTGCCATTATAAGAGAACAAGGGAGGTGTTCACGGTGGGTTGCGGCACCTCTTTTTTTTTTTTTTTTTAAAAAGCACTACAAATGCCAGTGCGCAAGACCAAACCTTGTGTCCCTGGTGGGCCTGCATCATATCCAAAGAGCCCTTTAAAACTCTTTGAAACATTATTTAAACAAGAAACATCTCCTGTGCACATGTAAATGGCATCTGCTGCATTTTGCAAGAAAGACATTTTAAAAGACCCATAAAAGAGAAAGAGACCTTTTATTGGGAAATCGGACTGCATGAAGGAAACAATTCTCCAGAACTGGATAACCCAGACAGCAGTTAACAACCATTTCCCAGCTCCAGGGAAACTCACAAATTAATCTGTGCAGTCCATGAGTCACATGACTGACACATTGCTGAGAGTTTTGTGGCTTAATCCTGGGACCCCGTAGAGGAGGATGGGATCGCAGTGATAATTTATTAAATGGACATGAATGAAGAGAAACTCTTAACAGAAGCTGGAATGGTGAAATTGCACTATTAATGCTTGCCTTCAGTGTTCAGATTTTCTTGGTAATAGAGCTATTGAGTGCAATCCAGCTGAATTTAGGCATGTTTAAGTCCTTTTGATTTCAGCTGGAGAAAAAGTACATGCTTTAGACTACAATCCTAGGCAAACTTACTTTTTCAATTTATACACCGCCCTATACCTGGAGGTCTCAACTAGACCCGTTGCTCATAGCAGAGTCTCATTAGACATGAAATTATGCATACAATTAGCAAATTCTCAATTCCGTTTTTAAGTAAATAGCAGCTGCAGGGCCTACCCTCAACTTGCACATAGTGAGGATGAAAAAAGCCAGAGTTTAGTGTGGAGGGGGAAGCAGCGGTGTGACCTAGAAGTAAAGCAGCAAGCAGAGAGAGAGAGAGAGGGAGAGAGAGAGAGAGAGAGACCAGACCTCTGCTGGAATCCCAAACTGTTGATAAGGGAGAAGCAAGACCCTTTTGGGATGTTAATGCTGTGAACCCCTCCATTGTAGGCCCATGTTGTTTATATGTGCAAATAAACCATATATCATAAAGACACCAAAGTCTCTGCTGTGCCTTATTCCCAAAAGTAAGCATGAACCCTGGGTAAGCACCTGGAACCCTGGAGTATTGCACCACTCGGAGTTTGGGGTGGCTTGCAGCGGTATTTAAATTAATGGCTTTAATAAAAGTTGTATATTATTTTTAACTGGTATTTATTATACATTTTCATCATGGTCTCCAGATCCACCAGAAAGCACGCCACAGACTACCACTTTCAGTTTTAGAAATACTGCCCCAGACTTAGTGTGTATTTATAAATGGTTTTCATTTTGTAATAGAAATCGAAGAATAGCTTGCCCCTTCAGCACCAGGGCAAGGAACTGCAGCAGAAAATTCAAAGGGTCTTTTGTCACTGTGCAAGTTTCTCTCCATGCTCACATATAGGTTTACTGGATGTAGCCTCAGGAGGACAACCGCAGCACATGAATTTTCATTCCAAAGTATTTCAACCATCTTACTTGAGACAACCTATGCAGAATAAGCAAACCAGCATATTGGTATAACACAGTAATGTTTAAACAAGCAGCTAGTTTTATTGAGAGGAAAACACACAGTAACTAACTTCAGTCCCCTTGATTTCTACAGGTGTACTAAGTCTGGATTTGCCCCTAATAATGTGCAACATGCTGATTCTATCTGTAAAATAGCTATGAAGAACAGTCATAAGCACGTTTTTGCAAATGGATGCCCAGAAGCTTTCTGACTGGCTGTGTGAACAGAAGTCACTATTGTAGTTGATTTGTTTTAAGTTATTAGGTTACCAAAGGGCCAAAGCAATTTGCCATGAAATTAGGATAAATCATAAGGTTGACTCAGCAACTTGCTTTTAGATAGTGGCAATAGTGCCATTCTCAAAATGCTTATTCTAGAGTTACAGTAGTCTTACTATCATTGTAGAGGAAATGGTAAGAAGATCATGACCACAAGGTCTTTGGTAAAGAGTATTCAAATAATAATGTCTATAAAAAGCATCTGTATTCCAGATGTTCTTGCAGCTTTTTACTCTTGTATTAATTGTAGGTAGTTATTTTCCTTTCCTGTCCGTCTGCCCCCAGATCTGAGATGGGGGACGGGGGAGTGAAATTTCAAAGGCTCAGGTTTGAGAATTAATGTATGTCCTTTTGCTACAAATTCTCACATTAGATATATCATGTACCCATCTGAGAAGTTGTAGTAACGAAGGGATAAACCCAGCAATAAAATAATGTGTGTCTAACCTACTGTATTTTTCCATCTATAAGACGCCCCCTATTTTTGGAGACCCAGATTCAAGAAAATGGGAGGAGATATATCTGTGTATAAGACGCCCCTCCCCCAAAATTGTTGACATGATTTTTAGGGGGGAACCTAGTCTTATACATGGAAAAATATGGTACCTTTCTTTTGGGGGCTTTGAGGAAAGCAGAAAAATAATTTGACAGCAGGGCTTTCTAATAAAATGTAGAGTCATGAACACTGGCCAATAAATATTATTCCCAAGACCCCTTCACTGGAAAAAAATAGACCAGTTGGTTAAAGTTGATATTGGAAGATATAAATTGCAATGACAGTGCACTAATTGTTGGAACTGTCTAAATGAAGACCCTGCAGCATATAAATGCAGTTAATAAATACAATAAAACGATGACAGTGAATAGATGTTTAAATTTTCCTGGTTTACTGAATAAAAAATATGACAATTGTACAATATAATATGAAAATAGATAAAATAAGCTTCATAAATACCCCAGCTTGGGGATGTAAGGATGTGCTTACTTTCAAATGCTTAACCATCACTGCCCTCCCATGTACTCAGACATAAGCTCCATTGGTTTTAATTAAATTTACTGCCAAATCAATATGTTTAGGATACTAGCTTTAATATGAAAGTGGAGCATTTATTTTCCTTTGTTGAATCTTGGAGGCCTTCATTTAACTGCAGGCCAAATTCCATTGATTTCTGTTGGGTTCTGGTTTAAAGATCACTGGGGGGGGGAACCCCTGCTTCACTTTCTCATCTGTCAAATATATACCATGTATCAGAGAAGTGATCTAATGCTATTCTGCTTCTTTATTGCTGCCTCCAGCTATTTACTTTCACTAAATCTCTTTTGTTCACCATGTATTTAATCAGTGGCATAATAATAAAAATTCCAATGAGCAAGATACCTACTGCATTATTAGGCCTCTTGAAATTCCCTTAGTTATGCTCCGTTCAAGTTTATTCAAGTGATAAAATTAGAGGTCATTGTGACTGTTAAAAGCATTCTCTACTTCAGTATAATGTTTACTGTTGTTCATGTATTTACTATTTTAGTTCAAATATTAGACAAGCAAGAAGGTTTCCATATGTACCTTGGATAGTGCTCCCTTATAAAAACAGAAGGGGAGATGCAATCTCTTCCTTCAGACAGCAGTGTTTGCAAGAATTGATACAGGTTCCCATGTGTGAAGAAGCAACAGAATTCCCAGAATTTTTTGTGATCAAATTTGCTCTGTGCCGAAGTGTTCCTCTTTGTCAGAATGCTTATTTATTTGTGACTTATTTTATTATGACTTCAACCTTATTATAGTCAATGGCCTAGAAATTATATGAAACAATATATCTCCTTGAAACTAAGGAGAAAAATGTAACCAAAAAAATAAACAGTTGAACCAAAATGATAAATATTGCCAAATTTGTGTGGTATCAAACTAAGTTCTGCTCAGAGTAGATCCACTGAAATGAACGAACCTAACTTAGTCATGCCACTAATTTCAGTGGGTCTAGAGTACAATTTATGTTGAATAATCATTTAATATAAGGGCTTCAATACCATTGTGCACATATTTGCCATTCATTATTGTATTCTTGTCTTTGGGCATCTTTAATATTGATGTCTTGCTTTAATCTGTTCATGGTTTTGTCTACTTAAACCACTGCCTGACTCTGGTTTTGTTTCAGTTAACTCTACAAAACATCCTTGATTGAAATGTTTCCAGAATAAAGATGGATGTAGCTGATAATGTGACAAGTATGGTCATGGTAAGAAACATCTGGATTTACAATCAGGTAGCAATGATTACACTCTTTTTCTAATTGTTTAAATTATCTCACCATGAACACTTCCCCCCAACAATGGGAGGAAATCATTTTGTATTTATGTAAAATATGTAGAAAGTCCATTTTATGACAACTGCACTAAATTATAGCTAATCAATTCAGTGAGATTTAGAAAAAATCCCATGTTTGGACTGCCAGCAATTGCTGTACTGCCCCTAAGAGTAATACTGTTTTTTGCACAAACAAAATGTCAAAATAACATTCAAAATGTGTGACCATTTCTTTTTTCTTTCTGAGTTGCCTTTTATAGGA